>NC_092814.1:325703990-326008990 GCF_023375885.2 Dermacentor andersoni
TCTCTAAACGAAAAGAAAGGCGGCAGCCGGGGAGGGCAGTGGAGGGAAGGAGGGGTGGGGAGTTGAAGAAACACAAGTGCCGTATTAAAGCATGGCCGCTTTATCACGACATTTGTGTGTTTTGATTGTGCGGTCGTGGCACTAATTGGCTGTCTGGCGCGATCTCGTACCGAGACACCTATCCTGAAAACGAAACCCCTTCCGCTGCGTGTAGCGACGCAGAGTGACGCCGAGGAGGTGGTTGAGGCCAGAATATGGATGGATGGACTTCCTCCATGGATGGATGGATGGATGGATGGATGGATGGGTGGGTGGATGGATGTTATGAGCGTCCCCTTTGAAACGGGGCAGTGGGTTGCGCCATCAAGTTCTTGCTATTGTGCTGCGTAATGTCCTACCTAGGTTAAAGAAAGAAATAAAGAAAGAAACAATATGAACTCCCACAACCAAATTTTCTGACCACCCATTGCGAACTTTGCTTTTGTATGTCTCCGTTTTCTGTTGTGTCCCTACTTTTCTTCCACCAATCTTCCAATCGCCTCGGGGCGGAAGGTAGGGAGCGCCATCTATCCGTCAGCGCACCGTTCGCAAGGCATGGCATACGAGATTTGTCGATTCCGCTGGCCGCTGCTGCTCTTCGCGCGCCAGTGTCGGAGGCCGCCAATGCGCCCGCGTTCGTTTCACCAGGCGCCACGAGGTAGCGCTCTCCTCCTGGAGGGGCGGTTGCATGGAGAGAAAGAGGAGAAAAAAAGGGGGGGGGGGGCATTGCAAGATCGTTAGGACTGCTTGTACTCCCCTTTAGGTGATAAAAAGCATTTATAAACAAAACAGTGCCCTTCAATGAACGTTAGAACGCCTAAAACTCCAGTTTCGGTTTCATATAGAGCAGTCAAACAACTGCGAAACGACCCGGCTAACTGCGCCCAGCAGCTCGTGCGCTTCAGTCTCGGAGGAAGCGCTCTGCGGCGTCGGATTTTCGCGCAGTGCTCCAGGGGGCGCAACCATTCAGCACAAGAGCGGGGCCAACATAACGGGAGCATGCTCGGAGAAGGAAGCGCGCGCGTTTCGTTCGCATCTGCTTGGACTGTTTGTACTTACCCTTATGTTCCTCCTTAGCGGTAAAATATACAGCCAAAGTAGTTGTCACCCATCTTGCGAGTTGCAGTAAGCTCTTTTCCTGCGCGCACTGCGCTTGCTGAAAGCTTGGCTTAGCTTGCCGTTGGCTAACCTAATTAGCTTGGATTCGGCCTCTTTTAGAGGGATCGACGTATATAACGCAACCTGCGACCTTACACCTCTTGTAATTCTTGGATATGAAGTCAAGCATCGGAAAAAAGGCGACAGAAAATAGAACAGTCATACCAAACAAATGGCCCAGGCACCGCATCGCTTGCTTTTTGCTATGTAAACTGCGCTGTCATTGCTGTTATGCGCTGAAGTACGTTTGCATTTGCTGTCGGGACTTGACAGTGGAGACGAAATCTCAGTTTTAATGCGCTTGCTTTCTTACTGTACTTCAAGCATATTCCGAGGGCTATCTATCTATCTATCTATCTATCTATCTATCTATCTATCTATCTATCTATCTATCTATCTATCTATCTATCTATCTATCTATCTATCTATCTGTGTTTGTACTTAACCGTTTTCCTGCCAACCTGGGTCACAGGGAAGTTCGTGGTCGAATGGGTAGCGCATCGGTATGCGGCGCTGAGGTAACAGGGTTCGAAACCAACCATAAGACCAATTTAGGACACTGAGCATGTGGCAATGTGTACATACGTGCCGCTCTTCGACTAACCACTTTCACACTGACATGGGTCACTGTAAATGCGGGACTGGGTCGATACCGCTGCTCGAACTCTTTGACGCTGCTTTGGAGCGCTGTCAATGTGCCACTGGGTCTGTGCTGGTCTTCAATGGATTTCTTTTATGCCAACTTTGATACCAATAAATGTAGCGGTGGCGTTGTGGACTAAGTATACGGCCGAGAGATGGCGCTGGCAAAATCAAAACAAATATCATCATCATTAAGTAGTGATCAATATGGCCGCTGCGGTAGTGGTTGGTGGGGCTCGTCGCGCTGCTCGCTCGCTGGTTTTGGGCGTTTTGTTACCGCTTTCGGGACGGTATTCATGCGTGCGGTACTCTAACATGACTATAGATATCTTTATTATGTCGCCACGTGACCGACAGGCCTCAACTGGCAAACAAACAAAAAACACTTCAAACAAGTAAGCTTACATTGTTTATTGTCAGTGGTGAATCAAGCAGTACATGCTCACAATTTTCACACAGGTCAGGTGGACTTAATGCTGTCAAGTCACTGAGTTTACAACATACAGGTACACCGATAGCCATCTATTGAATGGAAGTGAAAGCTGAAATCGTTTTCTCATCGTGTTCGGCGTGCCGCTAAAGCAGAGAGAACAAATCTTCAGGCAACGATATTTATGCTGTGCTACCCACCTACTTGTATTTGCCTACAGTGCTGCTTGACGTGTTTCATACTATACGTATATTGTCTGCGTTCGACGATTTCAGCTAGATTAAAAAAAGAAACATAAAAAGTACTCGGTAAAGATGTACTGTCAGCAAGAATAGCTCGAGCTGCAATGTCCCATTGTTTTCATAACACAGTGGCGAGAGGCACGTAGTGTAAGGGGGGAAAATGTTGTGCTAAATTTTACAGCACATATTGTCAGCTCTTGATATGTCTACTGCACATTTAGTGTTCAGGTGCGGCAGTAAAGGCTTTGACACAAGTGGAGTACTCGTAGGAAAGCAAGGAACGTCACGGGGACAACAATGCTTACAAGGACTTCTGCAAATATTGTGGGAATAAACAAGGACTCTAAATAAACGTATAAACAAGCCCAGTTAATGTTCACGGATCCTTGGAAAATGCAATTTACGGTCTCATCTTGAAAAAATAAATCTTCCTTTGTGTATTCAAACAAGGCAAAGAAATTGCAAGGAGATGGACAATTGGGTAATAGAGGTGAGCAATGGGAACCTCAACCTGGAGCCAACGTTTCAACAAGCAAATATATTTGTGAGGGCCGTAACGAAGACAAGTTCCTACGTTGAGGCTTCCCTTGCTCGTGCACTCTTGATTGGCTGAATGTCAAGCCAAACTTACTCCGAGTATACCTCAAAACCTTTTTGGGAACACACTGTGCTGAAGTTTGTCGTCTGCTGTTTGAAGAAAAAGAAAAATTGATTTTTGTGATTTGTCTGTCCGGTTGTGGGAACTAACCTTTTCTAGCTATCTCTTGCGGTGCAGAGCTAGCCTAGTTATTGATTTCGTGCAAACTGTACATGAACGATTTGTAATTGACAAATGTAAAATAATGCATGCACCGACATCTAATTCTAATCTTAGCACTTACCATGCTAACAACATTCCATTAGATTTCGCCACGTCATATAAATTTATTGGTGCACACATTAGAAATCACTTAAATTGGACCGCTAATATCGAGTATGTCATTAACATGGTAATATCATGCTCGAGTACTTACGGTGCAACTTTTCCGAAGCACCGTCCATTTTAAAACAGCTTTACAAGACTCTAATACGCTGGAAAATGGAATAAGCATCTGCAGTATGGAATCCCTGTCGCGCTAATCTTACTACTTCACTTGAACTAGTAGAGAATAACTGCACTCGGTTCATTATTTCTAATTGTTACCGTACTGCGAGCATAACCTCATGTAAACTAACCTAGTATTTCTTCCACTAGCTAACCGCCGCAAGTTCACCCGTCATTCGTTATTTCATAAACGTTTCCATCACAGCACACTTCACGACGATTTCATACTGTGATCTCAGTACATTTCAAACCGCGTCGATCATCGCCGTAGGTAGGAATTGATTGATGTTACACGAAGTCTTTCTTTCAATATTTCATCCCCCCGTACATCTCAGGAATGGGACCACCTTCCTTCAAGTATTGTGGCCATCACCGATAACAATCTTTTTCGCAAAACATTGGCTATCATTGTCTAATCTGAAGAATTATTATATTACCAGAACTCACTGCGCTTGTTTGTTTGTTTGTTTGTTTGCTTTAATCTACTAATTTCGTAAACTGAACTCCCCTCTTCAATGCCATATGGTTCTGAGGGTATATTAAATAAAATAGAAAATAATAAAATGAAGAATGACTGCCAGATTTTCAGTCAACATGAAGTATATTTCCTCAAAATTGGATTGAGCGTTTTTGATCGTTTTAAGATTATTTGCATTTTCATGTAACAAATTATCGTTGTGACGGAGCATATGATACTTGGTGGTAATGCCTGTCAAGCTGATTTGCGAAGAGCCGATGACAGAGTTTGTGCATTAGCAAGCAGGAGCTTGCTACATTGTTTCTGTTCTGGTCGTCATGGCTATAATGACTAGAAAAGAAACAAGTTGGGACTCAACATGCTACTTCTCCGTTTGTCATAAAGCGCCCTTAAAGGCAAGTAAGCTTGTATGTCAAATTTTAGCATTCCCGCTCGGTACCATACAAAACTGTAGACTGCTGCTTTCCTGATAGGGCTCACACCCAGGCTGTAAACTTGCAAACATTTCATGGTGAGGCACATAGTTCAAGAGGACCTGTTGTCATTATGGGGACTGTTGAGCTTCTTATGGCTTGACATGGGCAGCTTGTAGACCAATAATCTCTCTTTTGTACGTCTTCCTGAAAAGAGAAATGATGAAGCCGTGACAAACATGCAATCAAAACATGTCGAAACAAAAGTTACTCCAATAAATGAACAAATCACAGTTCTAGTTCAGAAACATACCTTATGAGGATTCTGGCCCTTGACGTTACTTCCAATTGTGACGCATTCGCTGTTGATTTGTACGTCCAGAGACAGTACAGTCCAAAAGGCTGAACATATATGAGCAGCGTCTTGGAGGCTAGAGTCTCAGTTACTATGGTGGAAGTGGGGGTGAGTTTGTGAGTCATGTCTGACAGTAGCTCCACTTACGTGCTTCATGATGAAAGGCGCCGCAGTTGATTTTTTCGCCCTCATGTGGCGATGGCTGGAAGTTGAGAGTGTGTGGGCCCTAGCCGCACTCCTCTATCGCGCTCCATGATGATGATTTATTGGCATCCCCTTTGAAACAGGGCGGTGACAAATGCGTCACCTAGCCTGCTTGATTTAATCAAGTATGCTGTACATGTTTTTCATTCTAGCATTCTTTGTGTACATCTCCTTAATATTTATTTCTGCTTCTTCATAAGTTCTCTGTCTACCTTGTATCGCTGCCTATGCCTGTAACGGATCAGGTCGTATCAGTCCCTTCCCTGCTATTGTGGCACCAATACTCCAAACGTCGCTTGCTTATCCCGACTATTGACCGGTTGATGCTTCCGTCCACTTCAAATCCAAGCGCTTCTGGAAGGCGCACGTTACCTACGGATCTCACTGGGTATGGATGGATCTTATGAGTGTCCGCTGTGGAACGGGGCGGTAGGTTGCGCCACCAAACCGTCCTCCTGGACGCGCCGCGCCATCTAGCGGTGCCGCCGTGAGGTGGACGCAGCGCGGTTCTTAATATATGTACGACGCGGGTTCGTTTCCGCCCACCACCAAATAATATTTTCTTTTTTCGATTGCATTCGTGGTAGGGCTCTTACTCTGGAATCGCCAGTGATTGGGGATGCCAATGGAATACCCAACGTTTGTCGTCGGTTTGGAACGCGCAATCCCCACAAATCATGACGACGAAGTAACCGTGCAAGTGGAAGATCGATGCGCTTGTCATTACGTTCCCTTTCGCCAAAAATGAAATTCGCAGAACCGAGGTCAGCGGGGTCAGCCCGAAAGATTAATGCCTCCGAAGCACGCACACGCACACACAAAGATATATATATATATATATATATATAGAAGCGGTGAAAAAAAATATATATATATAGGAGCGATGAAGGACAAGGGCCATTCGTTGCAAAAATGACGGCGTTTGAGAACGCCGGCGCGCCTATTAGTGGCGCCATCCGGTAGGCTCGTTATGTATACGCAGAAGATGCAGGCCGGCCATCCTATTGCGTGTTCACATTTAGGGCCACTTCGGTGGCAACGTCGCCCTCCGGTAGCGGCTTAACTCCGGCGCTTTCTTTCTCCCTTCTTTGCAGTCAATATCGCGCGGTCTGCGTGTGCCCGCTCTCTCCTTGCTTCAGCCGGTGGCTATTTCCAGCTGGGCCCTCGCCGTGAACCCTCGTACAGCCGCCTCCCTCCCGTTTAGGCACTTTTATCTGTGTACGCGTTCCTTTTTTTTTTTTCCTACGCTAGGATTTCCTTCCTTCCGAAGTGCTGAGGGGCTGGTCCCGTGTTCGCCACAGTCCCGGTATCGACCAACGGATAGATTCGGTGTCACGCAGCGGCTAACTTAGTCTAGCTGCCTGGCAGTCCGCTTTCGGATGCGCGCTCAGGAGGTTGAAGGGAGTGGAGGTGGATGGAAGGATCGCTGTTGAAAGGAATGCTGGAATCGATGGCGCGTCAGCATATCTGACGGTGTATGTTCTCCATCAACGAGACCATGTTCGCGTCTTTCGCTCGCCCGCCATGTCCCGTGCTTCGGCGTGGTGATCTCGATCTCAGTCCCTGCTCACGCAAGTCACGGCGCCGTAGCGCTCACGCACGCGCGCTCGCGCATAAGCACACATGTACTGCTATAGAAAACACAAAACAATGCTAGCTTGGTAATTTTTTTTATTTCTTTTTTTTTCTTTCCTTCTTTCGTGAACAAGTTTCTCACGCTATGAAATCGACACGTTTGTACGACCGAGCCTAGAGCCTTCGGTTTTTCGCGTTGCAAACTTGTCTTTCGTGAGGCTTTTTAACAATGCCAAACCCGCGCAAATCGATAACCGCACTGCTGGGATGACAGAAAGCATTTTATTACATTACAGCACGGCATAACACGCTTGACGTCATGTTTAATATAATCCGTACTATAATCTGCACGTACGTGGTTAGGTATCCAGTGGCTGCGTCATTCTATATATAGTTACTCGCAAACGATATATTTTTAGCGTATGCATTTTGTACCTGCTTATCTAACGTGCGCCGTTAAGGATAGAAGACGTGACCGCTGTTTGCTGCATGTCATTTCGCACGAACGTGCGCCGTCGCAAAAACACACGTGGATGATATTGGGATCTGCTTACGGCCGAAAACTCGTGACGTACTTAGAAGCAATATTGATGTCGTTAATGATCGTAAAGTTAAGACTCCTAGAAGGCAGCAAACAGCTCGCTTTGAATCAAACTACCATGCTTCGTGGCTCCAGGGGCGATGCAATTACCTCGCGACGGCCCTTTATTAGGGTGCTAACTTTTACAGTGGAAGAAATATTTTATCAACAGGAAGGAAACTGTGGGACACTTTAATTTCGTCCATAACGACGAAAGCGTGCTCCATTGAACATTGTTGCCGTCCTTATTATTATTAACATTGATGAATGGCTGTTGTTGATATTACAACACGCTTGCTTTAAAGAAAAAAAGTAAGTTTGCGTGCTCTAATAGAAATTTAATGGGTACTGTAACTAATGCGACGAAGTTGTCCCAACCCTTTTTTCGCTTGACAGGTGCACGCGTAATCGTCAAGAGGTCTTAGGCCTCAATCGCAAAGGTTTTCCCGTTGCTGTTAGAGCGGAGGGAAATGAGTCAGCATCCGAAGCCAAGCGTTGCGGAACAGTGATAGTCTCATATATTTATATGAATGTTCATAGCTGATACCAACAAAGAAATGCGTCTAAATGTAGCACTTGATTGATTGTTTAATATTACGTTTTGTCACCACCGACTTTTTAATCCGCAGTGGCGCTGCAAGTGCAATGTGCTAAGCGTGGCCGCAATACCATTTTCTCAAACTCGTCGTTCCTGCGTGCCACAATTCCGTCGTGCCCAATCCTCATTAGGTGCCCGAACTCTTGGGGCCCTGTATATTCTAAAACTCTGTTATGCCGCACGTCATTGTGATAGTGTACTTATATTACCTTCTATATAAGGAGGCATGAGTCAGTAGAATATTGTTAAGAGATGTGTGTTCCAGTATCTGAAGCAGCTACTCTTTTGGGAAAGTGCTGAAGCCTCGGTTCTGTTTGGCTCGCAGCGAGAGCAGGGTATTAGATGTAGCTTCAGTCGCGCGTTCAGTCACGCGTTTTCAACGAAAGTTGAAAGAAATTAGGTGAAAACGTTGGATGCAAAGCCTGGCGCAATTAATAACCTGCAATACTTCGTAAACTTTTGTTGACAAAGACTTATTGCAGTCTTTAGTTCTTCCGAAAATAGAAAGTTCGCGTGGAGGAAATGTCTGAGCGTAACTTTGCACGGCCGGAGCTCGCTCTTGCCAATAGGGCGCGCTTAACTTATATTCGGCTAGCGACACGGCAAGATACTTTCATGGAAAGTGAGTCCACTTAATTCCTGCAAATTGCTCCGGATTATATCACCATGAGACGAATCATAAGCGCCCGCACTTTTGGAGAGCTTCATTCGTGCTCCTGATACGCTGCCAAATATTTCTATTACGACCTTTTCAACACTGGGCTTATGTATGCAGGAGAACGCTAGATCATCTGCGTAAGTTAGCACTTTTACCTTATTGCCCAGCACGTTGAACATATGGCCACAATCGCACCTGTACTTCTATCGCGCCAACTAGCCCTTTGAGATGATCTTCGCGTTTCGATGGTGATTATGATTTCCATACTGCAGCATATATACCCCACAACAAGCGGTCACCCAAGAAGCGGCCGGTACGCTTAAAATAAATAAGGATAAATGGAGAAATCCAAGGAAATGTAAGCGTTGTCATTTGATGAAGCCATTGCAGCGCAATCAGGACAAGGACGAAGAACAGAGAAGCAGACTCCAGGGGCACTACTGGTGTGTGGCGCTCCTCCGTTCTTTGTGCTAATTGCGCTACAATGACTTCATCAAGTGCTAATCAACTCACCCAAGAACAAGTTACACTAACAGCTGTCACGTTGCGGAGCACGGGTGCGCGAGAGCGCATGCGCGCGCGCTGCAGTTTCCTTTGCACCAGAGACGCAGGAATGAAGTGGGCACATTTACAGCGTTTAATTAACAGCGTCATGAAAGCTTCGCTTCATGCATAGACTCCGAAAGGTGCGTTGGATCTGCAAAAAAACTTTGTTGTTGATGCTTTTCTTATGCGAAAATAAACCGACAGACATCATTTAGTGCCCTTTCATGACTTCACTTGTGCCGGCCATTGTCGGTAATATTTGCAGTGGATGAAAACGAGTAATTAATTATTTAAAGCAGCTTGCTTACTCGTGTGAGTGTACTTGCATGGGAGGCTGCATGAATAACTTCCGTCGTGCATGTGGGTTGCAGCCTGTCCGTAAACGCATTTGAGTTTACAAAGTGCCGGACCACCTAAGACGTAAACAGCATCTGCGAGTGACTTGTTATCAGAATATGCGGTAACTATGCATGGTGATGATTATGATTCATTGGCATCACCTTTGAAACGGGGCGGGGAGAAACGTTCACCTAGCCAGCTTGATTCAATCACGTTTTGCTCCATCTAACGCCATCCAGCCTATATGTGATCTCGATCTTTACTTTCGTATTTAAAACCTCTATCACTATATTGCACCGTCACCTACGCTTGCAGTGACTCTTGCCTGCGTTTTTTTTTTTTTAAAGATCAGCAGCGCTGATAACCACATCTTGTGGCGGTTTGCTCGATCACAATTAAAGTGCAATTTATGCGGTCCATGTCACCGCGGTGACACTACTTCTAGAAGAGGTTAATTCAATCATCATTATAGACGAGGTAGTTTTCGGGTAGCTCTTTTAGTCTCGATTATATATCTACGATAATACGTTTCACGGAACAAGTTAAAATAGTGTGGGACCTATACACTCAGACAGATTCCTCGAAACTTGAAATTCAAAAAACTAGCGCTAAGGTTGATTTATAGTAAATATTACCGATGTTGTTCGCGTACTTTGCAGACTTGCCAGTTTTGTCTCCTTCATTGAAAACCTTCGTGAGAAAGATTAAAGAATTTTTTTTATTACACGTTAAAAGATAAAATTTGATCGCGCTAGATCTAGATACATACAACTTAACAGCAAGGAGAGATCCAGACATCACCACAGTATTGTTGGGACCGGGTAGCGTATCCCACCGCTGTCAGCCACTTGATGCGACTTTGTGTCCGAGTGGATACGGTTCTATGGGTGGTGATGTGCCAGGTGCCGGACGAACGAGAGGTCCGGCGCGACGTCCAAGAGATGAGAAAAAATGGTATATTTACAAAGTTACATGATGAGAATTTATATGTACTAGCACGAGTACGAGCATGATCACGAGTAGGAGCACTAGTACAAGTCGGAGCACATCCCCACAACACTCAGGACGCACTTTTTATGCAGTTCTTTTTCCCATTTCTCTCGTCGGTCAAATTCACCGTTCTTTTCTCGACCAACCGCCATCGTTGAACCGTTCGCAAAATCCCGCCCATGACGTCACGTCGTGCCGCCGCGCTCCGCCTCCAATGTTGCGCGAACGCCCCCCGCATACGAGACAACGAAGTGGCGATGGGAACTTGATGTCGAAGTCGTTCTCACGGAATTCCTCGAAAATTGGCCCATTTTATCAATTAGTGGGCCATTCGTGACGGTCCGGTTGTCAGAGTCAGGCTCCGATAAAGTGGTAATCGCGGTGGTGGTTGCTTCCGCGAAGGGCGGCGGCCATTGTCGCACCTGGTGAGCCCCTTTACTATTGCGTCACGGTCTATGCCGGGTCCCGTTTAGTCCAGGCAGGAGCTCGTCTCGTCCGTCAGCTTTGATTACGCTGATTTAGTCGCCGCCTTTTCCCCCAAAGCTATTAAAGAGTGAACCGAGTTGCCGGATCTTGTAGTAAGTTTATCGGTATTTGATTCAGTTTTAGAATACGTTAGCGCTGAGATTTTTTACGGCCGCCGCTAGTGTATGTCATGACTTCTAAATTTGGTTTTTCTAACCCTTTCTGTTGTGTGCTGCACGGCACAACTGTGAGAGTGTGCTATTGTTTTGGCAAATCGCCCGGATTGTTTGCTCTTATTACGATTCTCGGCTTTATTCGATTGCTTTTTTGTGTGTGTGTTTTTTTAAACCCAGCATTGTATGCATGATACGCGTAGGAGTAAAATGTATCAGTTTAGTGCTGTACGCATGATGATGGCTGTACCCTTATGTTCGGTGTCTACTCCTGGTAATAGCCCGATACGGCTGACAGTATTACTAAATGAAAATGAATCACGAGTACGTGAAAACTTGCTTCTATCGTCAGAAGGGCATTGTTATTAGTCTGTGTACACGACTAAAACTAAAATTGCATACACAGTTCCGTCTATTTCATTTTGTCCATCGGAGTTTCACTAATCTGACCGGCGTCCATATTTGTACCGCCTGCGACATACACGTGCGCTTTTCCATAAACTGAATACACGCGCACGCACACTTCATAAACCCCTTTGGGTTTCGCCTGCGGACGAAACTTGTGTGCGGATGAAGATGTCGATGTTCTCACTCAAACCGTCAACATTTTATTTCCACAGTCTGCATCTCCCGCACAAGGCCAGTGGACGTGACCAATCTATAATTTAAGACTGTGGGCGACATTGCATGATTCTACCACGTTATATACTGTCTGTGCTCCTTCGCAGTGCTCGAGCAAGCGCTGAGCTCATTTACTAACAGCAACCGAAGGCTTTATTAACATAAAATATGACAGCAGCAAGATGGATCGCCGCACCTGACCGCAGCGTAAGCAGCGCCGTCAACACCTACGTGTGCGCGAAATTCGTCCCATCGAGCGTGGTTTCCATACATCTCCCGATAAAAGAAAGCCTATCATTGTTCTCGGCAATCTTCGTGGCGAATCCGAATTACTTTCGAAGGAGATGGCTGGTGATTTCGTCTGCGTAGCATCGTATTAATGTGCCAGGAGATTCGGTCGCAGTGCTGCGCAGAAAGCCATAAAGGCAGTCGGCCATATTTACGGCGCCGCCTTTCCCGCGTGCACTTCGGCGATACTCCTGCCGTGGCTCGCTCAAAGAGCCGCCAGTCCGTAAAGGGGAATTTATTAGGTGTACGCAAGTGACGCTTCCGTTCTCCGAATTCCGGTTGCTCGGAGAAACGAGGCGCGGCGCAACTCGTTTTGCGCGCGACGAGCGGCGGGGAAACCTCGATGACTTCTCAACATGAGGCGAAGCCATCCCATCCGTATGCGCGGCGAAAGCGCGCAGTTTGGTTTCCTCGTAAGTAGAAGCTCGCCCTGATGAGAGAAGGGCCGAGGCACGGGAGTCGGTAGGGGGATAGATCCTGGCTCTTATGTTCGCTGTATGGTCACATGCAGATCTGACGGGCTGCTCCGGGCGAACGTTGAAAGATGTGGTGGTGAGAGGCGTACTGTACGACACGTCCACACACGCACAGCGAACGCGAACCGATAAGAAAGGGAACCGAGGGACCCGATTTTCGTTAGTCACTCGAAACTATATAAACGAAGAAAAAAAATGATAAAAGCTTGCCGCCAGTGCATAGGATCCCAACCCACGTCCTCCGCATTATGCGTGCGATGCTGCAGAGAACAGAGGCGTGCCTACACGCGCTGTAGAAGATGTTAAAGGACCCCTCACCAGGTCTGGCCATTTGGAGCCGACAAGCTCAGAGTATACAATGCGCGATAACGGTCCTGTCTGCAAACTATTACATCGCTACGCGCCGCGGAAAGATATGAAATTTCAAACCGAACGCCGTTTTCCCTTCTCGCCGCCGCCGTGCTCCAAGCTGATAAGACAGTTCTGTGAAATGCACCTAATACTACATACAAAGCGCACAAAATTTATATGTTACACATGAATCTAAAAAAAATTAATAACATGGAAATGCAGCTTTTGCAGAACCCTTCTAAACGACGTAAAAAAAAATTCACGTAAGATGTAGAATGACATATCGAATTTGTCCGCTTTCAATGATCTAATGGATGCCGTTCACAGAACCGCGATATCTGTTCTTGAGGCAAAACTATGAATTTTTAAACTTCGTGCTTCTATTTTTTTCGAACTTCCGAATTTTTGAATATCCTTGTAACAAAATGCAAGCCCTAAATCGAAATTCCGCTTCCAACATTGAATAGAATTTAACTTTCTCTCTCCAATGCAACAAATTTCATTAAAATCGTTTCAGGCGTTATCTCAGAAAAACGTTTTTGCGTTTTACATGCATTTGAATAGGCCGCGTCGGAGTTTGGCCCGAGCTAAAGCTTCCTTTTAATGTCATTTAGAATATCGGCTACCCCTTCTTTGCTATCTAATCCATATCGCTGTTTTCCTGTCTCTTAATATTACGCCTAATATTTTTTTGTTCCATCGCTCGTTGCGCGGTCTCTAATTTCTTCTCAAGCTTCTTTGTTAAAGGGACACTAAAGGCAAATGTTAAGTCGGCGTGGACTGTTTAAATACCATTCCAGAAACCTCGCAACGCTTGTTTCGTGCCAAGAAAAGACTTAGCTGACGAGAAAATTGCATCTGAAGGGTCCGTATACCGTTTTCGAAATTCAAATCTCCCGCCACACAACCGGGGGGAGTGGTGACGTTGCATACGCCATCACCAGCCTTTGCTGCCTACCGTTGATGAATAAAACGGCGCCCGACAGACGGCGGTACCGAGCCAAGACAGAGCAGTGGATTCGCCGCAGCAGCTGTTTCTTGGTCAAGTGGCGTAGACCGTTCGGGCATCCCGCGACATCACGTGAAAGTTGAATTCTTTGCTACTTGCAGTTCGTGCGAGTTACGCGAGCCAGCGAAACCAGCGCAGCGCTGTGCAATAGCGAAACTACTGAAATGCGAAATCGTGGGCGGCGCAGAGTGGAGCGAAAACGAAACCTTTCGACCGCCCGCGTCGTTGGCAAGGATAATCTCAATATTTTATTTTGTTCTAAGGATGAAATAGAACTGGACAAGTATCATTTTATTTCGTCTTATAATACGATACATGGTTGTATTTTGCAGCGAGTGTTTGAGTACTGGTGACAGAATTTTAGTGAGGAGTGTTTTCGTCATCGGCAAGTGCTTTAAAGGGACACTAAAGATTAATATTAAGTCAACGTGGACTGTTAAAATACCCTCCCAGAAACCTCGAAACGCTTGTTTCATGCGAAGAAGAGACTTATTTTAAGAGAAAATGCGGTCTGAAGCGTCCGCTACCTCTAGCGCAGTTCAAATCGCCCGCCCTCCGATCGAGGAGTGGTGACGTCATGGTCTCATAGTGACGTTGTGCCGTCGGTGAGTAAAACGGCGCCCGCAGACGGCGCTACGGCTTTTCTGCACAAAACGCAAACGCGCGGCCAGAAACAGAGCCAAGACAGAGCCGACAGCAGCGCGAAAGCGGAACTATGGTGGCTAGCGGAAAGGAAAGCGCACGACGATAAGCTGGTTCTTTATTTTATGACGCCAACTTTGACGCTCGTTGCAATGGACGACCCTGACAAAGACACATTGGCTAGCGATGCTGAGCTCGACTTCAGCGATTTAAGCACTGATGAACGTGACCTGCTGCTGAGGGCTCGCGCTGCCGGCGTCGTTGCGTACTACTACGACGGCAACCGTATGTCATGGCTGTACATATTCGCACATTTGTAGCTTTTCCTTCGTGAAAACCAAATGCCGCACTCACCGCCCCGTCTTCGACCTGCAGTTGTTCTTGCGCTTCGGAGAATGCAGGCAAGACCGACGGAACAGCGCTACGGGAAAGCATTGCTTTGAAAGGCACTCCACACGACTTCAGTAAGTCCGCGTTGAACTCGTAATCCTTTGAACGAAAGTGCAGCGAGCACATTATGCGATGTTTCGGCTCTTTGCCAACGTGCTGCGGCAGAGGTACGGCATTTAACTACTTCTATCGGAGAGGTTCACTCGTTGGCACACAGTGATAAGTAACGTTGGATTCGCCGCTGAAACTGCCCTTGGCCAAGTTCCGCGGACCGTTCGCGCATCCCACGACATCACATGGACGTGGCATTCTCGCTGCTTGTTCTAAATGCACGTTTTGCGAGCCAGCAGAACCAGCGCAGCACGACGCGATAACGAAACAACTGAAACTCCAAAGCGCGCGCGGCGCAGAATCGAGCGAAAACGAAACCTTTCGACCACCCATACTACTGAAGGGTGACGTCAAAATGTTATTTTTTCTTCGAATCGAACAGAAACAGACAAGTAGCATTTTCTTCCGTCTTATAACCTAATGAAATTATCTTTTTAATACGAGTAGTTGAGTACTAGTGACATAAATTATGGTGAGGAGTGCCTTCGTCATCGGGCTAGTACCGGAATGTCGCTGGGGGGTCTCAAATCGTGTCATGCATTTACCTCAATTTCTCGGTTACTAAAGCTCTGTTCGCGATTATATTGACGCCTTAGACTTTCTGCTGCATTGCTTTATCACTTTAACTTGACTTCATAGTAACCTTTAGTGTCCCTTTAATGTCCCGGCGTTGTGTCTAATCACGAAAAGCATTTACCTCAATTTCTCGGTTATTAAAGCTCTGTTCGCGATAATATTGACCCCTTAGAGATTCTGGAGCAGTAATCCATTACTTTAGCTTAAGTTAATATTTGCCTTTAGTGTCCCTTTAACCTCCAAGCATCTGCCCCATACGTTAAAACCGATAGAACGCAATGACTGTACACTTTTCAAGGAATCGTAAAAAATAGCTCCTCAAAATTAGAGCTCTCCGGGAAAAATAATAATAATAATAAAGAATGTGATCGATGTGCAACATTTAGGGTAAAAGAAATTAACAGCTTTAACGTCTCGAAACTGCACCGTATAGCTTATGAGGGATAGTGGGAGGCTCCAGAGAAGTTTCGACCACCTGGGTTCTTTTGAGCGTGCGCCTAAACAAAAGCGCACGAGCATTTCCGCATTCCGCGCCGATCGGAATGTGGCCAATATGGCTGGGAATTAAACCTCTCACCTATCGCTTAGCTCATGCGTGTATGTCGCTTAGCACATGAGCCACCGCGGCGGGTAACATGCATAGGTAGATGTCTCTGAGTAAAACATTGCGGGCGAAAAAAAAAAATTCTACGCATAGAGCTTATGAATACTTTAGCTGAAGCGTTCATATTCAGGGCGTATAATTACAGTATTGACAAGTTTCAATGTAGCAGCGTAATTAGTTTATACTGTTAATTAGTATGAAAGTTAGCATCAAAATTCCACATCCGCATTTCGCGCTCTCCAGCCGGATGCCGCAGTCACCTGTAATTCTTTGTTATATCCAAGGAGTGTGGAGCTGCGTGTATGGACAGAAGCGAACGCAGCACCGTGTGCCGAAAGCGCATTTGAATGGACGAGCGAGCACTCGACGAGTGAGCCACCCGAGCGCCTAATTTCCGCAGGGTTCCGGAAGCTGCTCCGAGTTTAGCATCCCGAGCGCGGCGCCGCGTCAGGTATTTCCTACACCGGCGTTCGGGCTCGCGCGCAACCCGCGGCCGGTGAACGAGCAAAAACAAAGCCCGAGACGACTGCGAAACCCGCCCGTGACTCACGTAGGCCTTCCCAACAGACGTGGACGCACACTGTAGGGAAGACGCGATGTCGCAGGACGTGCAGAGTGCTTACGCGTCTCGAGACTGCGTGCAGGTCTCGCGACGTGCCTTTGGCGACCCAGATTCCCTCTGGCGAAACAATATACAGCAAGAGACAACCCGACTACGAAGCCTCCGCGGAGACTCTTCCGAGGAACACAGAGAGTTTGAGAGGAGGAGCGCAAGGGGGGGCAAACAAGGCGGCGGCGTGAAGGTCCGCACGAGGCGTACGCGCGCGCACGCTTGTTGCAAATGAGAGGCACGCAGCCCCAGCCGCGCTGGCTGCGCGTGCTCGCCTTGACGGGCGAGTTGCGCCGCAACTCGTCCGCGCCCACCGTTTGGCGCGTCGCGCTTCTCTTTTGCCTCGAACATTCCGGCGTTGACCTCATTGCCCGATCGAGCGTGCTCGGCGGCAGACGCTACCTGCAAGGGCGCTGGGGCGAACGCCTTTGCGGACGCGCGCCCTGCCGCGGATGGGCGCTGCGCGGATAAAAAAAAAAAGGGCGAAGCGATTTTTTGTTGTTGCTATCCGCTGGCCCATCCCTAAATACGCGGGCAGCAAACCGTGTAATTTCCCTTTGCCTGCTCGACAGAATGGCGGAGCGTGTGGTTCGCGGCGAAACTGGTGGCGTTCCACCGCTGTCCGTCGTTGAGTGGGCCGCTCCAGATCCGTATAAAAGAAAGTCGTTTTAAACGGAACCGCCAGATAAAGGAAATTACCAGATTTCGTCTAAGAAAGAAACACAGATTTCGCTCTTGTTTTCCTAACTCCGTGCCGGTATAAGCATCTCCGGTAGAATTAAGTGGATGACCCAGTTGAACAGGTTGAATCCAGACAACGTTCTTTCGTATGCCTCACTTTCATCGAAACCAACCACTAGGGGAAGCTTTCCAACTTCTGACGAACACCGAATGTGGTCGTGCTACTCTGGAACAATCTTGAAAGGATAGAGCGTAAAAACGACTGAAATGATCCAACTGCCTTATCACCGGCGCCGTGTCATTATGAGTTGTGCGCTTGTCGGATCACTCTCACGTTGACTTCGCCCCTTCGGATGATCTGTGGACTGACAAAAGTGAAATCAGGGTGACTATTCCGCTAAAGCATGCAAACTTTTGCTGCTAAAGATCGGGGGATCCCAAAATCCTCGTTTAGAAACGATAAACTAAAGCTAAAAAAAGAACGATAGAAATAAAACGGCAGCTTCACCAAGTGACTCGCGATAAAAGCGGCGTTTAAAACAGCGGGGCATGCTCGGCAGTTAGCGATAGTTGGGCGTCACGGGCGGAGCCACAAAAAACGTCTTGCTTGCAGCCCTTCCTTCGATGAACGCTATGACACGATTAAAAATAAATTTTGGGGTTTTACGTGCCAAAAACCACGATTTGAGTGTCAGGCGCACGACGTAGTAGGGACACCGGAACAATTTGGACCACCTGGGTTTCATTAAGGTGCTCTCAATGCAGAGCAGACGGGTATTTTTTTTTTCTCATTTCGACTTAACCGAAATGCGGCCGCGATTTGATCCCACGACCTCGGGCTTAGCAGCGCAACACTAAAGCCACTACGCCACCATGGCGGGTGTATACAATGATGTTTGTAGCAAATGGTAGGGAATTTAGTGAAGCAATAATAATAGAAATTGCGTATGTGGAAACGTTGGTTCCGCCGTTCAACGTTACCATCTAACTTTGAATAGACAAACGAGAATGGCTTCACAAATGCCACGTCCGGCAGCCACCCTCATATTTAACCCGAACAACGAAGAGTCATAATTAGCTTCTTAGCTTTAACAAATACGTGCTGTAAGGAGCAAAGATCTAATGCTTTTGGAAGGTGGGCTCATTAGACTAGCACATTCAAGCTACCCGAACCAGAAATCACCAGCACCCTCCGACGGAGAAGGGAAAAGGCACTTAACATGTGTTATGGTTAAGTATGAAGGTAACTATGCAATATTCCACCAGCTTTCTTTTCTTCGCTACGATCATGCAAAGTGTAGTTGGCACTTTCTTTTCACCTTTTTTTTTCCGAAGGATTTTTTGTATATTGTGTATTTCCGTTTAAGCAGTCGCCATTGTATACTTTGTGTTGTGTTGGCTACTGACAGCAGCTCGACGTACGACAAACATAACATTTACTTTCAGTTAGTGCGTTTATTTCATAGCACATTGTGAAAGGATAATACTTTCAGTTGGAACCTGGCGTTCGAGAACTCCCCAACGAATGAACGACGTGGATAACTTTTGTCCTCCGATCCATTCATTGATCCGTTCATTCATTTGATGAAATCACTTATTTACCTTGTTAAAAGTTTGATTAGCTGCTGTTCTAAGTTCGCCCCGCGGACTCGGCAGGGCGAAAGCTGACTCTGCGCAAACTTTCACCCTCTCACAAAGCGCGCCTTCGGTGTAGATTGCAGGACGCAGTGTATAGGGGATTCTGTGCAACGCCGATTAGTTTCGATTTGTCCCCACTCGTACAAACGTAAGCGCGCGCTCCCCTCGCTAGCTAATTAAGATGCACGACCACGGTCGTTTACATCTTTTTTTTTTTTTTTTGCTCTGTTCATCAGCGACAACGCGACGACTATTCCGATGTCGACGTCCTTGTTAGAGCTAACAAACTTCCTGGTCTCCGTAGAGAGAGAGAATCAGGAAGACGGGGGGGAGGGGGGGGGCAAAGGCAGTTCTGCGGAGCTGGAGGAAGTCGGCATACACGTAAGCGTATAGGCGCATACTAGCCCCGTACGCACCGCTACATACACGCCGTACACGAACAGCACATACACGCGCGGAGACGTGAGGACAACCCCCTCGCGCGCCGTGTGCTCGCTCCTCGTTAGATTTGAAAGTCCACTCATTTAGGGGCAACCATTAGGGAACAATGGATAATGCGAGCGGCCTGACCTCGCTTATACATATACGCGGCGCGCACAACCCGTGCGCCCCGAGAGAGCCGCAGCTTTCTGGCTTTTTCCGTTTGGTGACCTGTTACGCGTCTGGTGTAGTAATAGAGGGCAGCCGTCAGTTTCACGTTTGTCTGCCGGGCCGCAGTTTTGCGGCAATCAGCGGTAGCTTCGTGCGCGTCTCGCGAGCCTTGCTATAGTTGTCGTCGTTGGTCGGAGCGCATGCTGTGTAGCCTTTTTATCCTTCGCGCGAGGCCGCAGCAATAATTGTGCGCATGCTGGGACGCGCGCGCGCGCGGGACCTTGTCACTGGAGGAGTCTTGTTAACCGCGAGGCGTTACGGCGCTTTTATTCGCACGCGATGTCGTGATGTGCCGGCTCGTCGCGAGGGAAAACTACGCGTTTCTCAAGTTTCTCGTCCTTATGGGACGTCGTACGTCCCTGGTATTGTTTGTTGCGTTAGACTTTGGTACAGCAAGAGACGGAGGCATAGCGTGCCGGGGTGCGCTGCCCAACGGATTCCGGCCTGCACGCAGTCTCGCCGTCTCGTGCGGCGCATCGTTCTTGTGTCACCTTCGCACGGTTCCGAAAGGTTGGATAATAATTTGAGGATTTCGTCACACAGTGGCATGAGCTTGCCTTTTCTTTTTTCTTTTTTTGGTGGCGCGTGACTATATTCACGCTACCCTTACACGAAGCGCGCCTAATGAAACGAACCAAAAACCACCGGAGCGGTGACCCTGCATGCGTTGCGAGATCATGCAGCGTCGTGTGATATGCAGACGCGTTTGGGCAACAGCAGAGAAAAACAATCCCAATGTACTGAAAGAGGTTAGCAAGGCGCTACTGTAATAATAAAAAGTGCATAAAGAACACTTTAATGTGACCTTTATTCCTAATTAATTTCCGACATCCCTTTGGCCGATACTAGGCGGAACGCTCCTGTACGGGAGATCCCTGCGAAACGCGACAAAACTAGAACACCAACTCTTCTTCCTGTAGAGAACAGGATTTTCGAGGATTTGAAAAAACAAGAAGCATGATAGTTCCAACCTTTCCATCTCGATCCCGGTGGTTAACCCTAATCAACGCAGGCGCTCATGTATTAAGCCAGCGCGCATAGTATCAGCCACCCAGCATCGGTGTTTCCCGCATTCAACGCTCTGTTTTGGGAGAAGATCCTAACTTATGCATTGCTCTGCTCGGCCGCATAATGTATGCATGGACCGCTCGGAGCCTATCACGCCATCATTCAACATGCCCTTTATGCGCCTCCTTCAACCTCTTTCCCCTCACCCCGAGCAGCACCTTAAGTTGCTCGGGCCAGGTATTGTCTAGCACGAGCCCGATCAATGCAAAGCTGCTGGAGGCGCTTGAACCTGACCTATAGGCCGCGGTGTTCCCATTGTACGAGATGGCGCGCGCAGATATAGGAAGCGCCGGCCAGCGCTCAATCACGCCTCCATCAGTCCTGGGGAAAGCAGCAGTGCTCAGTCGAATTCCTCACCGCGTTCCTCCATTCGACGACTACGGCGTTGCATTTCTTCAGGTTCGGTAGCAACTTCGCGGGACTATCGGCGCGCCATCATACTCTCGCTGTATATACTTTTGCAGCCGGATTTATGTGCGCCGTATTCGGGGTTTCTTTGCATGTTTCTCGAGGCTATAAAACGGATCTTCGGAAACGAGACAACCCAATTTCGTGGCGCGTTTCCCTGCGCCCGTAACCCGTTTCTTTTGCATCGCGAGCGTTGAGGGCAGCGAGAACGGAGAAGAGGTCGGCATTGAGACGACGTGCGTGTTGCACCGATCCATTCCTTCCCCCATTCCCCCCTCCCCCCACCCCCCTGTGCCGCCGACAGTTATAATTGGACGAGGAGCCGAACCGATTTCGTCTCCTTCGGAGCGCCCCCGCGCGCAGATGTCTTCCTCCACTGTTCCGACGTTGCGGCTCTTTGCTTATTTTCAGACGGAAATATGTTTCTGTTTGGGTTATTCCTCTTGTGAGTCTGATGTTTGAGCGCTTTATTTATATCTTCCAGGGAGAACGTACCAGACATGTAATAGCGCGTGTACGATAGGGACCTCTATCGAATTTATTATTTTTTTGTCGAATTCTATGGCGTCGTGCCAAAGTGCCTCTCATCAATTCCTTTCTTGTTTTTTTTTCTTGTTTTACTCCGCTCGCGCCTATATGTGCATGCACTGCGTGTTTCTTTTGTCCCCATATTATTCTTTAATTTGGGGTTGCTAATGACGCTGCCTGGTGAATAGTTCTCTTTACCAAAGCATGGCCACGAGGCGCCTGGCATAACAAAGGCATATTGTTTATCTTTATCGGCAGCCACCTGATCACTGCCACCGCAAGCCCTGTCCAAGTATGCTGTCGTTCTCACCGTCTCCAGTTTGTCTTGTTTCTATACGGTGATAGTTCCAATATCTTCTGAAACCAGATGATCCGGATGGTTTCACGGTCACAGAAGAGAAATTGTTTAAGGAAACCTAGAAGGACGTAAGAGAATGACACGCGAGATAGCCTCTTGTCATGGGATAAGGCTGGTCACGTTGTTGGCACTGCATGCCCGCACAGTCATTGATTCTGTGCTAATAAACATCCCATGCTGCAGCGAGTGGCGAAACGTGGCACGTACAGTAAAACAAGTACCGTAAAGTACCGTTTAAAATTACGGACGGGGCATAAAAGGGGCAACGCGACAAGTCCTGTCCGTAGGCTTAGCCTTTACGCTGCAGTGTATCACGAAATAACTAGCTCAGATAAAACAATTCTCAACAGTAAACTAAGCTGACGTAATAGGTGTTTGAGGGGCCTGTCATTATGCGCGCTGAGCGTTGTTGCACAATTACAGTCTGAAGGTCACCGCGTTCAGAAAATAAAATTGTTGGGAAAGGAGGTTTATACGGTGGAACAAAATAAGCCGGTAAAATGTGACATGAGCAGTTCCAGACTATAGAGCCTGGCGTAAGTGTAAGGCTTGAAGAAATTAACTTTTTTTTTTCAGTATTTGTGTAATTGCTCCCACAGGGCGTGTTAAAATTAAATTAAATTATGGGGTTTTACGTGCCATAACCACTTTCTGATTATGAGTCACGCCGTAGTGGGGGACTCCGGAAATTTCGACCACCTTTAACGTGCACCTAAATCTAAGTACACGGGTGTTTTCGCATTTCGCCCCCATCGAAATGCGGCCGCCATGGCCAGGATTCGATCCCGCGACCTCGTGCTCAGCAGCCCAACACCATAGCCACTGAGCAACCACGGCGGGTTCAGGGCGTGTTATACTTTCGCTATTGGGCTTCCAGGGAAGGCGTACGAGGGGCGATACCTGTTTCCGCTATACGTGTACGGCTAAGCAGGAGGTCTTAGCGTTTCGTAGCTTTGACAGCGACGATTGCATCAGCTCATTTATAATAAATGGCTTGTTACGCTTTTTTCAATGTGACCTAGACGATAAGATTTCCTCAAGCCATTTACAAGTTCCACATAGTCATTAACGCACCCGAATGCATGTTATGCGCATGACGTTTTCATAAGTTCGTTTCGGTTTTGTATATCTCGGCGGGCAGCGTTTGCCTAAAACATGAAAGCCTTTTAAACGTTCTGCTGTGAGGGCGCATGAGAGCCTCGACAGCACCATGAAATAAATATACAGGTGTTTCAGCGAACACTTTCAAAAATCTTTAAAAGTTGCCTGTGGCAGATATAACGATTCTAGTTCATGAGCTAGTCTACTCGAAGCGGCGGCCAATACTTGCACAAAAAAATGAGATGCAAAATCGACTAATTAAAGAAATTCACCCATTAAGTTTTTTAACTAATTACATTGTGGCCCATATTGCAATTTACAAATTCTAGCAGTGGACGTCGCAAGGTGGAGCCACTTGGAACGAATCCTCAGGACGACACCAGTTTCGAGATATAGATTCCCGAACTTTGCGGAGGAATGCATTGGCGTTCCAGTTAGTTTGTTAATAAAACGTCGTTTCATGCACTGAAGCACACAAGTAACTGGAAAGCCAATGTATTTCTCCGCAAAGTTCGGGAATTTATATCTCGAAACTGGTGTCGTCCTGAGGATTCGTTCCAAGTGGCTCCACCTTGCGACGTCCACTGCTAGAATTTGTAAATTGCAATATGGGTCATAGGATAATTATAGCTAAAAAGTTCATTAGTGAATTCTTGTTAGTTAGTCGATTTTGCATTTGAATTTTTGTACAAGTAGTGTCCGCCGCTTCGAGTAGACCGGCTCATAAACTAGAATTGAGTTATCTGTCACAGGCAACCTTTAACACAATTTGAAAGTGTTCGCTGAAACACCCTGTATATAGATGGTGTGGCTTTTTTTTGTGTGTGTGCTTTAGGAACGGAGAATTGGAGGGGGGAGGGAGAGAGGGGGAAGGGAACAGAGAAAGTGGGATCGTTCCGCTCACTTGACGTCGGCACGCTTCATATTTAGGGCATATGCACTGGCACCTGGGATTATGCGACGGTTGACGGAATTTCCCTGTGGGTATGAGCTCCGACGACACATTGATATGCAGCACGTAACGTAATCCACACATGAGCAGCTGAAGTGAGTAGCCGAATTTTAGTAAGGAAGCGGAATTTTCAGAATTGCGCGCTTTTTGTCAGCAGGCCATAGTCTATATAGCGTGTGGAGCTTTCAGTATAACTTCCTCCACTTGATCATAGCCCCGACGCTGCCTTTCAACGAACTTAAGACGGTTAGAACTGCAAAGCCTTGACTGAATTAACACTGCGCGGGTACTAGTACGTGAAACTCGTGGCTTTCTGCCCTGCATTTATTGCCACAAATCAGTTCGTTACAGTCGGCCGTCATTTGGACGTCGAATATAGGAATGGGCCATATGTTCGGAGGAAAGACTGCATGGAGCTTAACAGCGTTTGCAGAGAGAGATGAAAAAAAGCGAAGGCAGGGGGGGTTAACCGAAGCAGACATCCGGTTTGCTACCCTACACTGGGTTGTGGACGTAAGACAATGAAACGAAAATAAGGAGCAGACCGTTTGCTCCGCCTTTGCATCTCGCCAGTATACTGCGACGACTCGATGCTACCCTGCTTTCGGCTATGGAGGAGGAACCTTTACAAAAAACGTTTGCCTTTCGTATTGGAATGGCTGACAACGCTGCTTGTGATGACGGTGGTCGCGAGGAGACGCATGAAGAGCGTTTGTAAATGGGAACTAGAGGGACGACCTGTTTTGTTGTCAAGATCAAGTGGTGTATAGGATTGATTAGCTAGACATCACTAAATGCGTGTGTACAAATGCGTCCATGTGAAGGTCAGGTTAGGTCATCCGTGGGGCCTTACAGATGTGTTTGGCGGCGCAGCTGCTCGCAGACTCCCCGGCTCGTTCAGGGATAAAACGAAATTATATTTTCGATGAAAGGGGGTGGGCGAGGGGTATAGTCGTACCCACCGCGAGTCGCTATGGTGTTCTGCAAAAAAAAAAGTGCGACTTGCCGACACTGGCGCACACAAGAATATACCGCAACATATATATAAAATATAAAGTCAGAAGGTGCTTGCGGATAAAAAGTATTATAGACTTACTTTAGGAAAGGTGGTGTTTGTCCGGAACGAAGCCTATCCAAATAACTGTAGCTAAAACTTTGATTTGCGCTAGTTCATTAATTCCGAAATTATAGACAGGACTGTACAGAGCCAGTACTCGGTACGTATATGCGCGTCCCTTCTTCATCCGCATTTTTCTTTTCTTTTTCTTTTTATGCGCTGACCCCTCTCTAACTGTAGATAGATAAGTATTTGGAGCACATGCGAAAATGACAATTGAGTCAAAGCAGGTCGACACAGGTTGGAGGACATGTGAAATGAGGGAAGCGCAAGTTTAGATGTATTTTGAGATAAGGCTGAAGCATACGGATGACATAAGTTGGATAAGGAGGGCTTTTTAATTAATATTTCTATAAGACTGTAGAACGAAGATTCCTTGTCGAGGAAGCGGACTAGGAAGTTGCACCAGCGAGTGCTGCAATGTACATACAGTGAGACAAAAAAGAAAAAAAGAAAGAAGAAAACATGAATTGCGCAGAGTGAAGCTGTATATGCGGTATTGAAAAGTAGTGGCTCAAACAGTGCAACGTTATTAAAGAAAAACGATAAGCCATACCACTCTGTGAAGGTGGATGACCGGCGACGTTGTTTAGCACACGACAGAGAGGTAACACAGAATTTTGAAAACAAAGTCATGAACTCAGTCATTGTCTCTATCGGTGGCCATCGTAACGAAACGTACATCACACACACACACACATTTATTTATGTACATTTGCGTGACGACTATATATATATATATATATATATATATATATATATATATATATATATATATATATATACGAAAACGCTTTTGTGTGCAAGGCTGTAACAATAACGCGAAACTTCGTAGACACTTCCTTGGAGTCCCACCACTCCTGACATTGCAGATCTGTGAAAGGTGAGAATGGGAATTCTCCTCACCACACTGAAGTTTGCAGGCAGCTCTATGGGCAACGAATCGAAGTTGGTTACTAAGAGAACTTCTGAGAAAAAAAATAAAAGAAGGCAGCCAGAAGTAAACCCGGACTGTTGCCCTTTTAACGGGGGCACCAAATCTCCACCAGCAGTAAGTTCACGCTTCCTGCTTGTTTTGATTCGCAAACTGGAGTGTGCATGAATATTGCTTGCTTTACATGCGTCGCAGTCTCACAGGCTGTCGCATGGCAGTTGATTAACGGAACGAATTCCCTCAATGACCACGAAACCCACACGCAGCCGCACAGCTTATAGTATACGAGGGACGTTCTGAAAGTAAGTTTAGTCATTTATGTTCACACGGAAACTTTATTGCAAAAAAAAAAAAAAAAGATACACCATGTCACCATGAGCTAGACACCTTGCACTATTTTCCCACATAGTCGCCACCGACATTGAGACATTTGTCGTAGCATGCAATCAGATTTACGAAACCACTCTGGTAACACTCGGTGCCCTGCAATGCAAGGAATTGTCGCACAACCTGCTCCACCTCGGCATTGGTTTGGAAGTGATGTCCCGAGACTGCGGCTTTCAGTGCAGGGAACAGGTGCCCATTCATACCGGATAACAGCACGCACTTCCATTGGCGACCACGTTGTCAGCACGCGTCTGTGCCATCGTGATTTCTCCACGAACAGCCTCGGGCACGCCGGCCTGCTGCAACTCTCTCTTCTTCGGCGCTCTGCGCATGCGTCATTCCTCCTCCGCTGACGCTCCTTCCATCGTTGAACCAGCAACGGGCGTGGATTCTTATAGGTATTGTTTATTTCACCTGGTGTACCATCTTCTTTTTAAAAAAAAAAAGGCGAAACATACGTTCGGAACGTCCCTCGTGTGTATACGACGCTGTTAACTAGCTCAGGGCAAGCGCGAAGTCACCGCCCAACCTTTTTTGAAAGGAGCGTACGATTGACGGCGTCCTTAAACAGTGGTACCGAGCTGGCGCTATTCGGTCCCGCTCCCGCTCTGCGTGCACACCAAGGACCGTTCATCCCCGATTGGCCACCGTTACACTCCGTAAAGCACACTGACCCCCCCTATTCGCCGGTACTCTTCGGCTATATTACACCGAAGCGTGCGCCTGCGACACTTGTTGCGAGTCGGGGCGCATACACCACCACTATACGACGCGCGTGCGTATCCATAGCCGCCCCCCCTCTTCCCGTCCCGCTTTTCTCCTGGTTATTATACGGCCTCTGACGCCGCGGAACACAAGCACGCCCTCGCTTCCTTTGTTCGCAGCATGGCGGAAGTGGCGGTGGCTCGCGCGTTGATAGCTGGGAAGTGCCCGGCTGCTCTCACGCCGGCGCTGCGAAACGGGTGGCCGGCCTTAATGGGGCGGCAAAATAATCTCGAGGGGAAACGCCACTTTCTCTTCCGGCTGATAGGGGCTCCCCCGCGGGGCACCTCTTTTTTCGCGCTACGAAGCCAGCAGCGGCGGCGGCGGCGACGACGAACGACACGTGCACGTGCGCCGCTGTCCGGTGCTCCGATGCCATGAATATGGAGCTAGTGCGCGAGGGCGTCCGAAAATGTAAATGTCAACCCAAGTTTGTCCGGCCCCCGAAATAGCGCCAAGCTCGCGATGCGCCTCCGACTATATCTCACGGCTCCCTCAATGAGATTTCGGTGCAAGTGTAGGAGTCGAGGTGAACATTTCGTTGCTGGGTTATAGTTGGTTATTCGTGCTAGTAAATGAATGCTGCTAAGCGCCAGTTTCAACACGGGACAAGAGAAGACACCGACGCACGGGACGAGCGCTACTCGCAACTAATTTTTACTGTGAACATTGTGCCTATACTTATGTACACAGCTGAAAGAGATCGCGGGAGCACACTGTGCAAGCCACAAATATGCGTCATATCACATAGAAGAGAGAGAGAGAGAGTCCAAGTGCACGATTTCTTTATTTTCTTTCTTCTTTTGTAGGATCTGTTTAGCACATGTAGGCTGACGTGCGTTTCGCCATCGTCTTTTCGTTCGTTATGCTCACTGGCTGGAGCGCGCGTTTTTCACGCGCTGCTTTGACGAGCAACATGCGTCATGCGGAATGGAGCATTTGTCGTTTACGCCCATTAGTACAAATCCCGGCGCACGGGCTGGTTTGAAGTTCTATGCCGTTGGCACCTCGGCCAATATGCAAACAGCAGCAGCAGCCGTCTGTCGAAGCCACGCTTCGGTCTGTCTGGACATATAAGCATGCTGATGTGGTATATATAGGTTGGTATATATGCTATACGTCAAGTCAGGCGACATGGCGACGGCGTGTTTCTCTAAACACGCGCTTGTTCCCGCAACAGCCGCTGTATAACGCTTTGGTAACGCGCGGTTTTATGTGTATTAGTGTTGTGACTGTGGCTGACGTGGTCGTTGCAGTCAAGGACGCAGGACGATCTAAACTCGCCAGTGGGTGTCTGTCATTTGATCCAGCATACATTTTGCCCGTGCTGACGAAGTGCCAATGCTTGTAGCATGTTCCTTCCACATCTCCTATTGTATCGCCCACATTAAATGCCGAAAGAAAGAAAGAAAGAAAGAAAGAAGGAAAGAAAGAAAGAAAGAAAGAAAGAAAGAAAGAAAGAAAGAAAGAAAGAAAGAAAGCCATAGCCGAGGCCGAACTGTACAGCGATGTATACATTGAATCAGAGCACTGGATTCAGGCCTTAGCAGGAAGCTTGTGCAAGCGCCAGTCGCCGCGTCGCTGTCGTCGCACCTGTCCATAAATTTCGCATTAAACGCCGCGGATAATGAGCGCACCTACAAATCGGCTCTAACGAAAATGCGCTGCGAATCAGATTGCGGCGGGACGCCCTGCATTTCGCGAGCCGCGTGTCGCTCACCGTGTCCTCGGGCTAACACCCGGGGGAAGCAGGCTGCGTGCGACCAGCGTCATTGTGAGTCGCACTTAATGAGCAGAAATGAGGGAAGCACGGGGACTGACGAGAAGCAACGCGCCAAAAAAAAAAAAAAAAAGAAACCTGCCATGGCAGTGGCGAGCACGAGCGATCGCCGCGCTGCACGAAAGGCTGTATACGTGGCATGGTTCATCGCTGTGGCGAGAGGGCGAACTGTTGCATGGAAAGCCACTCTCTCGGCGAGGCACCGCGTCTTTCCGTCCCATTTTATTCGATTGCGCGAAAGAAAATGAAGTGACCTGAAAATACCGCTGACGACGACGTACTTTGTGAGATGAGGCGAGTAGCCGCGCGTGCCTGGGCTGTAGCAGTCTTGCTGCCCGGTGACGCGATGCTTTCTTTTTTCTTTTTCGTTTTTTTTTTTCCTCAGTTCTCCGCGCGAAGACCGTTGTCGTGATTTGCTACGGGGACATCATTGGACCTGCGCTTTTTTTTACGCCCCCGCTTTCGCCGCCTGAGATGGCTGCTGTCGACCACTAAAGAAGGCGCGGTTTGATTGCGTAGACGGAAAGCGAATCGACCTCGAATTCGCCAGAAATGGCTGCAGCACTTTCGTTCTCTTTAAGGCTGAACATTATTTGTTCATTATTGCTTTTTTTTTTTCTTGCTCGCAATTTCTTTGCACTGAGGATCGATAGTGTCGCGCTTCGCGTGAATGTATTCTCCGTATTTGCCCCTTGTATATTATATTGCACATTGCCCTTCAATCCTTTTAAGCCTTAAGTCGGAAACTATCACATAAAATATACGTCCTGCGCATGAAGTCACATGCATGCAGGACTCTGTGTAAGCGGCTGGCTCATTTACATCTTCTTGACGTCAGCTTTAAAAAAACAAATGGACGCTAATTTGGTGTATAGGCCGTGGTGTCGTCACAGACGACGAAAAACATCCACGAAGCGCGTTTTGTATGTGCGAAATGACATGAAAATCAAGGATGCCGTGTCAGTATGCCAGACCACGATTTTGCATTTTAATCTCTGTATTTAGGCAAATAAAAGCGGATTTGTGTCATAGGAAACGCGAGGAGACTGTTGTACTTCGTCCACGCACATGGTGGCGCTGTTTTGGGCAGAATGGGAAAGGATGAGGAGCGAGGAGAAAGTTGATATCAACAAGGGACATAGGTAGGGGTGCCCTTTATCCCTGCTGCTGTTTATGATGTACGTGGTGAGGATGGAGAAGGCGCTAGAATGAAGTAATATCGGGTTTAATCTCTTATACAAACAGGCGGGTACAGTAGTAGAGCAGCAGCTTCCAGGTTTATTTTATGCGGACGACATTGTGTTGCTAGCTAACAAGCAAAGTGATTTGCAACGTCTGGCTAATATCTGTGGACAGGAAGGCAAAGATTTAGGCTTGAAATTTAGTGGTAGAAAATCAGGTGTTATGGTATTCAATGAAAACAGCGAACAGACACTGGCAATACAGGACCAGGAAATACCTCGGGTAAGAGAATATAAATACCTTGTTATATGGATAAACGAAGGCAATAGATATATGGAAATGCAGGAAAAAACAATAACAGTGAAGGGGAAGAGAAATGCAGCCATAAGGAACCACAGAACGCTATAGGGATACAATATAGGTACGCGGTGCTCCGGGGTGTGTGGAAAGGTGTAATGGTTCCAGGACTTACTTTTGGAAATGCGGTTGTTTGTTTTAAATCAGGGGTACAATCAGGACTCGATGGGAACCAAAGGTCAGTGGGACGCCTCGCATTGGGCGCTCACGGGAAGACTACAAATGAAGCTGTGCAGGGTGATATGGGCTGGACTAGTTTTGAAGTGCTGGAAGCTTGCAGTAAAATTGATTATGAAGAACGACTGAGGAATATGGAAGAAAGTGAATGGGCTGGGAGAGTGTTCCCCCAGGCATCTCTACAGGAAAAACATTGATTCACAGTGGAGGAAAAGAACTAGGAAGCTTACCAGCAAGTATGCGGCACGTATGGTGAGCAACACAGCAGCAAAGAGCGTCAAGCGGTAAGTCAGAGGCTGAGATAATCTCATGGGTTGCGGCAATGGAAAAGAAACCTGCCATGAGTAACTAATTAAGAGGAAAAACGAAATCAAGACAGAAACAATTTATGATAACTCAAAGGGAAGCTCATTACTTTTCGAAGCGAGATCGGGATGCCTTAGAACACGCACTTATAAAGCGAGATATAAGAAGGAAGAAGAAGCATGTGCTTCCTGCGGTAAAGCTAGGGAAACTGTGGAGAATGTTTTATTAGAATGTGAAGACGTCTACCCAGCGGTCGATTTAGACACCACTGGCCTCCTTGAAGCCCTTGGGTTCAGCGGGAGCAGTAGAAAAGCAAACATGTCCGCAATAGAGACTAGTAAGAGGCGATTGGAAGATTGGTGGAAGAAAAGTAGAGAAACGACAGAAAACGGAGACGTACAAAAGCAAATTTCGCAATAGGGGATCAGAAAATTTGGTTGTGGGAGTTCATATGACATTAGGCAGTATAATAGCAAGAGCTTGGTGGCGCAACCCACCGCCCCGTTCCAAAGGGGACGCTCATAACATACATACATACATACATACATACATACATACATACATACATACATACATACATACATACATACATACATACATACATACATACATACATACATACATACATACATACATACATACATACATACATACATACATACATACATAGTAATTAAACAAAAATGGGCTTTTCATTGTCGTAGCACACGAGTTGGTAATAAGAACCGACTTCAATGGCGATAACGTTATTGCTGTCTTTCGGGTCCCAGGAAGATCTGCGGCGGATTTTGTCGAGATATTTAACTTCTTCGCTCTTTATTTGGCAGCACGAGCGTTGCTGGCACCTTTCGGCTGAATGTTGTTGCGGACACTGTAGTGTCCAAACTACGCGTTCAGCTACAGAGCTCGAAGTTGACGCATCTTCACCCGTGGTCCGCGTTTGTCGCATTTCGATCGGACAGTGCTGCAGATGACGTCGATATTCGTTTCACACGAAAGGAGACAACCACGTAATTTCACCCTGCAGCAGTTATACGGCCGTGTCTATCGCGGGTCCACCATGGCCATGGTTCGACGTTCTTCCTGGATGTTGATGAAATTGCATTTATTGTGTATATATATATATATATATATATATATATATATATATATATATATATATATATATATATATATATATATACTATAGATATAATAGCCGGCCAACATTCATGCAGTGGAGCCAAGCCACGATCGCCACTCCCGTGATTTAAAAAAAAAAAAGAAAGTTGTTCAGGGTACATGTTCCGACTGCGAGCTCGTATACAGGCGGGCTAACGAATCGTTCGCTCCGCGCTGACCGCGGTGCTCGTGTCCCTGGCGCGAACCCCTCCCGAGACGCGAGCGCGGCCCAGAACAAGTAGACGGTCTTGTTTTCATTCCGAGGCATAACATCGTGCCGCGTAGAACTTTGCTTGGCGGTGTTCCCGCGTTGAAGTGCAGCGTACACATACATAGCTGGGAAGGGGACCTTCGACACCGCCGCTCGTGACGGAGGAACTTCTTGTGTCGGCGCGTACGAGCTGGGAGTATACCGGCCCGGCCCGACCGAGAGCCCGCGCGCCGATCCAAGAGAAACAAACAGGGCCTCGCAGAGCGGTTCTTGAACTTGCGTTGCCCTTGCTCCACGCTCGCTCGCGCGTGCATTCCACACGCCTCCTCTTCCGTTCGCGGTTAGACCCGGGCTCGCTGGAGAAGGCGCTGACGCCTCCCCCCCCCCCCCCCCCCCCCTCCGTCTTTCGGCGAAAGGAAGTAAATCCGCGCTCACGGTCGCCGATGCGGGTCCGTGTTTAGTCGTTGGCTGTGCAGCCTGCAGGAATGGAAAACTGAATGGCGAGGGAAGTCGCGGAGAGATGCCTTCTCTCCGTGACCAGATAGTCGGGGTATTGATGACTGCCGCTGTGCAAATTGAAACTACGCCGAACTATACAGGGCGCTTCAGAGCGTGGAAACGTCTGGCAATAAATCGGCGTGTGGGTATTATATAGTATGGCGGGTGCGTCGAGATGCATTCGCCGCGACCGGAGTACTCCCGACTTTCGGACACGCTAAATCTCACTGCAGTGATTCCAACCAGCAATACCAGCAAAATGCTGTGCTAACAGGCCTCACGTAAAACGAATTTGTATAAAGAACATCGCGTAGCGCGTCGATGCATGTAGAGACCCTGGTTTGCACGGACGCACGAAAACTAGCGCGACATCCTCACTGCACGGAAGGTCAAATATGGAGAACTAATCAAGTATTGGTTACCATAATCACTCTAAGGACGAACTTAGGCAATCGAAACTTAATAATATCCGTGGTCCCTTGCCACACAAGGTTTAAATGTTGCGAGCACAACCCACAGTTTCCAAAGCATTCGGTAGTGGTACTTTGGCATTTCACTTGTCAGCTTCGGAAGGCGCTTAACTAAAGGCCGTACCCGCTATACTGACATATCGCTGACAAGCCGTGAGGTTAGAAGTCGGTAGGTGCGGCGCCGCAGACGCTGAAGCCTCAACCGCGCGCGTGTTCTTTTCACTACCTCGTTTTGCGAAAATCCTAAAAGTGCGACAGGTTGCCGGCGTTTCCCGGGCCTTTCCAAGGCTCTGAGATTTCCCTTTCTGTCCGCAGGCGTTGTTCAATGGCGGTCAGAGTCCCGGGAAGTGCGCTGCATTTACCATTTCTTTCTTTCTTTTATATTCTTTTTTGAACACTCGCCCGAAACGAGCATTTAAGTGTGTGTCTGACTAGAGCCCGCGGGAACAAAAAGGGGTCAGAAATGCGATGCTGTCATACGACCGTTCAGTCTCTCCAACCAAAACGTAGCTTGCCGGTGTATTTTCATGATTCACCGGGGCACATGCAGCCTCCGTCCGAGCGGCCGGGTCCTCGCCTATACGTGCGCGCAGCGAAGCGGCAAAATGGGGCGTCCAGAAAAAATTTCCCCGCTCCGCACGGAAGGCAGGCACCGCCCGGCCGCCTCGATCCGCGCACGCCTGTGTGTATCTAACGCCCGGCGCGCCGGCTCGCTCACTCGGAACTGATCGGTTGCGCATCTGCTTACTTGAGCGAGCCTCCGACAGGACCGCGGGCGCGCAATGCCGTCCGCGCGCTCGGACAGGGCGCGTCTCCGGAGCGCGCGTCATGCGTCGGGGCGTCGCTTCTCCGCGCAGCTTCGAGACCGTGCGCGAGTGCCCGCTTGCCTGTGTGAGTGTTTACGTGCACGACGTGAACGTAACGCACCGGTGGTACCACTTCTCGCGTCGGCTAGGGGCTCGGCGCGCGCATACGTTAATCTATATGCGTACGCGGAAGGCGGGTAGTCCTCTGTGCTGCGAATGCGTCAAGCCAAGTGACACGCCATTAAAGACGTAAAACGAAAAAAAGAAAAAAAAAAGCGTGGAGAAGTGCGATGCAAATGTAGACGTTCGCCGTGTTATGATCTTTACACGTGGTTGGAGGAAGGAAGAACTATATATATATATATATATATACATATATATATATATATATTTTTTTTTTTCGGTTTATTTCTGGCCACGTAGCCCGACGTCGGCGTAAGCGAAGCATGATGAGTTGATGCACGGAAAGCTCCGGGACGGAAATTGCGTGGTGTGAGACTGCGCGAAAACACACCGCGGAGGAAAAGTTCGTGTGCACCCGATAAATAAATACGTGCCTCTCGGCAACGTCACCGCGTGCGCACGCCGTTGGTTTCGATAGCGGGGCTCCTTTACGTAAAGGTTCAGGAATTTGACTTTCGAACGGATGAGCTCCTACGCAGTCGGCGGTCCGGATGCGCAGAACTGATATTCCTCCCGCACCTTGGGAACGAAAGTCGACGCTCATTATGCTAAGGCGTAAGGTTGATAATGACGGTGAATCAGTTAATAAATCAGTTGGTCACTCAGTCAATGGCTGATGATGGTCACTCAATCGATCAATTGGTCAGTCGGTCGGTAATGAATGAATGAATGAATGACGGACCGACCGATTGGTCGACCGGCCGCTACCGTAATATGAATGTATGACTTACTGACTGGCTGGTTGACTGATTGATTGACTGGCTGGCTGGCTGGCTGGCTGGCTGGCTGGCTGGCTGGCTGGCTGGCTGGACGAACGGAGGGACGGAGGGACGGACGAACGGACAGACAGCGTTATAGGAAATTAACTCGTTGAAATGCCTTCTATAGCTGCATAGAATGCATGGGGGCTAGAATATAATGTAGTTGAAGCTGCGTGCCTTTTGATTTATACGGTTCTCTGTTCTCAGGTCAAACCTGATTGTTTTTGCTCCCCCATGCAGTTTGAGGAAACAGGGTTAAGTCCAATCTCTCCCCCGGCAATCGTATCACCGAGAATCTAATTGTAAATTATAAGCTATAAAAAAAGACCGCTCTCGTCTTGCAACGAGAACCTCGCTGTGAGAGGTCGCTTAGCCGTTCGTGAAGACGGAACTTTGTAATGCCTCACCGCTGCTGCCACAGTTTTGATGATTTCTCTACGTTAGGATGCAGCAAACTATATACTGACAAGGGCTTTGATGAGTATTGAGGAAGACGGTGAGGCCAATACTATTTTGTCACTAATACTGACGGCCGCAGTGATAATGAGCAAAGGCAGATTTGAAGAGCTTCGGTGAATAAAGATATAAAGCGGAGGAGTGTGCACGAAATATTGTAACGCCACGAGGCTTCACAGCTACGGCAAAAAGAAAAGTTGACTGAAGCTATCTGAATAAGTAAGTAATATGAAACATACGGAAATCTGCGAAGTGTGGCAGCTTTATTAAATAAAAAGTAGGCATCGATCTGAATCTATATTAAGCCAAATGATCGATGTGTATCACACCGGTGGTTCGTGTTATGGTGTACGGTCAGATTAATATGAAATTCCTCTTGAGGAGGGTACGTTCAGCCAACTGTTACATTATTATTATTATTGTTATTATTATTATTATTATTATTATTATTATTATTATTATTATTATTATTATTATTATTATTATTATTATTATTATTTGTCCACAGCCGGGCTTCTCTTCAGGACGCGTTCGTATGGTGCCTTTTGCAAGCAAGAAACCCTACTGTGAATGTCAACTCGTTGTCCTGTCTGAAGGTTACTTCGCTCACTGCCCGGCGCCCGCAAAAATTTTGTTCGTTGTTTGCAGTTATTAATCAATCAATCATCTTCTCCACTGCAAATGGTAGCTGCTATCGCGTTCTAATTTTGATGCTGAACAGACATGGATAAAGGTTGCGAATTCATACATTAATGTACGTGAGCGAATATTTATTAGAAATTTAAAAAAGCGAGCATGTGGGTTGAAAATCTTTATTATTGGAGCAGCATATTATCATTTTCTTTATAAGTGTGTTCAATATATGGGTAACAACGTCCTACGAAATGTGAGAGCTACTTATTGTGATTTACTTTCGTTGCTGAACAACACAAACAAAAAAATAATAAGATAAGGCAAATGCCGGCAAATCGTGATGTCGGACATACAGGGAGATCATTCTTAACTCTTTTTGGAATTTTTAAAAATCGCCTGTTGCAGGTACCATAATTCTAATCCTTGAGCTGGATTGTGCATAGAGGCGGACATTACTTAACCGAAAAATAGAAACACATACTCAACGAATTAACAGAAACTCACTAATTCCTAATTAATTACTTTACGGCACATATTAAAATTTGCGAATTTTAGCCTGTGGGCTTACCGGGCGTATTAATTTCGAATGAATTTCAAGACCCCAGTTTGGAAATATGCGCCATCAATATGGCCGTAAAAATGCACTGTTGGTCCACTTACTTTTTTACCAAAACGCTCTTCTATGCATTTCAGTACGAAAGTAGCTGGAAAACCTATGTATATCGTCTCATACTTTGGAAAATAATATCTCGAAACTGGTGCAATCCTGGAAATTCGTTTTATGTGGACGCGTCTTGCAAGCTCACAGGCTACAATTCGTGGTTTGCATTATGTGCCGTAAAATAATTAATTGAGCCGGTAATTAGTCAATTCTTGCTTATTAGTTGAACATGTGTTTCAATTTATCGTGCTAGTAATGTCCGCCTCTTCGAATTATCCAGCTCAACGACAAGAATTATGCTATCTGCCACAGGCGATCTTTAAAGATTCCGTGAAACTCAAAAATGATCACCCTGTATTCAGTCAACGAAGGCGGACGGTCCAATGACAAACAGCACTTACGAACAAAAAGCTTCGTTAGTTATGCCTCAGATTACCGCGATGACTTCTAAAACAGAGGCAGTTTGTAGTCGAATGCCAAGTAAAAAAATGGTGCCTGATTCTGGTGCCAGTTAAGCCACGTTCGTCCCCTACTCCATTAAATTAAGATTTCGTAACAGTTCGCGCTTCTTTCGTGCACCTGCGTAGTGTCTTTCGTATTCGAGTGCACCCAGCAATATCGATCTACTCCATTTGCACTGCAGCACATTTTCGATCGTGAATCGTTTCGGTAAGAATGTACCAGTTTGTTCGACACTGAATGCCTCGGAACACTGCCTCATTCTTGGGGATGTTGTCGGCGTGGATGGGAACGCAGGCGCGGCTTGTTCCTCGAGGAATGTTCCTCTTTTGTGACTTTTTCTATTGTTTGGTGTTGGCTTTGTTATGTAGACATGTCAGCCTATTAAATCCGTTTTTCCTTCTTTCGTTCCTCTTTTTTTTTTTTTTTTACGCATCGTTCGTCCATCAACCTCCGCGTAAGACTAACCTGACTCGAAATTTGTGCAACAGAAGAACGCACCCACACACACACACACACACACAAACACACACAAAGGCAGGCGGACCATATTTCACCTCAGTGCAGTTACGTGCAGCTCGATCGAGGCCTCAAGGAGATTCGATCCGATATATGGCAAACGCGGGGTTTCAAACGCGGTCGCGCCTTAAGCTTATAAATAGCGGCAACCTCCTAAGCATCCTGCTGCTGTGCCACACACTGCTATTACACGGAAGTCGTGGCGCGCTAACTGGCTTTGCGTGTACGAGAAAGAGAAAAGAAGCCGGCCGGCCTGCGCGAAGACCGCGGGGCTTCGCGTCTCGTCGCGCGTGCGCGTGTACTGGGTCGTATGCATACTACGTCGAACGCACCTCGCGCTCGGCTCGATGCAGTTCGACGTCGCTGCGCGCAACTAACTATACGGAGCGCCAGATATGCGCGCTGGTCTACGCCGAATATGGAGGCACACATATCCGGGGCCCCGGCGCGCAGAGTGCGGCCTTCCATCACCGCACGGCAGCCTGGCCGCCACCGTGCGATGCCTCGGCGCCGAATGCATAAAAGATGGGCTCTCCCTCGGTGCGCCCCACACACGGGCTGACAGCGCGACGTTCCTGCGGCCTCCGCCCTGCGCTCCTCCCGAACCGCGCCGTTTCTCCTCGCCACGTCCACTGTACACCCTTTCGCTGAGCACCTCTTCTTCCTGCGCCGTGTTTTCTCCTCGGGGCCGGTACAGTCGCGGGTCATAGCCCCGATTTGCCGCCGAAATTTGAGTGCACGCGATGCACAGTGCTGCGCTGTATACCAGCCGGTGGCGTGGCGTGCATACGGCAGGTGTGTGGCAGATACGCAGCAGGTATGCGGCGTAGCGTCGGCTGTTCGCGCGTTTTCCAAGACGCCTCTATCTCGGCTATTAGCGTCAGTGGAATGTGGGTGTCCCCTGCTTTCTCAGGGATGTTAAACTGCAATCGCGTTACCAGACCGAGTCCTTTAATATCCGTACTAAATGGCTCTGGTATTATTACTTCGTGAGCTTGTATGTGCGCGTAAAATGGGCGGCTTGGGGACGAGGTGATCAGCTGGTGGTGCAGCCTCCGTACGACAACTCATGATGTGCGTTTCTCGTGTTGCGTGACTCTTCCTCCGCCGTTGCGCTTCTCTCCGCCCCTTTTTCTGAGAAAGAGGAAGGAAAATGAGAACCTGGATACGCCCCACTAAGTACAGTGTAACCCTGTATGACAGCGTGAGTCCCGATTCCCTGGGTTTCGCGAAGCAGCCACGGTTTGAACTTGCGGAGAACTATGTATTTCTCAGGAACGTTGAATCTGCCCGATATGTGCATCTTGAAATGAGGGCAGTATCCGAGCTTTGCTTCCGTCCGAGAGAAGAGTCATCTGACAACTCAGTTCACGTTAAACATCAAGAAGCGTGATCTTTTCGTACATTGTCCTCTTATTGCGAAGTATTGAAGACCGTAACAATCACTTACAAGCAAAATTTAAACATCACCTCTGTGTGTTACTGCTGAGGCACTGAAGTCGAAAAAAAATTACTCGCGATCATCTTGAGCAGTGATCGGGGTGAGAGGGGACTCCGGAAGTTTAGAGAACAAAAAGAAATCAAGAAAAAAAAATGGGCATGGGCAGGACATGTAATGAGGAGGGAAGATAACCGATGGTCATTAAGAGTTACGGACTGGATTCCAAGGGAACGGAAGCGTAGCAGGAGGCGGCAGAAAGTTAGGTGCGCGGTTGAGATTAAGAAGTTTGCAGGGACAACATGGCCACAATTAGCACATGACCGGGGTAGTTGGAGAAGTATGGGAGAGGCCTTTGCCCTGCAGTGGGCGTAACCAGGCTGCTGCTGCTGCTGGTGATGATGATGCACTGCATGGAGATATTACCAACAATGCAGGTGGAAGAAACTCCGGTTCTATGGTTGCGCCGATATTTTTTTAATAGAAGAGAGCGTACGAATAGAGGGAGCTATGTGAGATCAACCAGAATAGAAATATATCTGAATGATACTTCTCGCATTGTTGCACATAAAATGTCTGCCATAGCCAAGGTGCAGCTCTTTGGAACCTTAAGCCTGACTCCACAGTTATTTTTGTGGTAAGTACTTTTTTTTGTCCCTTTTAAGGTGCACATTTTCAGTTTCCCAGTAATTCCGACTTTTGTCTCGTGTCATTCGCATGGAGGCCAGCCGCCATTGTGTCTTTAAACCTCAGTCACTGCTTCTACCCGGTTATTCACTATCAGCGCAAACGCAGACATCACAAAGCGTTTGATGCATGATCGTGGAGGAAACTTCGTGGAGTAAGGAAACCAGGTTCAGAAACATGGCGTTTACAAAGCAAGTATATATATATATATATATATATATATATATATATATATATATATATATATATATATATATATATATATATATATATATATATATATATATATATATATATATATGAGCTAGGCGCACGGGGAAAGAGAGCCCGAATTGATAGCGCAGTTGTTTTTCAAAGGTTTTGTTTGATGGCTCATATCTGGTAACTATATAACGTTGCCATCATAGCTCTTAACGTTACCACTCGTGCCTCTGCCGGCCCCCGAGGCCTGTGTTTCTCTATTTACATTACGTCAATACGCAACGTCATTCTTCATCACAAAGGAAGACCATGATATATTATCACTTTTAGAAGGGGCCATCATAGATGAAGCTTTAGTATGGAAACAAGTGGTTCCTTGAGGAGAAAGTGTCAAGTACGATTACGGAAACGTTGAGGAGTAGAGAACATTGTGGAACATGATTTAGTGCGACCACACTCAGACGACACACACCAAGATGCACATAGGGCCCAAACGCCAAACTTCAACTAGCCTTTACTATGCATTAATGTGCATAATATGCGTAGAAAGCAGTCGATGCCCTCTCAGCGTCACATGATGTATCCGTCTGCATGGAATGTACACAGATATCTCTGACAGCCATAGTCCTTTCACGCTTGTCTCTGTTGCAACATCTGTTCGCTATTATTCTATACAGGCAGCGTTTTCTTTCTTCTTTCTTTCGGTCGTAAATAGAGCGCTTACAAGAAGAGGTCTTACGTACTTCAGCTGCTCCTCTCCTACGAGTCGCAAAAAGAAAAAGAATAACGAAATAAAGGAGTAGCAAGGACAGAAGAAAATATCCATTGGAACTGTCGTTATGAGGCACGGACCTTCAGAAACACGCGAAGTCCCCCCTCAATTCAGACCAGAGCCGTGTGTGGTGGTGAATCTGGCGCACCACGAGCCTCTATCACTGGTATTTGAGTCGATCTAACTGACCGAAGGTGGTCACTACCGACTGTGTTCGCGATCCGCTCAGTTATGTAAGATTATGAGCATCATAAACACTGAGCTAATACAAGTCCCCCCAAAAGCACACGCCTTCTTTCACCAGCAGTCGCAAGGTTGCATCCAGACACTTAAGTGCTTAATTGCATTCGAGCGACCTCGCTGTGCATTAACTGGATGATCCTTGGTGCCGCCAGACAAGCCGCGAGATGCGGTCGGCTTCTGTCCCAGTCCTCCTTTTCAGAGCCCATAGCGTGACAGCGTGCGGGCCAGACACTTGCTAACTTGGTCCATTGGCAGTATCTATCACTTGACCGGGATTTCCTTATTTTCACACAAGGTATATATACATATTTTCAATACAAGGATATATATATATATATATACATATATATATATATATATATATATATATATATATATATATATATATATATAGCACCGGCATCGGAACTGTCATTAACACTACAATCACCATATAATGCCTTGTAGCTGCAGGGAGAATGTGTGCCCTTGGGTTCTTTGGCTTGGCGAAGAGCGATGTCGGACGAAGAAACGGTCTTCTATACGCGTTGGGCCATCCCAACGTGACTAGTTGAGACTATATTCATTCGCTATGCTAGGGAAGTTTGAATGCACTTCATCAAGGACGCCATGTATAGCTGCCGCTCCACTGGAGAAAATGCGTTCACCTGACAGAAAAAGCAAAAATAAATATTAAAAATCTACAAGCCTTTATAACCTCCTTCCATCGACCACTTCTCAAATTCTCTTAAACGTTTTCTTTTTCCTTTATTGATTTTTTTCTTATTTGATTACGCGGGTGATGCTTGTAAGGCTGTACATACATGTGGGATTTTCGATTCTTTTAAGCAGTTCGACAAAGCCACAGAGGCCGTGTAAGATAGCATATACGCTTTACTTCCAGCGGGCTCCAGTGAATCGAGGTAACGAGGCCCAGTTATTCAAATAAAATGCGCCCGTTCTTGTAACAAGGCTTCAGTTGCGCCTTCCATAATATTTGTAATACTGCTGGAGCGCTCCAAAACGACAACTCAAAGCAGCCATTCATTCTTATACTTGGCGCCTCACTACTCTCGCATACGTTTTTCACGTATATCGTCGAGTGCTTGTTCTCTTTTGTTCGTTTGTGTCGTTGGTATTTGTACATTCGTTTGCCCATCACTAACGGAAGTGAAAAAAACAAAACAATATATATTACTGCACACGTACCGGCGACTTAAGTCCATCACATGCAGGATATATGCGCACGTACGATGAGCTTCACATATGGTAGGGGGATACGGCAAAGCGACCGATATCACTTTACATACAATCCACGTCGCCTTAAGAATGGAGAAATCAGGGTCCGCTTTCACGTTTCTTCTTTGTTTTGATTTTTACTTTTTTATTTTGCGCACTCCGTCCAATCTATAGGGCCAAATTTCGTGCCCGAAAGTGTTGAGCTCTCAGAGCGCGCCTTTGTCACCTTTCCTAGAGAGCGGCGTATTGATCGCGCTGGACAGGCTGTGTGTGCATATTTTTTGTTTTGTTTCCTAGCCTGCGGCGTTCATTTTTACGTCGCGCGAGAACGAGACACCAGCTGCGAGCTTTGGGCGTGCACGACGAGCGAGCGTCGGTTGAGCGACGCGCGGCAGTTGTCGGCAGCAGGGGCGGCGGTGGTTGTCGGTTTTTTCGCTTGAACGAGCTTCTCGAGTCCGACGCTAGGCGACGCCGTCGCCAGCAGCGCCATCAAGCGCTGTGCGCGTGCGCAGTGGGCTGCCCGCGCTCGCACGTTTTTCGGTTTTCGCCAGGCGAGGAGTCGTGCGCTGGCTGTAGCGGAGGTTCCGCTAAGTGGTGGTGTTTTGTTGTGGCGGCGCCGGCGGTGGTGGTTTGTCCACCGCGCGGTGTACTCGATGTGACGATGTACTCTTTTAAGCGGTGCCTTTGAAGTCCGTCATTCGGCGACGAGTCGGAGTCTACTTGCCCCCGTTTGTTTACGCCTGTGCCCGTCTGTACTTGTGTGTGCGCGATTATTGTGCCGGCGTGACCTGTACGTGAAAGTGTGTATTCGCGTTGACCGGCTTTGTTCGCGGAAACCAGCTCAACGTGCACCGACAGCAGGCCTGTGGTTAACGGCCACGTTGTTTATTATTTGTTTGTTTTCTAGCGTTCTGGTTTTCTGTGTGGACTTTCCTCCGTTTCATTGTTGAAAGCTCGGGATGCGCAGGTTTTGGTAACTATTTGAGGTTTACTTGCTGTCTTCCAAGCTTTGTCCATCTGTACTTCGTCTTCTGTTTTCAGTGTACGGAGCTTGAACTGTGGATTTTGGTTCTGAGCCAAGATGTTTTGGAAGTCAATGATTTGTCTGAATAATTAGTTAATTACGCTTGCCGGAGTAGAGGTCAACTTGTCTAATGTCGTTGGCAGTCACGTTCATTCAAACGAAAGCGAATGAAAGTGAGGGGTGCTCGAAATACAATTAATCAGAAGGTGAACTGTCTGTTCGAAACTTTCTTGTCACAGTGTGCGGAGCATCATAATGTTTCGCATTTGCGTAACACGTTTGACGCCGGATCGTGCACTTGCCTGAGTTACACGAGGGCTATAGCTGGAGCCCAAGCTGTTTTTGAAACAAAAGATTGCGTGGTCGCCTCAGGTCACGAAGGAAAGAAAGAGGTCTTTTGTTACGGCCCCACCTCGCCATTTCCACTCTTTCTTCACCGCGTGTTCTGAGCAAAGAAGGGACAAGTTGGAGGCCGGTGCTCGTCTTTCGCTTGCACGTTATACCGTTCTCTCACTGCCGCCTTTTCTGAATAAACGCCGTGACTCGCAAGCAAGAGTTGGGCCGCGTTGAGGAAGAAACTTTTCCGTGAGCACTTGAGTGCGGTCAGCCGGCCTTCTTTCTTGCATTGTCTTCTCTGTCGCCAGCAGGGTCCGCGCTTAGCACTCGGGTAAAAAAGAATACGAGGCACCGTTATTATACCTGGCGCATTGTGTGCGTGTTTTCTTGCCTTGACGCTTTGCGTTGTGCTTTTCGCTCAGCTTTTGCTTCCTACGTGACGGGAGCCAAAGCGAGAGCTGACAGTACGCGCGCGCCGTCCGTGTTTCTCGACGCAGGCACCAATGTACACGAACTGGTTAGTTTCTGTCTTGGGTAGTTTTTGGTAGAACGAGTGGCATCCATCCAAACTCCTTTCTTCACTGTTTTTCTCTCGTCATTGTTGCTGTTTGGGTCGGTGGTTAGCGGAGTGTGTCTTTCTCAGTCGCCTGCGCCGCAAAAGGCTCTCTCCGATTTGTTGCTGCTTTCTGCTGCCCTGTAACGGCATCGCTGCTGCGAATGACACTACCTTCCTGCCCGTATTCCCAGTGAACCACGGGCCTAACGTGGTGTCGCCGTTGGTCCCCTATTTCAGTTGTGCTATCGTTCCCTGCAGCGCTCCGTCTGTTTGTCACATCGCTTGCTATCACAGCGCGGACGACAAGCGATGCCGGCGTGTCGGCGGCACAAGCCAACTGTTGGAGCTGTGACTCATGCCCGAATAGCAAGCGAATGGCGGTGTTAGGTTTCTGGCAGCGACGTATGATCCAGGTGAACTAGGAAGGATTCATATTTGTAGCCCTTTGCGTCCACCTTGTATTGAACATTTGCTTGTTTGCTATATCTTGTTTGTTGTCGCATTGTCCTTTATATTATATATTTATATCAAAGGAGGCTTCTCTTTTATATATTTATATCAAAGGAGGCTTCTCTTTGACTGTCAATGATAGCATTAAGCGGACCAAGTGTGGTTTTTCTTGCCCGTTTTTCGGTTGCTGTACATTGAGGCTCGACGTCTCCGAGGTATTTTTTTTTTCTCCGGCCATCACATTTCGTTGAATTGAAAACCAATTCTTCGACCTGTTTACTTTCATTGTTCGGAGACAACGGGACGGTCCAATCGGCGATCGCATTTAGGCCGGCTCTACTGACCACGTACAAGGGAGGCTTTTCACTCGCGCGCGGGACCGAAAGGAGCGATCGCGAGGCGCGGCGTACCCGGGTGGTGGCTTCGGTTACGCAAGCTCGCTTTTCACCCGCGCCAGTTGCTGCTGCCGCTGCCATTGCTCCTGCTCTTCAAGGAGTGAGGGGCATCCGGAACGAAACGACAAACAACAACAGCCTCGAACTGCGTTGCCAGAGGAGGAAGGGAGCCACAGAGAGTGGGAAGAGAAGCTCTCGCGAAACTTGGGCCGGGGCGGCTGCTGACCGCTGGGATCGGCTTTCGCGTTCGACCCCTGACCCCAGTGTGTGCGCCCTGCGCGAGGAATGCCGGACTCTTCCGACAAGAGCGCGCCTCCGACGAGGGCGAGGCTTCCTGCTGCCGGTGCGACGGGGGTTCCGGAATCTGCCGGTGATCGGCCCGTCGGTTCGGGATGACGGCGCGCGCAGCCTGGGAGCGGCTTAAGAGCGGCCACCGAAACAACCGCGCCACGTTGAATTGAACCGCAGAAACCTTGTCTCGTTACGATGCTTGCTAGCCTGCGTGGCTCCTGCCCACTACTTCATAATTCCGGGCCAGGCTGCTGTTGAAGCTACCGTTGCCTGACTTCCTTGTTCAGTTCGCAGACGTCGTCCTGCGCCACCGACTTTATCTGTTCGTGCGCTGCATGTTACGATTTGTTGCGGTGTACACTTGTTAAGATCAGCGAGTCGGCACTTGATGAGGTGCGTCGCGACACCGAATCCCCCTGACCCTTGTGGACGTGCTTTCGTGTCGGTGTTGTGATATGTGTAGAGACGAAGGCCCGCGGTTTGGACTGTGGCCAATGTGAAAACTGTGCTCACCCAGAGTGAAGGAGACGTTGGGAAGCTCGTCGGTCGTCCTTCCGTCGTTGCGGATAGCACTACTTCGCGAGAGGAGCTATCTTTTCTGTGAGCGACGGTGCGACAGTCATCTGAAGTCGTCAAAATGACGGAACGTTTTGCTCGGGGCTCTGGCAGGCCCCTTGTTACCAAGCAGAAGAGCATGGATGACGTACTGTCGGAGCTCCAGGGGAACGCCATGTTTCTCAGGTACGATGCGCACAGACCTGCATTTCATGCAGGCAAATGTTATGTTGACGACCGTTCAGGTTGCCTCAGTTCCTATGCAGTGACTTTTCATTGCACGAGCGATGGAAAATCACTGTTCCTTGCTTGGAATTAGAAATTACTTAACTGCTCATACTCATAAGACCAGTGGTACATACTTCCGCACATATTGCAATAGAGAATTCGCCTTGTCAGCTCTACCGCTGTGCCTTATCAACCGTATTGTAATCCGCTGCCTGTGGCGTTTTACCGTATTTGCTCGACGGAAAGTATTTCCGTGCAGAATCACTCCAGACCCTGCGACAAGCTCGCAGTGTCTCGTGCGATTCCGTCTACTGAGCGTTTGGGTTTAGTATTTTGCGCATAAGTAGTGACTCGAGAAAAAAGAAATAGAATAGGCTGCCTTTTCATTTCTCGACCAGCTGCGCTGAAGCGTTTTTTATTTCTTTTTTCTTCCTCGCGTGCCTCTGTGACAGATTCATGATGACTCGTTTTCTGTAGCAGAGAATTCATCCAGTGAGCCGTTGTGCTATAAAAGTTGTAGAAGGTCAGTAAACACGAGAGCGTGTCACTTGATGGAAGCTGCGTTGCAGATAGCCTACAGCTGCGGGCAGAGGTATTTCTCCCCTAACCAGCATTCCCACATTTGCGGGTAAAGGAGAATGATTTCTCAGTGTTCGCGAATTTGTTGTAAGTCCTTTTGTTACGAGCTCGCACTACGTTACCGAGCCGTAATGAAAGCGCGGACTGCGGAAAGAAAACACTTGTTACCCTTAAGTTATATCAAACTGATGTGTGCCAGTGGTGCGTAATCGACTTGCTCGAGCTCATAGCTCGGCATTAGTGAGAAATTCACACAACTTTCATGCACACTACACGATGTGCAGCCGAGATTCCGCGTACTAGTTTTCTCGCGCAATGATAAGCGGGATGACTTTGCACGATTGGCTACTTGGCATGCCCAGCTGCACGTATTGGGCGGATAATATGATATACACAGTGATCACACAAACGACACATACACCCACAGACACGCACCCAAACTGTTCGCGATGTCTCGCGGAGAGCTGTTGATTACAGATAAGGCGTTAGACCACACGCGCTCACCCGTGCGATTCACGGATCTGTGTTGCGCGCACATAGCGCCTCTGTGGGTCTGAGAGATAAGGCACACGCGCTGTATCACGTTCAACACGTTTGCGGCCTCGACGAGCTGCGCATGAAACGCGGCAGTGACTGCGAGGCCTCCAAAGAGAGCGTGAGGCTCACTGCTACCGATACTGCCGATACCTGGAAGTTTCCATCGCGTTTTGTGGTAATTCGGTGACATGCAGTCGAGCCTTCTGTAAGCATGTGAAGAGGAGCTGCCGCTACTCCGGCACGCAAGTGGCGGTATCTGACGGCAACATACGGGCGTATGTAGCGCTCGAGATGAGGCGCCCGTCCTGCTACTTAACTGTGGGTCGCCCGTGGGCTTAGCGGACCGACTTTCTCGCTCCGGCCAGCGGCACTGTGCGCCTGATAACTGCGCTCCCGGAGAACAGCCGGCGTTTCTTATCTCCAGGAGTCACGTTTGCCCGCGGCTGTCGGTTCGTGTCGCTGACGGTGCGGAACGGCGGCAACTTGTGGGGCTTCTTCCTGCACGTTGAAAGTTTAATAGAGAGGCGGCCGCAGCGGAGCTCTCGCTTCTCTGTAGTCTTGTATACGGAAACGCAAGCCGAGGACGCTCGCTGTCCGATGGGCCTCTCGCAACGAGCGCCCTCGCAAAGCATGTTACAGGTAATGTTCGTAAACAAACAAATAAACAAACAAACAAACACGTATGTAATAGCGCATGTTCAACATAGCTTCCCCAATTCAGGTAATGATCCACCTACTGACCTTGAGCGCTCGTTTCGACGCCTTCTGATCCTGACACCTCCCGAAAAGTTAGTGGTCCATACTCTGCCTCGACCTTGCTTTTCTATAGATCTTTGCGATTCCTTGAGCTCTTCCATTTCCATACTTGTCCAGCTATACAAAAGTGACGGTGAAATTCTAGATGAGGTATAGGTCAGATTGAATCAGTTTAAGTCTAGAAATCGTCAATCGTCGGAAAACACACACACGCACACACACACACACACACACACACACACACACACACACACACACACACACACACACACACACACACACACACACACACACACACACACACACACACACACACACACACACACACACACACACACACACACACACAGACACACACACACACACACACACACACACACACACACACACACACACACACACATATATATATATATCCGGGAGATCTGCGGAATTTGCAGCAACTACACAACAATGGAACATTTCGTTTCCGTTGACAACACTACAGAAAAGCCAGACCCTCATAAATACACTTTACTGAATATGCATGGGACACTCTCATAAGCGCGGTGATATCCTGTCAAAAAAAAAAATGTTCTTTTTTCTCTATTTTCTCTTTTTTTCTTTCCCCCCCTTAAATTGCAGTGTCAGCCACAGCCACCAAAGGTGAGGAAATTTCGCCTAGAAAGCATCGCTTAGCGGAGAGCTCCATCTTGAGATCTGAATATGCTTTGTCACGCCCACATGATGTTCTTGGGAAAAATAAAGCGTTGCGATGAGAAAGCACAGTTTACTCATGTACAAGCGCCAACTGACGACTCAGTGAGCTGTGAGAGGGCGCTTGTCTTTCCCTCCTGTGTCGCGTTTCATGATCGCAACGCTCTCTTTTCTCAATAGGGACTTATACACTAGCCCAATTATCCATCACACTCTCCTTCCTCTGCTTCGCTGATTCCATCTGGGCACAATGTTCTAAATGAAATCCCAGGGGCGTCCGTCAAAAAGTGTAAATAGCTTCGCTGCGGGATCTTCAATTTCCGTGCGCAGCCGTTGTTCGCCGGTGTCGGCTGTTTGCAGAGGTACACAGCTCTTGGCTTGGATTCGGGAGAGCTTATTAGACTGCGGCGCACCGTGCGAATGCTTCGCATTCCGAAGGCTATTTGTTCAGGTTATGAGCCGTGAGTTCAAAGCCAACGCTGGCTGCTACGAGCTTCATTAATGTATTCACTTGGCCGTCCCGAGTGCCGCGGACTCGCAGTTTAGGAAACACTGGGTTATTTTAGTGACGTTACCTTCGGCACTGCGCAATTTTATGTCTCAAGGGAAGGAGTAATAACAGAACAGCCCGCCTCCTTGGTTCCGGAAAACTCCTCTTCGTAGCGGACACACGTTACTATCCGGCATGCAGTCTTTGTGAGGCATTACTGGGTGGTTATAATGTCGCGATTTCTTGCGTTCGATCCTATGCCGCTCTTATCATCCGCCATTCGCGGCCGGCTCATCCCGTCGATAACGGCCGGTGGCGGAACGCCGCTCTGACCACTAACGAAGCGCGACAAGGGCCGCTATTTTGTAGCGATGCCTTATGCCTTATTCTATGCTATTCTTATCATCCACCACACACGGCCGCCTGATCCCCTTGATAACCTGGGCAGACCGTCGCTCTGACCACTGGCCAAGCGCGAAAAGCCTGAAAAAGCATAGCATCGGAAAAGGCATCGCTACAAAATACCGGCCAAGGAATGGCTATTGAACCTCACATTATCTCGGCTCTGGGGAAATGAAAAACGAAAGAAAAAAGCTTCTCGTTCGGTAGTGCACTTTGTCATTGGCCGGTCGCCTTCGCTAATGATATGTACAGCATTACGATTGGTTGGAATTCGCTCTACCAAGCAATTCTAGCGTAACAATTTTTGTTAGGTGTGCGGGTTTTGGTTTCTTTGCTGTTTTGTTCGTGTTTGGAAACAATCAAAAAGAAAGCGAAAGGGTATGGGGGAGAGAGCTGAAATGGCCGATCTGTTAATAATTGTGTACTTGCGCATTGCGCGGCGTTTTATAAGGCAGCGACTTTGAACGTACCGCATTGAATTTGCATATATCGCACCAACTCTGTCGTATCGCTGCTCTTTGTCCGCAATGAGATTGAGACGCTACGCCGCCGAATGCATTCTAACATTACGAAAAAATAATGAGCTAAGTGTCATTATACACTTTACGAATGAGCAATGCATGCACTGCTGTATTGCACGAATGCAGACATTTCGTGGACTCGATTTGTATGGAACAAAAAAGAAGAAAAAAAAAACGTTCTCCGACATACTAGTAAAAGGTGTATATACCAGACTAACGAAAACAGCGCTGCGAACGCCGATAAACCGCTATGGCGAAATAGCGCTGGGTCGTATCGTTGTCTGCTGCCACAGCCTCGCCTCGGCGACCTACGATTTCCTTTCGAAGCGTCGCTCATTGTTCACAGCCGCTCTTTCTCATCGTTCCGTGCGATGTCTTCCTTAATTATTTGATTATCATCACTTTTTTCTTTCTTTCTTTTTTTTCTTTTCTCCTTGCGGAGTGCGAGATTCCGGGTCCCCCACAGCTGCCAACCTTCGTCGTCGTCCTTCTGACAAATCCCGCTCTGTCCAGGGCCTTTCGCTTTCGCTTCTCCGATAGAAAATGACTCATAAGCGTCGGCGACGGAACCACGAAAATCGATGAGGCTTTTGCTTGTGTCCTTATTTCCTCTCGTACTACTGCGCCCGGCTGTGTACCTGTCGATGCTTGACTGCGGAAGCGCAGGCGTGTGTCGAAACATTTTTTTTCCCTTTCGTATTTGGAAAACGACACTGTGGCTATCCGCAAACCGACAGAGGGGCAAAGGAGTAAGAATTAATTCAGTAGTTCATTCACAACTCCTGCAAACACACACACACACACACACACACACACACACACGAGAGAGAGAAAGAGAGAGAGAGAGAGAGAGAGAGATGGCGTAATATTTAGGGGCTTTAAGATGGCGAGCACTGCCCCATGTCCTACTCACTCGCGCTTTTCCGTCCACTCTCGCCCAGTCGTCGTATGTCACTCAGGAAGGCGCTCTCTCATACCGCAAATGTCACTCGGTTGAGATCGTCTGGAACGAATTTGACATGCTCCGGGGTGCGGCGGGAGGGCCGACCTCATTATATTTAATGGGGACGTAATGGTGTCTGTCTCTAAACGCGCGTTCTCGGGCCGCAGCTCGTACGCTGTCGCTACTGCGGAACAAAGGCAACGTTAATTCGGCGAACTATGTGGTCAGGGGCAAAATACAAACTACATGAGATGAATTCCAAGGATGTAGTAGATGTATTTTATTCCCCTCTTTATAAGTCTCGTCTTGCAAGGAGGTAAATTGGGCTTCGATTTTGTTTTTTTCCCGCCAACTAAGGCCAGACGTGTTCTGCTTCTTACAGTCTTTTGAATTAGATAATTCGGTTTGATATTGTGTGTGTGTGTGTGTGTGTGTGTGTGTGTGTGTGTGTGTGTGTGTGTGTGTGTGTGTGTGTGTGTGTGTGTGTGTGTGTGTGTGTGTGTGTGTGTGTGTGTGTGTGTGTGTGTGTGTGTGTGTGTGTGTTACATGACCGGCTGTTCTGCATGACCGGCGGTCGATCTACCATTCAGTGTGGTTTGTACCTTGCGCCCCTTATCTATCATAACGTTCGGAGACTTGTGTTTGCCGATCCGTATGATGCAGCGGCCAGTCTTGCATAATTATTTTTTCCAGCGGTAACGTACTTTCGTGCAGCGCGTGTATACGTCTTGTTCTATTGAGGAGACCTATTTGTTGTGTTGTCTTCTGCGCATGTATAGTGTATATAGAATCTAATCACTTCGTCTGGCGGTAATTCCGGCCCAGGCTTGTAACCTGAAGCGCCCGCTTTCTCGTTGAATATTTGGCTGACATTCCGCCGATCTTCTCAATAAGCTGCGGCGAACTTTCATGTATAGCACACAATTTCAGCCCGAGAGCTTGCGGGACAGTACACCTGTTGCTCACGCCGTTCTAGGAAAAGACGCAGGATTCTGTGCTTTAATTAGCAGTGTAGCTCGATCTCAATTACATGGTCCCCTTGAGCTTGCATGTATGTATGTATGTATGTATGTATGTATGTATGTATGTATGTATGTATGTATGTATGTATGTATGTATGTATGTATGTATGTATGTATGTATGTATGTATGTATGTATGTATGTATGTATGTATGTATGTATGTATGTATGTATTTGGAAGGCAATTCGTGTAGAGTGCTTGCGCGTGGTTTATTATTGTTACTTAATCATTATTATTATTATTTTACTACTTAATCCGCGAAACACGAAAAAGTGCCGTGCGACACTTTTTAGTGTTTCGCGGTCTTTCTTTCTGGCTTGGAAAAAGCTTTTATGTAGCACGTATTGAGCAACAGAAAGTTGTATGAAGCATTTTTCAGGTTGATGTACAATTTTCTCATAGACGCTCTTGATCTGAATATTTGAGAAGTTGATTAATCAGTAACTAATTATGAAATCTGACTTGCACCAGGTGACGGCAAACAACATTACCTTGGTTCTGTCCAGCTACGTGGCACTTGCATATTTTTAAATTTTGGCACAAATTGCGTGGGACATATGGTTTATTAGAGCCAGACAGCGGCTGTGCCGTACGTAGCGGAAACGTTAAATGTGCTTTCTTTATACGTGTGCCCACTTCCGCTTCTTCTTTTACATACATACATACATACATACATACATACATACATACATACATACATACATACATACATACATACATACATACATACATACATACGTACGTACGTACGGACACGTGTACTTGTTTATCTGTCTCCCGTGGCCGCTTTTCACCGGCTGGCTGACAAGTGTCAAACTTTATTGCGCGGCGCAGGACGCGCCTGCATTAATCCAAAGTTTCTCGAATGTTATCGATCGTTCCAAGCATTGCCTGTTGTCACTGAACCTTGTGTAATCTGATTGTATGCGCGACGCGAATCGTGCAGTATTTTCTGGAAGGAACGCGGGCACCAGCGATTACCCTGGAACCTTCGACGAGAGTATACGTGCGTGTACGTACGAGACCAATTGTTTTTATTCCGATGTTATTTTTCACGCTGGGAATTGTCAACGAAATGGACTGTGTTTGACAGTGCCGGGGACTGGCTGCTGAACAGTTAGTGGAAGCCCACGATCTCTCTACTGCGCAGTTCGTAGTCAGCGATCTGTACGAGTCGTAACGCGACATGTGCGGTTGCAGGAGTGGCTATCTGGTGGCGATTCGCACGGTGAGCCGTCTGTCGCAACCTCTGTCGATTCGAGGCGTATAGAGCGGGCTTTTCGTGAATTAAATATGTCAGAAATGGCCATTATGCGTAACGGAATATAGCGTGAAACTTGCCCGGCGTTATGTGGCGCTATGCATAACGTATACAAGATACATTGTGGTTGTCGGAATCACCGCGCGCGCCTTTATGCTTGCCCACTGATTGTTCGACCCCGTCTCTGCGTTACTCAAGACGCTTCAAGCTGTTCACGCTACTGCGCCGGTAAGGTCACTCTTTTGGCTGCCGGGTTTCGTCGAGAAAAACAAAGAAAGCTGAAAATAATAATAATTAAAAAAGAACTGCTGAGAGATCGGGAGTGGTACTAGGCAGTTCAAAGAAGAGAACAAGTTTACGACGAGCAAAACGGCGCCGAGAGTGGGAGAGAGAAGGGGCGACTGATTTTGCAACGTTGAGCAATGAGCATTCACGAAATCCTGCGGCGCATGACGCAAGCCCGGACGCCCTTGTCCTGACCCGCGCGATTCCCGGCAGCCGGTTACTGACAACCGGAGACGATCGGCCGGTGGGCTTGCTTATGTGATGTCTCCCTGCTTTTTTCTTCTTATTTATTCCTTCTCCTTCGACATCGGTGCCATCGAGCGAATGAGTGGACTCGGTTTGGCTAAGAGAAAACCCGCCAGAGACGCTGCACGGAGGTCGTCCATTTGGTCGCCGAGGGAGCATCTGGGGTTGCGAAGTTGGTGGCGCGTGCTGGGTCAACACGTACGCGTCTCTCTGCCACTCTTGGTATCATCGCGTCGCAGCACCGTCTCTCTCTCTCTCTCCCTCTTCGAGTAACGGTGCACAGGATAAACGGCCACGCAGTGCGAGCCGAAATGTGTGCCTCTCGGGGTCCGTGGGTGGGTGCGCGTACCAGGCGTGACGAAACAGCCGGCACGAAAGTGGTGCGGAGGCCGATCGATGTCGAACCCCGTTCAGCAGTGTAGACTGCTTGTTACGAAACCTGCCGATGGCCAAGTACGAACGGTCCCATTCGGCTCTTCCTTTTCCTTAACTTGCAGGATGTGAGCCTAATGTACAATGCCCTAGTCACACGCCCACCTCACTACGCGGCGCGCATAAGCGCAACGCGAACAAGACTAAAACCTTGCGCGCCATGCACCGGGACTCTTCGCCGCGATGCGCGCGATCCCTTGGCGGCGCAGACGAGTTGAAGACGAGTGATTCAGGCGCACTGGCTGCTTTCCTCTGAGGCACTGTAATTGCGGGCTCATCCCCAGTGAACAAGCGTAAACGCTCCGAAACTAATGTTCTTTTGTCCAGCCGTGCGAAAGGTATTATCGTCGGCGCTGTCCGACAGATAATATATATATATATATATATATATATATATATATATATATATATATATATATATATATATATATACACGCACTATAGGGTGTACATAGACTTCCTTCTACTACCGTCACCCGATGGGCACCTCACACGTGTAACGATCTCGAAGCGTTTCATGATGAATGAACTCACGACGGAGACGTCAGTCGAACCTCGCGACCCTACCGACGGGGCACAGACATCCATTTATTTATCATCCACTGCCCCATACGCGAACGTCGTCTCCTTTGCGTTTATTTTCCTGCGGTCCCTCCTGCTTTTTGCCCTCTCGGCATACTCCAACCCCATCCTCTGTGGTTCCCTGTGATGAATTACTCAGGGAGAGATGAGCTACATAGCCGCGAAGAACAAAAGCGACTACCGAAACGAGAACTGTACAGACAGGCGACGCTGGTAGCCTTGCGCGTTGCTAGGTGTACGACAAAGGAAAAAAGAAGACCGACAACGGCATGCGCGCGCATTGGGTGTAGTTTCGTCGGCAGCGTCGCGCCCGTTCGACCAATCGAGCCCGCCGTAGCAGTCCACACAACTTGCAGGGCGTAGCGATCAGGTGACGCGCTCTGCCGTGTCTCGCAGTTCGTGCGGAGAACGATTTGGCGGCGCTCGGGGGAAACCGCGCGGCAGCGTAATATCTGGGCGAGCAGGCTTTGGGGACCCGTGTAATGGAATCCTTCTCCAAAGACAGCGGAGATTTTATGCTTCTCCCACTAGTTCACCATTTGTCTCGCAGCCTCCATCATTCGCTTACCCTGCGATATCCCCGTGCAAGAAAAAGAATGTAGAGAGGAGCAGAAAAAGCACCTGTGTTTGTACGTTTGGTAAAGTCCTCCGTTTTGGCGCGCAGCAGCGCTTGTTTGTTTCGGGTCCGTATAGATGTGCTTCTAACTCTGGTCGGCGTTTGTTGTCGGTTATGTTCATCGTGACTGCGGTTTCTCATCTCAAGGGCCCCTGCGCTGAAAGACTCAACAGTGGATGAATGCCCACTAGTGTGTTACGAGCTCGCCGGAGTAAATGAACGTTCGGGTGGAGTGATTGACTCGAACGAGCCGACGTTCGTAGGCTATACGGTCGTGACTCGTGAGGCCACTATGGTTGACCTGCAAGGCGTTGACAGGACAGGTATACGGCTTCATTGAGCAACAAACTGACGTAATGTTGCGGTGACAACTTGTTTTTGGTTTGGCAGGGATGTCGAGTTAAGTTTCTTATTCGCGATTCCCCGCCCGGCGATATTCCGGTCGCGTGACGTGCAGTGACGGTGTATAGTGCAGCGCACGTGTAGTAAAATAAACGCTTCACAATTGGGCGTTTTTTTTCTGTTTATTTTCTTTTTCTTTTCGTTTTCTTTTTTTTTAATGGAAAAATCGGTGACGACGCAGTGGTTTACGCGGCCATATGTGTAAGCTGTATTGGTGTGCAGGTTTTTTGCATTAAATCGGAGCGGCAGTATGTGCCGAAGGTTCAGGGGTTCCCCCAAACTGTGGACCGCGTAATATATATAGTGTAGATTGTCGCGCGACTGGCCGCTCGAGGCACTTTGCGTGTATTCGCGATCTTCTTTCGCTCTCGGAAAAAACACTTTTACGTAGCACGTATTGAGCAACAGAAAGCTGTATCGGGAGTTTTTCATGCCGCTCTACAATTTTCTCATAGACGCTTTTGCTCTGAATATTTGAGAAGTTGATTAATTAGTAACTAATTATGCACTTAGGCGAAATACAAAAAATAACCTGACTTGCAGCAGGTGACGGCAAACAACATGACCTTGGTTCTGTCCAGCTACGTGGCACTTGCATATTTTTAAATTTTGGCACAAATTGCGTGGGACATATGGTTTATTAGAGCCAGACAGCGGCCGTGCCGTACGTAGCGGAAACGTTAAATGGGCTTTCTTTATATGGCTGCCCACTTCTTCTTTTACATACATACATACATACATACATACATACATACATACATACATACATATATACATATATACATACATATATACATACATACATACATACATACATACATACATACATATATACATATATACATACATATATACATATATACATACATACATACATACATACATACATACATACATACATATATACATATATACATACATATATACATACATACATACATACATACATACATACATACATACATACATACATACATACATACATACATACATACATACATACATACGGGCACGTGTACTTGTTTATCCGTCTCCTGTGGCCGCTTTTCACCGGCTGACAAGTGTTAAACGTTATTGCGCCGCGCAGCACGCGCCTGCATGAATCGGAAGTTTCTCGAATGTCAGCATATAGCGGCGTTATCCGCGCAAACGGAGGAGGCCTTCAACCGTCCCCGTTCGTTGTAAGTACCGTTGCAGGTTTGCTCTATGGTCTCGGTTGTTCGCACGTGAAGGGCGGTTCTTTGCACGTGAAGGAGAAAGCGAAGGCGGGCTACATCTCAGCACGTCTCAACGCCCGCGTCGTGCACATTTGCATGCTGTCGCGTGCACGCGCTGAGTTTGTACATCAGCGGTGTCATGTGCCGCCGCATCGTTACTCGAGAAGTGCGTTCACGGAAACCGTAGAGCGCAGTGAGAATTATTCGCGCCACTATGTTTCTTGTCTCGTGTATGGCAGCTATACTGCTCTAATTGGCTTTCCTGAGCACTGGAATTTGAAGATCACGAGTATTGCATAACAGTGTGGCGTCGATCATTTGAACGAATTGTCTTTGAGACGTGCACAACGAACGGCCACTCGAATGAACGAGGGAAGGATATCACGTGGCAGACCGTCTGCCTTCGGGCACGCACGCACGCGCGCCCCAGAGGCGCCGACAGACAGACGCGAGTACGCGCATCTCTAAATTAGGATATCTGGGTGGATGGTACTTGTGCGAACACGGTGGTGTGTCCGTTCAGTCGCGCAACACTTGTTGCTGGCCTGCAGTGGCCGTTCCACGTCTGGTTGCAGTCTGTGGAGAGGAACGGCCGAGCACCGCGCTCGCGATGCGCGTTGTATGCGGCTCCTCTTTTCCCAATCCTCGGGCACCTGGCGGCGCTGCGCGCAACCGGACCGCGCGGAACTGTGCCGCTGCGCGACGTGGGGCCCGCGAGCGCGGCGGTGTGCAAGGGCGCTCGCGCGGACGCGCCCATCTCGTCCGTGGGAAGCAACGCTCCCCCACACCCCGCGGCCCGCGGATAACGACCGTTCCTCGCTGTCCGGGAGCTCGGTGCGTGCGAGCGGTTGTCTGTAGACTTTCCGCGTGCGCCCGGGTTGCCCGCGGCCATGCACACGCCTCCTTCTGCAGCCATGTATATGCGGACAGTGGCCGCCGAACCCGTTAGACGCGCGCGCGCGGGATGCCCAATAAGTGTACGCGCTATTGTCTCCGCCACGCCACGCTATTGTCTCCACCCTCGCAGTCTTCGCTATACGGAAAAAGCGAACACGGGGAATCGAAGGTGTTCCTTGAGCTGTGTCCAGTCTACGCCGTTCGTCTGCGGTCCGTGCCTAACTAAATTGTTTGCGTGTCAGGGAAGCGTGGCCCCGTCTGTTCTTGTTCTGTTTCGTTTCATTCCTTGGACGCGCGTGCCGTTCCTTCGGGAGAGCGGTAAAAATTTGCCAATCCAGGAACCGCTCGCCGGCTCGCAACTGCCGGAGCGCCGTGTTTTGGCAGATTGGTTGTGTCTCGTGCAAGCATTCCTGGATCTCTCCGATTAGTGTGTTCCTTAAAAGGATCGAGCCTCGTAAATGCGCGGATCGGCGAGTGTTCTGTGTGCATGCATTGTCTGTGCGTCCAAGAAATGAGAGATTTTATTGTGTGCTTTGTTCGTCGTATCCGCCTGCAGCTAAGAGCTTTGCTCGTCTATGATATCCAGCTGTTACAGCCGCTAACTTATATTTACGACTCCCTGCATGAATCGAATGCCTCAGTGATGGTTATGTTTCCGTCGTCTACGTGTATGCTTTCTCTCTCTCGTCGCTGTTAGTTTCTGGAGTGAATATTAGTGCTCGCCAAATTTGACGTTTGCTTCTCCATTTGGACCCTTCCGGCCGAACCACTCTTGTGTTGTTCGCTGAACATATGCTTTTCATATGTTTGCCCTCTGGCTCCATAATGTGCTGAAGAGAACGCACAGAGGACCGAGAGGCTACGCCTGTTCCGCACTCTTAGCTGTTTGCGTCATAGGCCCAGAATCCCACGGTTTGATGAAGGATGCAGTAGTTATGGCCGCGTACCTCGATGTACAGTATATAGTAAACGTTTGCGTCTGTTCCGAGTAAACGGGCGGGACAAGTGAATAGGGTGGTGAACAGCTTTACGATACGAAAGAAAGATCGCACAATCATAGTAGGCATGTACGTAACGCGCTATGGAGGTGCTGACCATTGTAACCGAATTGCGAAAAAAAAAAAAAAAAAATCGACGTACCTTTTTTTTTCGGTTTTAAACTAGAGAGAGAACCCTTTATGAAAGGCAGAGATTTTAGCCGGCATACAGACATCGCTGACATGCTACTCTGCATGGGGAAGGGAATTGGGGAGAGAAAGAGAGGAGAGGGGCGCAGAAACAAAGGAATAAGTTTAAAAAATGGGCACCGAGTTTTCGGACTCATGGGCAACGGCGTGCTATGGTAAAGTCCTTCAGTGTATGCACCGTCCCACAATGAGGTGACAGAATTCGCTGCGTGAAAGATACTATAGCTGCTATCACCCAAGCCGTCTCACTTTCCAAGCCATTTCTGCAGTCCCTACGTTGGCGCGTGCGCTGTATACAGAGCCGTAAGGGGCGTCCCGGTATAGAACACATTCCTTTTTGTTCGACATTATACTTTTTTTTTTTTCGTACTGGCCAGTGTATTAAGGTCAGATCGTTGTAATTTTCCTGCTGCTATACCGGGCCTCGGCATCACCGTGCTCGGGTCTATATGCATGCAGCCCATGGTGGCAGCCCGGGCAACGGCTCTGCAGCGGCGCAACGCAGGTCTCGGCACGCAATTAACGGTCCGTCGTAAAAATTGCGCCCTGGCGCCGTTGCGCTCGCACACTCTCGCCCACACGCAGGCACGGTCCGCGCAGTCTTCATTTCCGGCTTTTTCGCCCCTTCCCATCGTTCTCTCACTTTCCATAGGAATCGCGCTCGAAAACTTCATTCTCACGTTTCTGTCGATTTTGTTCCTTTGCGTGGAGCTCTTCGTCTTATTATACTCTACATCTCTTTTTGTGCGAGCCAAGTAAAGCTGTTACCGAGCGACCACACTTCGTTTTTTCCGTCGGCCATGTTGCCTATTCTCTCTCTCTCTCTCTCTCTCTCTCTCTCTCTCTCTCTCTCTCTCCTTTTTTTTTTTTTACTTTTCGTTGGTGAAGTGAGAACAAGCCAACAGTGCACCTACTCCGCCGCCACCCCTCTGTCGTCCTAGCTTCGTTTGTATGCGGAGCAGTTGCTTGCGCGCCGAACATTTGGTGTCAGCTTTTGAGGTTTGCCAACTCTACCGTGATTTCGCGAAGTTGACGCGGTTTGTCTAGTTGCGCCTTCGTAAACCCGTACTCGGTGCTTAGTAAGGATGCAACATTTCTCAGCGTGTACCTTAATTGACCGTAATAAACCGCGCTGCTTGCCACGCCATGGCGCTCGAGGCATATGCACATGTACGCCAACGGCCGGTAGTGGTAGTGTTATCAGTAGAGCAAGATGAAGAAATAAATTTTTAATAGAGCGCAGTCTTGTCACCGTACGTGTAGGGGTTAAGGGTTGCCTTGCAGACGAAAGCGCAGCACTTGATTTTGTACTTGCTTATAATGCCTTTACAGAACTGGCAACGTGACGTACTACATTATTTAACCGGTGAATTAGCTCAGAAAACCTCAGCAAAACATTTTTTTGCCGCTGGCGGGACAGTATTTCATCTTCTTCTTTTCTATTCAGATCACTGAGCGAGCCTCACTGGCGTGATTGTGATTGTTAAAGAATCTTTTGGAACTGTTTGCATAGCTCACTGACGAATTCTTTTTAATCTTATTTATTTATTTATTTATTTATTTATTTATTCAGCAAAACGTATGCATCCACAGGGCTGATTTTCGCCGATGCTTGCACTAATCGAGATGCGCAATATTGCGGGCAGCACGGCAAGGGCAATAAATAGCCCATGCCGCTGAGCGCATGCAGTTTGCGCGATTAAAGTTCTAGTGTTCCTCCGTATTATATACTGGGTGTTCTTTGTTGTTCTTTAAGGTTGCGCACATGCCTCAGAAATCGCCTGTGGCAGACTGCATGCTCTTGCTCGTTGTTGATGAGACTTGCTCGACATACCGCGTTGTTCCATTACCCACTTAACAAATATTTTACTAGTCAATTGTTTTGAAATAAGACGAAATTTTATTACTCGCCGTAATATATTTACAACGTAGAACAGGTGAGGAGGCCCTATAGCCATTGACTGCACTGTGACCCGTTATATAAATAATTAAATAGATCAATTAGTTTCGTGGGTCTCATAATTTAGAATTGCTAAATTGAAAGCGCTCAGCACTCGAGGTACGCCCATTGAGTAAAACACTGGGCTATAGCGCGGTTTTGGGATATTCATCTCTGAAATGTGCCCCGCATTGGTTTCGCCCCGCATTGCGCCAGGGAGGCTGTCTCTCTGTAGCCAGCGCGCTTAACTGGGAGTTAGCTTAGCGCCAAGTCATCACATTGCGCGTTTGCAGCTTCGAGGCTTGGAAGACTCATAAATGCGTACTGAGCGAAACGGACGATATCGTCCTGCTCGTATGCGAACCGGGGACGACGTGTGCGAGGTTTTGCGTGGCTCCGTCATGTATGGTCCAAATGGGATCGATGCGAGGTTGCTGTCACCAGGTACCAGGTGCACCCCCCTTCCCCCCCCCCCCCCCCCATTTTCGCTTTGCCAGTGCAGGGTAGCGGCCTGGTTTGCTAGCCCACATTAGTATAGCACGTCCCTAGGGAGCATTACGTCACGCAGCCAGCTTTAGCAAGCGATGCTCCGTGACGCCACAGCGGTGGCACAACACGTGACCTCCTGCGTCGAGATCATGGAACAAGAATCGAGATTTGCTGAGACGGATTGGTTCCCAGTAGCTATTTCAGTAGTTTTTTTACGGTGAAGCTGTCTATAGCTGGGGGAAAAAAAAGATGTGTCCGAGATGTTGCCAAAACAGATCATCATATATGTGGGCCGATCCGGGTGATAGTGCAGAAAGGGTCCAAGCTCAAGGGCACCTACCCCTGTGGGATTGGGAACCTGTAACGCGCCCTTGAACTACCCTTGTCACACATGGGACCCAAAGAGGTCCCAGGCACAAGGGTAAGAACAAATTTTTTTCTTGAAAGAATGTGTTGTACAACTTTTTTCAAAAAGGACTGTTAAAAAAAATTATCGGTGCCAACCGCGCAAACCCGCTAGTGCCACTTCTCGCGCGTTCGTCGTCGTCGTCTTCCATAGCTGGCTCCGTTGCCGCACATCATTCCAGCGTAGAATTTCACTTGTGTCGTCGTAATGGGGAGGCCGCGTTTACGGGTGTATGCGCCATTGCTTAAGGGGCTGTGGGCCATTCATTGTCTTAAGTGACGGACACATTAATAACAGTGTTGATAGGCGAATGTATGTGCGTAGCTATATCGCCACGATGACCACAGATTAGGACAATGAATATGTTCGTACCTTTGTTCAGCATTCTGGGCCACCTATGTGTCGTGCGCTAAACAGCTTCGCTGGTGATCCGCAGTGGAATGGCACTGAATATTTTATTCGGTGCTACCCTGCCGTGGCTCTGCCTGCAGAGTGGGAACACTAAAACCAACCGCGAACTTTGACGTGCGATCACGTGTTGGGCCACCAGGTTGGCTTCAGTCGCAGTTGCGGTATGCTCCCTCGTATCATTTTCCTTCCTCCGTGTTTGGGGCGTCTGAAGGTTGAGATACTGTGGTGCAGCGCTCGGGAAGGACAGCCCTGCTATTCTCCCGCCGCCCTCTCCCCTTGCGGCGGCTGCTTTTGTAGAGGGCTCCGGCAGCGTCAGAGTCGCATTCCACGCCGGCGTTCGCGCGCCCCTGGAGACAACACGCATATGACCAATCGGCTTATACGTATATGTATCGCCACCCATACTACCGCTTCAGATGGGCTGGGTTCGGTTCTTTACGGAATGCTGACCAAATATTCTCACTGCAAAATTGAAATGATACGCCCTCGAGTGCATCATTCCTTTCATAAAGCAAATAGCTCTCTAGAAAGAGATCGGCTGTTCGCTTACATCGGCAATCATCGTCATTGGTTTCTGCACAGTTGTTTTGTGCCAACGCTCATCGGTTGAAAGCCGTGTCTCGGGCACTCCTGAACAGTCCGCGGGACGGCAACTCAAGTGAGCACCGGCGCATAATTACGCGCAGACTCGAGGAAAGGCTGAAGCTGAGCACTCTCACGTAATGTTAGAGATAAATTTATACCCGCGTGCGCGCATTTCAACGGTCGAACAAAGTTTCGTTAATGAAACTGTTCTCGCTTGGCGCATATAGCTGCTTCGAAACTGCGGCACAGACGACTCGGCGCGGCCTAGGCCATTTGCGCGAGGCGAAACTGAACGTAAACTGAACGCGAGTTTCGAACAACGATCTCCCATCGCGCCCCAGGGCCGCACTCTGCCTACTCCACTATTATCCCTCATTCCTTCTGTCTATCTCGCTTGCCCTCCCCCAGTGCTGAGTCCAACTTCTCTTGAGTCTCGCGCTAGGTTTCGGCGCGAAATAAAGAAAGGGGACTGTTTGATTGGTTTTCTTCGATAGTAACCAACCACGCCAAATGAGTGAATGAAAATAGTGTTTCGAAGGAGTACTTTCCAAGTGTATAAACTGATTCAGTGTTGTTGTTTAGTGTCTAACGCTTTCTGAAACCTGCACTGCACTGAACACCCGAGTGTTACTGTTAGTAAAAAATGCGCTGCCTGTCACTGCTTCGCGCTTCGGGCGGAATTCGTGTGTGTGTGTGTGTGTGTGTGTGTGTGTGTGTGTGTGTGTGTGTGTGTGTGTTATACAACCGCTAAATTTATTGCGTAGACGTGGTTCGCCCCGTATTGTTCCCGTTATGGGTTGGCGTGGGTTGTGCAGCACGGCATATATTCTTGGCTATATGGGGGTGGGCACGGTCGCCCTTTTTCACCGTGTTGCCACTGCTTCGTTGTCATCGTGCAAAACGAGTAGACTGAAAAATAAAGCGCTCGAAGCAGGGAGAGAAGGCGCCCGCCCCACTTAGCTTGGGCGACAAGAAAAGCGCGTGTGTCTCTCGGGGCAGGATGCCCGACTCTTCTTTGTTCCCCCTCCCCTCTTTTTTTTCTCTCTCTTTGCGTGAGCGAACAGACGGTGAACCTTGAGCTTGGATGACGGATGTGGGACGGGCGGTTGGTGGAAGCATTCCGTTGCTTACTGCTGCCGTGCTTGTGTACAAGTAAACGTGTCGCCGCAAGGCCGACAGCTCCTGCAGGCTCGTGTGCAGTGTCGTGGTGCGCGTTTTAGCGCTTCCAACATGTAGGCGCACGACCTTTCGGCGCTGCAACGCCGTCTGCGAACCCGCGAGCACTGCTGCCGCCATTGTGACGCAACTGATGGCGGTGGCGTTGCGTCACTGGTTCCACACATCGCGTTCTAGGGTTCCCGCCCGTCTCGCCAACCCCGTTAACGAAGGCGAAACGGGTAGCGGGGGTGTTGGCGCGCGATCCACTTGACGCGCGGAGGTGGTTGCGAGCTGTAGGCGCGCGTTTCGTTCACTGATGCAGCCGCGGCTCCGCCGAGACCAAGCATAAGGCAACGTCTCCGCTTTCCTTCACTCTCGCCTTGCTCCGCTCCGTGTTGACGCAACTTGTTATATTCGCTGCCTATTTCGTGATACCGGAGCGCAGATTAAAACAAGAAACGCGTATTGAAGAAGCACCCACGCTGAAATATCGGGTGCGCCGTGGTCTTACGTCAATTCTGACTCCTTTTTTGACGGGCCTGAGTCGCAGGTTATGTGGAGACGAATGTCGTGACGACGGGAAACCTCTTGTAACACAAGGTATCGCGATATCCCTGGTAATATATTCCGTATCTTCCGTAAAGGTAATTTGGTCTTGTTTTCTGCGAGGCCAAACTTGTGTGCAGATGACAAGATTCCCTCCTCCGTAAGGAGTGTGTTTAAAATTATTTTCCGAAGCAAATCTAGCTTTTTTATTTCTTCCTGAGCCTGCGTTATACCCAGACTATGAACAGCGCTAAGCGTAGCTCGCACAACTCTTAGTGAAAGGCGCACTCTCGACGAAAGGGGGCCGCGGCGTTCAGCGCGCGCAAGTCACGGCGTTGCTGCAGCGACGAGCCCCCGCGCACCAGCGACGCTTTACCGGTGGAACTGTCGAGGAGGCTCATTTATTGCTAACCGTAGTCTTCGAGTTTTGAACTTCCCCCAGCGCGCTGGCGTCGCTGCTTTTTCTCTCTCGTCGTCCCGAGCAGCTGCAGCCGTCCGGCGCTGGCACACACACACCCGTCTGGCGCAGCCGGCGACGCCGCCAATGTCGTTCGTCTTGACGCGCGCGCCGTGGCAGCGCTGTCACTGGCCTTCTCCTTGGGATGCCCGCGCGCGCCGTGTCGTTGTCGTCGCCAAGGTCTCTTGGCCGCCGCCCCGGCAGCAAGCTATGGCGCGCACGGCGGGTCCTTTTCCCACCAAGGAGATGAAGCATCGCGGCCTCTCTCCCCTCTCCCCCGCGACTCGCGGCGCGGATATGACGCCTGTTGTGTGTGTGTGCTGGTACTCCTTTGCCGTTTTGCCGATCCGCCTTGTATGTGTGCGCACACGGACTTCATCTGGCGGCGGCAGCGATGCGTCTCAGCCCATCGGCAGCACGGCTATAAGGGCCCAGCCGTTTGCTAGGGATGCGTCTCGGGCTGTGTGCTGGGCGAGAATTGGCGTTCTGACTTCGGCAACGCGGGTGAAGCGCTAGAGCATCGAGGAGGGCGGGGTTGACGCAGCGCGCGGGGATGTCGGGATGACGCCGTGACAATTGATGCGTCTCACGATCCGAGGAGCATTAGCCTGCTACTTCGCCGCCGCACACGCTGTAATTTCGGATGGTCATCGGTTGGGTCAAGAAAATGCGCAGCATTGCACGACCGTGTTTTCGGACGTGACTAGGCGATAGAGGAGCGCATGCTGAAGTTCGCGGGTCATTTGTAGCGTAGAGAAATCGAAGCAGTGGTCAATAAACATTTGGGGCGCTACATGGTGACACGTAGTTTTTGAAAAAACAAAAACAGGTTGGTTGTGTTCTCGCACCATGGCGACAAAAACTCCGGTCTTGCTTCTGTTTATCGTTTGCTTGGACAAACAGGCTTCGAAAATGAAAAGAGGGTTGCTTATCATGGATGCGGAAATTGGTACTGAGTTCAGGCTAGCGCGATATACCGAGACGAAGATGCTGCTCAGCGATTGAAACGCGATACTCGGAGCGCATGACTGCGTGCGCGTTTTTTTTTTTTTTTTTTTTTTTAGACACCAGAGGGCGCTGGCAGCACCGAGCTGACTGCGGACTAAAACGTACCGAGCCAGATACCAGGAGATAGATTTGTTGTGCGGGGCGTGTGGAGAGGAGGAGGAAACGGCTGAACACCTGATACTTGCTTGGAAACAACTTCACCCTGCAGTTGAATGTAACGGGGAACTATTCAAAGCTTTGGGTTTTAAAGACAGTGAAAGTAAAATAGACTTTGAACAGGTAGAAATAACTAAACGGAGGCTATCTGATTGGTGGATAATATGAACGCAAAAGTAAAGGAGTAAATACATAGGTATGCTTGCATATGGTACCACTCAAGGCTAGGTGGCGCGCGCCGCCGCCCGATTCAAAGGGTTGAGCCTCAGTCATCCATCCATCCATCCATCCATCCTTCCATCCATGATGCATAGTGGCAACCATGAAAGTGCGAGCCTTTGTGACACATTATAACTGGATTTGGTCTCCCCAGCTTTCACCCAGCGGTCTCCGGTGGCGCGCAATGTGCCGTCGTTAGTGCGGTTTTGTTATCGCGTTTCCATCGCAGACCACTGTACAAGCTCTTGTGGTGTCAATTCTTCCTTTGTCCTTGTCTGTCGCGCTACCCTTAATTCGTAATAAATCAGTACTAACTTGCCTGAATGTCAACGTTGCTGATGATAGAGGTCATCACCGATATCGCGGAAAGCGAGCGACTGCGATATTTTTATAACCTATTTATAGACATTTCCGAGTTTTTTGTTTCCACTTCAGTTTCTGCTAAAGTGGTGATGTTTACGGTGATGTGTAGTGTACAAAAGCTGAGCTAATGTATTGCGCAAGCTGACCCTCGCCAATATGCCTTGTATAAGGATAACAGTTGTTTTCTATATGGCCTCTAGGCGTCGAGCTTGTTTCGATAGCGATGTAACAATGATACTCAATTTGCATAGTACGCACGGTCGCACGGCGTAACGCACGGTCGCACGGCGTAAACAAGAGATATTGTACTTTTGTTAGATGTAGGTAAATTTAGCCTGCCTTTGCTTATGGAGTTCTCCACGGTAGTGATTGAGGGCCTCTCGCAGTGGCACCACGACAAGGGCGAAATTCTGATGTGAATGCCAAGAATCCTCTGCACGTTAGTTTAGAGCACTCGTAATCTTTCAGCCAATACGGGGAAACCGTGTACTACGCAAGTTATCCTCTTCGCGCAAACGTAAACCTAACGGCTTAGCCAATGATTCCGAAGTGATGTGGACCTCTTTAGTTGTACTATGCAATACGCACCCCGGAAACTCAGAACGTTGTGGCGATAACCCCGACTGCACTGCGGTGCAGCGAAACCGGCGAAACATCAGTAGTGGTGCGCCGGGATTGGTGCGCCAGCCCGGCTCCGACCTTCCACGGATCAGCTAGAACCCACAGTCGCAGTGCCTCATGCGGCCGCGCCCACATGTCACATGTTGCTGCAGAACACACACACACACACACACACACACACACACACACACACACACACACACACACACACACACACACACACACACACACACACACACACACACACACACACACACACACACACACACACACACACACACACACACACACACACACACACACACACACACACACACACACACACACACACACACACACACACACACACACACACACACACACACACACACACACACACACACACACACACACACACACACACACACACACACACACACACACACACACACACACACACACACACACACACACACACACACACACACACACACACACACACACACACACACACACACACACACACACACACACACACACACACACACACACACACACACACACACACACACACACACACACACACACACACACACACACACACACACACACACACACACACACACACACACACACACACACACACACACACACACACACACACACACACACACACACACACACACACACACACACACACACACACACACACACACACACACACACACACACACACACACACACACACACACACACACACACACACACACACACACACACACACACACACACACACACACACACACACACACACACACACACACACACACACACACACACACACACACACACACACACACAAAACCCGCGCCCGCGCGTTTTTTGTGCATGTGTGATTGGGCAAATGCTCGAATGTTAACCGACGCTGTTCTTGCGTTCTTGCAGCTTCGGCAAGCGGTCCGTAGGCGCGGGCCGCCGCGTCAACGAATGCCTAATCCTGGAGCCTTCCGAGATGGTCGTGGTGAGTACTCGCAATCTAACTTCTTGCCTGCATCGTTCGGTCGTCGTGACCATACACGCAGGCGGCGCATCGTCGTATGCGTCCCCTGCCCTGTCCCTCGTAGTCACTGTCCCGTGCCGCGCTGAAAATGCGCAAGTACTTCGCAGCGCCATGCTAAGGAGTCTTTGCGCATTGGATGCTCCGCGCGCGCCAATGTGCTGCTCCCAAAGTGCCCTTACTCTGGGGTTCCCTGTGGTCGATCAAGCGTCTGACCTTCTTCAAAGGGACTCTCTTATGTTGGGCAATCTGGAAGTGACTCTTGCTTGCCGCCCATGTTGCGCCCCCCCCCCCCCCCGTTTTTTTTTCTTTTTCTTGTTGGCCTTCGGACACTTCGTGCCTTGCAGAATTTGTGAATGGGCCGGTTAAGGGTCTCCGGCCCGCATCGCCGCGTGGGAGGAAGCTGGAGTCGAAGGGCGGTGCGTCATCTCCAGCCTCCTCGCCCCCCTCGAAGAAGCAGCGGCCCAAAAGCTGCACTACGCGCGGCACGCGGTTACCAAGGCCACAGTTTCTGTACGCCGTGCGTCTCGTTACACGCCCGGCGCGTGACTCACGTTACGTCACCGTGACGTGGCGCAGGTGCCATGATGTGCTGGCGCCCACGTGGCTTAGCAGTTCCCCCTGTTGGCGGACGCCTCGCCAGGCACCGATCTCATTTGTTCCGAAGTTTCGTAACAGGAGTTCGCTAGTAATTTACCGGAGAAATAGCCCTCGGCAAGAAGGGCGGCTTTGTGACTTTCGGGCGCTTGATGGGGTTCTGAAGGATGCTGAGGTAGAAACACGTTTGTTGCTCGGCCATAGACAAGCAACATACAGGCAAAGTGGTAATACTAGATGCGCCGAAGGCCAATTTCTTATTGCCGTCTTTGGATCCTCTGCGCCTGTAGTGCTAGGTAGTTACCTTGCATCAGGTTGCAGAAAAGCTTGGGTTCGCGAATGTCGTAACAACCTAGTGTCTGGCCGTGACGAAACCATGATGAATATATATATATATATAAGAAATGCAACTAGGGAGAGTTTTCATGGTGGCTGTGACCTCCGTCTGTATTCCGGCAACGATGTCTTGTTACAAGGACCGTAAGCGACTTTCGCAAGAGGTCCGCCTCCGAAGAAAGAACGTTAAACGTGGATAGGAGCAAATGAGGTGGTCCATAGTTTTGAGAATCAGTTTACTTGCAAATTTTTGCTTGGAATGTTGTTGCTAGAGCTTGTGCAAACAGCCCGTGCCCTGTCGCCCGAACTTTTCTGTATAGTGAACAGGCGAGGAGTTAGAATATACAAGAGAAAACTACTCTCACGCCAGCGGGTTGCTCTGCTTGGAAAGTGAGTGATCTGTTTGTGTTATTTGTGAATGTCGAGTGTCTTATCGCAACGGGTTTTTCGCTGCTACTGATGATGATTTATTGATATCTCCTTTGAAACGGGGTGGTGAGAAATTCCTTAAAACTTCTATATCTACGTTGTACCGTCACCTATGCCGGTAACGGATCTGGTCCTATCAATCTCTTCCCTGATGGTTTTTCACCAATACTCTGAACGCCTCGTGCTATCTCGCTGCAGATCGGCAATGCTTTCATTCACTTTAAATCCCAGCACTTCTTGAAGGCGTACGTTACCTACGGGTCTCGCTGGGTGGATACCTTCGCATTTCATTAGGATGTGCAGTTGTCTCCGTATTTTTGCTGCAGCAAACACATGCCACATCCTGTTGCAAATACTTGCTCCGGTTTGTTTTCGTCCTTAGGCAATCCGCGCTCGAGCCTCAAACATCAAGGCACTGCCCTTTAATTGTGTTTTCGTAGAGATTTTCCCCCTGCTAATTTCTTTCTTGCCATTCTCGTAAATCTCCACGGTTTTTCTGGTTTCTAGCCTTTGCATCAAATTTACTGTCTCTGTTTCTCTCCTTTTCTGATGGCTCCCGGTTGTTTACCTACACTTTCAACTACCCCGTACTTGGTTGCCAACTTTCGTGACCCCTTCCTACTTCCTGCTCCGCATGACAAGCAGCGACACTGAGTGACCGTGACCCTCGATTGTCAACGAATTAGGCCAAGCCGTCACGTCCGCAACGCTCAAGAAAACGATGCGTTCTATAGATGTCTTCGTTGTGCTGCATGAGCTCTTCTATATTAAGACATTCACTCTCATTATCTTCTTCAGTTTGCCATGGCGTAGCGCGCATATCGTCGTGCAGTCATCGAGGCTATAACGCCATCAGAAGGCATAGCGAAAACAATTCATGTAATTTGGCAGCGCATTTGAACAGCCTGTTTGCGTAAAAAGAATTGCGCTTCCACGTGGCAACTTGTTACAAGAGATCTAACAATAAGCTTCCCTCGCCTGCTTGAGTCGAACTCGTATGCGTTTGTCTGCCGCGTGCAGCTTCGCGCGACTCGCTTTCGTCGTTGACTGCTCCGAAAGGTTAAACATGCTAATAAAAAATAAACACGCCTGCGGGGGCCATATGCAGAAGACGTAGTCGCAAATGTGTTTTTTTTTTTTTGCCCGGTTATTTTGTGCGTGCGCGCTTTTAAACTAGCCGCGCGTGTTTTCTTTTTTTTGTTTTTTTTCTCTCGTCGCATATTTATGCCGGAAGGATGAAATGGCCCGCGATTGTCCCCCTATATAGTCCGCTCTGCGAACGCCGTCCTTGACACGCGCCTCTTATCTGTGTGGGCTTGCGTATTTGTGTCCGCTGTGTGCGAAGCTAATGTGATCGCGCTCCTGCTGCTTGCCTGAACGAAGTCAAGGATCGATCACTCGGGGACTTTACAGTTTTGTTGTTGTTATGCGCGTAGCGCGTCAGATTGCATTGTTTCGCATTTTCGAGGGTCTGTGAAGGACACTCACAGCCAGACGATTCCCGCTTTCAATTAGTGTTATCGGGAAACGTCAAAGTGTTTACTATTATTTGTGTTCTTTTTTTTTACGCGGAACTGCTAGAAAGCGTCGTGGAATTTTGAATGGGCTACGACGGGTGTTCGATCGTAACGAACCGCGCAAGTCCGCCGCCTGGAGAGTATGTGCGACGCAGAGCCTGCGATAGCGATCGCTGCGCTCCCAGCGGCAGCCCGCGTACGGTGTCCCCTGCATGCTTAGCATGACTTACGTGCCCTTTTCGTATGTGGTGTACTCGAACCTCGAAACGGAAGTGGTGTGTGCGTACCGTGTTTTGCTCTGTGTGCGTGTATGTATGTGTAGGGAGGTGGCGGAGGCGCGTGCGTAGGTGTCCCCAAGCCGTCAGCAGTATTTGATCTCTTCACGGCCGGTTACGGGCACTGCGAATTCGCTTGAAGAACGTGGTTGGTCTCAAGTGTACGGGATGACCGTTGGCGGGTGCTCTATGTGGGACACACCGTCGGTTACTCCACTGTGCCACCCACCACCGCCTGCGGCTCCTCCTCGCGGAGCCAAACACGCGGCGAGTAGGCGTGGTGGAAGCGATCGGTTCTAATGCGCCCCCATTGTCCTTCGACTGGCCAAGCAAAACCTCCTCCTCTGTGCCGCGCCGCGCGTTATTTCCACGAACAACATCACCAGTTCGGCACGGCGTCCGCTGTGTGCGCGCGCGGTGTCTCGTGCGACGCCACGAAGACAGCCGGCCGAGCGCGAAATACGGTGGCGCTGACGGCCCATTGTGTGCGCCTGCGTCCAGCTTCCTGTAAATAGAGAGGCCCGGGATGCGTGCTATTGGTTGGCGAGGTAATAAAGCGGCGATTGCGAAACTGCGCAGCAGCAGTGGCAACAACAAAAAGAAATAATAATAATAATAATAATAATAATAATAATAATAATAATAATAATAATAATAATACGAGGAGGGAGAAGACATGAGTTGGCGTTACTATGTTACGACCAATCCCAACCTGGAGGCTCCATGCCAAATTTAAAAAGCAACAGTAACAATGGAGACGCACCTGCATCACACGCAACTAGCACATTACCTCTGCATGCAATTTAAGAACAAAATAAAGGTAAATGTTCCAAAAGGAAAAAAAAGACTACATCGCCAACGTTAGGCGCGTCTGGTACCGGAGCTGACAACTTAAAAGAGGCCAGGGCGCGGAAGGAAAGGGAGCTAGAGCAGATATCGAAGACCGCGAGCCACAAGTTTAAGGTATGCATGTTTTTGGTGAGCTGGTTTCTGGATGGGGGAAAAAAAAAAAGGAATTATAACGTCTTGACATTCGTTGGGTTGAGGCCGTGTAAAACATTTGGCGCAACCTCGGGGCTGTGTGTGCATCGCACTTGGAGCTCGTACCGCGGCGGGTATGCGCAGGAAAGAACTTGGTACTCTTGTAACGTGTTTTTAGTCGCGTTCTCTAGCCATCCTTGTTAGGGCAGCCGTTGAAGCACTTATAGTGCGAATGATACAACCGAGCCAATACTAGTTATTTTATATATGACATCGATATGTCAGTGTAGCTTCGGGAGAAAGGTCATTTTCTAGCCAAGAAGGCGAGCGCGAGCTCCTCGAGTAGGTGCGTCGCTCTACCTAAGCGGAATCAATCAATCAATCCAATCAATCAATCAATCAATCAATTAATCAATCAGAAACAAACAAAGCCTGGCGAATGGTATTATTTTAGTTGAGGGCCACACGGTGTTGTGTCAACGCAGCCCACCAATGAGTAGTCGACCGTATGTATTCAAGGTCCGGTATATAGTGGTCACTGAATATGAGAGGCGCACGCGCTCACCGGAAACGGGCGCCCGCTCCATTAGCGGCGAAGACATCGTCGTCCGACTGCTCCGTGCGTCCTAGTCACGCCTTTCAAGCAACTTTCAAGGCTGAACAGCGCGAACTCGAACTGTGGCGAAGTTCACTCGGCAGGATGTATTCCCATGCATGACGCGGCGGCCGCCTATCCCTCCTCACTACACCTGTCGTGTATGCTGTGGGGGAACAGGTGGCGAGGCAGCCGGTCTGGGGTGGTTCGCGCTAATGTGGCTACTCGCCGGAGGTGGAAATGGATATGCGCTGTTAAAAACCGTGCGGGTAGAGGTCGCTCGCGTCAGAAGCATAATGACACGGAAGAAAGACGCGAAGGACACGCTGCTTATGGCAACTGCGCATGACAGGTGCGGCTGTCGCCAAAGGTTTTGAAGCCGTTGCACAGCACATGGCCGAGGTTGTCGCCAAGCCTATGTAGGGGCCCCGCGCGGTATCTCCACGAGGTCTTGCGTTAGTGCGCACGCTCTAGGTTCTAGTAGAGATTCCTTGCGAGGGTCTGTGTGCAGTGTTGATGTTTTTCCTTCACGACCGCATGTATATATCCCCCTGAGGCGCTGTGTTCTTATAGCTGTGCATGCATTATAAATAGCATAAAAAAAACTACTGATGTAAATATTGACATGTAAAACGTGGCTCATACATTTCTAAACGCTTCTGATTGGACCTGTGCTGCAAGTTTGAATAATATGTAGAAAGTGTTTTGGTAAAACCAAGGTGGAAGGCTGGGGCTTTGCTCTCAGTGTCTACTCGTCGTCGTGTGGTGGGTCCATTTCTTTCATCGTTTTTCCTAGTGTTTTACAATTGCCGTATTCTTTCAGGTGGCAGGACATGGTACGGGATATTCTAGTACGCTAGACGAGAAATAGTTGATGTCCTCATCTCTGACGTTCTGTAGAGTTCTCGCATGTGTTCACATTCTGTAAACCCGATGAAACTCGCCGAAGAATTAATCCCGGTCACGGCGGCCGCATTTCGATGGGGGCGAAATGCGAAAACACCCGTGTACTTAGATTTAGGTGCACCTTAAAGAACCCCAGGTGGTCGAAATTTCCAGAGTCCTCCACTGCGGCGTGCCTCATAATCAGAAAGTGGTTTTGGCACGTAAAACCCCATAATTAATTTTTTTTTTTGCCGAAGAATTTAAAATTATCGATCCATTCTCCATCTTTTTGCTTTTCATGATTTTGAAGTTGCACGAAAAATAAGTTTTCGGCGGGCAGACTTGGCGTTTGAAAAGGGGTAAATGAATCTCCAGCAGTTACCCGCCGTGGTTGCTCAGTGGCTATGGTGTTGGGCTGCTGAGCACGAGGTCGCGGGATCGAATCCCGGCCACGGCGGCCGCATTTCGATGGAGGCGAAATGCGAAAACACCCGTGTACTTAGATTTAGGTGCACGTTAAAGAACCCCGTGTGGTCAAAATTTCCGGAGTCCTCCACTACGGCGTGCCTCATAATCAGAAAGTGGTTTTGGCACGTAAAACCCCCATAATTCTTTTTTTAATCTCCAGGCGCTTCAGACAAACGACCCGCACATCCAAAGCGTAGCGCACACGTTGTAGCCTCGAATACGCTACCTGTCGGTGTGGCGGGTTTGGTTAAGGGGAGGCGGAAGCAACAGGGCCCAGGTCTTTGTTTTGGCACGCGCTGCGCGGCGCGTTCCCCTCCGCCCGGCGCCGTGCGAGCATTATATCCGGCCTGTGTTGATCGGAGGCAAATTCTGGCAGTTTTACGGTTATTTATTAGCGTCGCGCCGAGCGAGCACCGCGAAACAGCGCTCGTGGCTTGCGACTAGAAAATTTGCTTCCTGGGGGTTCAGTACCCTCTGAGGCGCGAAGCCCCTGTTTGCCGGCGGAGACGACCTGCAGTCGTTGGACGCCTGCGTTAATTGAGTGCCGATCCGTATAGCGTGACACCGCTTCTGTGCTTTCCGTATGGCGAGTTTGTCACTCTCTGGTCTCCGAGTGGTTATTTCTTCTTCTTCTTTTTTAATGCGTTAGCATTAAAATGTCAAAGTGAGAAAAAGTGTAGGTATGTGTGTGAAGTGCGGTCAGCCGGTCACGTGGTATAGGCAGAGAGGGGATGGGGTATCTCAGAAAAGCGTGTGTATATATATATATATATATATATATATATATATATATATATATATATATATATATATATATATATATATATATATATACATATATATTTCGTTAAATCGGCAAGTTCGGAAAATCGAGTAAGGGATTTTTCGGTCCTTCGAAATCTAAAATTGCAACGTAGCGAGGCTCAAAAAGTACCGTGGCATTGTATTTGCCGCTGAGCCACGTCTGCGCATGTAAAAAGTCTGCGAGGCCGACCCAACTACAGCCGCCCCTAGCGCCATCTGGTACATAAGAACATTGGCGTCTGCTGAGTCCATTATTCCGTGCATGGGGGCGGCGTGCAGCCTCGCCAAAATAATGCTAGGGCCGGGAGTAGGGTGCCCAGATCTTTTAATGCGACAGCGTTAAAAACCCGTCTGCGTCAACATAAGAAAGAAATCACAGCTTTTTTTTATCATTTATTTCTTGAAAAGCTTCGTTAAATCGGGTTTAATGCATGCTAGCTTCGTTAATTCGGGTTGAGGACAACATTGAACTTGATGGGTACTTGCCGGGGAATGGAAATTTCTTCGTGAAATTGGGTTTCGTTTAATGGAGTTCTAGCTATATATATATATATATATATATATATATATATATATATATATATATATATGAGAAGAAAGGGAACCGAGGGGCCCGATTTTTATTAATCGTATCATATATGAAGCCAACAAAGACACCAAGCACCGCATAGGTGAAATTGCTTGTACTTACTAACTGAATTAGAGAAATGATAAATTAATGGGAATGAAACTGGATAAAAAAAAAAAAATGGATGCAGTTCCACTCAGCATGAAAGCTGTCGGAAGTGCGGAGCTGTGATTCGCCAGTGTTTCTGGTGGTTTATTGTTGTGAGTACGTTGTGTTTATCTTCTGTTTATTTGTGTTTTGCTTTCGTTTTTCAGTGTTCTTATTCTGTTAATTTTTCTGTGCTTAGGTTTCCTTTTTCTGTGCTTAAGTTTCCTTTTTCTGTGTTTTGCTTTTGTTTATCTGTTCATTTCTTTTCTTATGTTTATCCATTGTTTCTTTTGAAGGTTTAGATATATATATCTTTAATTTTAGTATATTAAATTAGTAACGCCGTAGACATGGTTTAAACTTTCTACATATATACAGGCGCCGACATAAGTGGTATACTTCACGCAGTGGGAGCCGGAGCAACGGCAAACTGCATCGCAACGCCATCTACAGGCAGAATATGGGATCTAGACAGCCAGTGGGTGCCCTGTATTATCTGCAGGCATGTCGCTTGACTCGTGTCAATGTTTCGTGCTTCAGCTCGCCAAAATGCCGAGCGACGCCGCTGCAGTAGCAATCTGCGTGGAGTATACAACTTTTGTCGGCACCTGTACATTACTACATATGTAAATTTATTTACGTTTAGCTTTTTCTTGGGAATGTGTGTGTACATTTTCTCGTATGCTTTCTTCTTTGACATCATGATTTCGCATTGTCTCGTTGTTGTTGAATTGAAGAGTCGTCTTCTTGTTGCATTGGTTCATCCTCTTGGAGTTCGTACGTAGTGCGAAGTACACGGTTGCGTTTTCCTTTCACTATTACTCCTTTGTGTTCACTGAAGTGAACCGTCAACGGTTCTTCTACTGGATCCATTTTAATGTTCGCGAAGACGAGATCTTTGCAGGTTCCCTGAATCGTTCTAGGCTGTTTGTAATCCCACGTTATGCAGCGTAATCCAAATTGCCAGTTCATGTGGTGAATTATCCAGTCATTTTCAAGTATGTTAACGTTAAAGTCTCCTACTAAAACGAAGGGAGCGTTCTTGGTATCGGCTTCACGTTGTCGCACAGACGAATAGGCCTTCCGGCGTCGCTGTCTTTCGCGAGCAAGCTCCCGCTGTCGCTCGATCCGTGCCAACAGTTCGGCGTCCATGGCGGGAAAGACCGGCTCTTTGTTCGCTGGGTGTATTGAGAGAGTAATGTGGAAAGTTGGTGATTAATCATCATACCTTGGTAGTAAAAGCTGAGAGTACAGCGAGTGTCGTGTTTTCTTCTTTCTCTTCGCCGTGTCCTTGTCAGTGCGCTGCTTCACCATCATGGTATGATGTCTATTCAGAGAGGTTGCGGCGCCCTCGCTTGACTAGTTTCGGTATCAGTCTGGGTGCTGTGGCGCCCTCTCTTGACTAGTTTCGGTATAAGCCTGGGTGCGTGACGCCCAACCACATTGTACGGATTACATCCCGGGCCCCTAAAGTGCTCCGCACTTACAACAACTGGCCGCAGGTGGATCCCCCACCCGCGGCCAGTTGTTTCTTCATCCACTTTCATTTCCATTAATTTATCATTTCTTTAATTCAATTAGCAGGTACAAGTAATTTCCCCTTGTCATGGTTGGGGTCGGGCATGAAATAGATGGTAGCTGGCCCATGCCGTCGTCCAACTTATCCACGCTGAGGACGTTGTTGAAGGGAGAGACTTGTTCTCATCGAGAACGAAGAATATGGGTTTATTTACAGTATTTACATGAGAACGTTACAGTTCATCAGTCTAACATGACTGAAAGAGGAATGCACACTGAGGAGCCGCCAACGGCTCCTTAAATACACTCTGTCCTCCCTAGATCTCTAGGTGAGGGAAAAACGGCCGTTCGACCAACCGGAGCGTCCGAAGTCATCGTAGCCGACCCGCCTTTGAGGGGGAGGGTTTAGGGCCGATTTACGCTCGAGCCGCCCATCGCCGCAAGCCGCACCGCACGCTTGCGGTCGCGCGAAAAATTGCACGTATCCAGCACTTGTGCACAAATTACCATTTACACTGTGTGCACAGTGTATACCTTACACATTGTAAACCGAAATTTGTACACAAGTGTTTGATACGTGCAATCTTTCGCGCGACCGCACGCTTTAGGGCCGATTTACGCTCGAGCCGCCCATCACCGCAAGCCGCACCGCACGCTTGCGGTCCCGCGAAAGATTGCACGTATCAAACACTTGTGCACAAATTTCGGTTTACAATGTGTTAAAGTATACATGTGCACACAGTGTAAATGGTAATTTGTGCACAAGTGCTGGATACGCGCAATTTTTCGCGCGACCGCAAGCGTGCGGTGCGGCTTGCGGCGATGGGCGGCTGGAGCGTAAGGGCCGATTTACTATAATTTAATATACATATATATATGACCCCCGTCAAAGGTGCGACGTAGTGCTAACGCATTTCACTCCCATTTACCGCGAAATCACCATTGAATTTTGTCTCCTGTTCTTATATCTTTGCTTTAAAAAAATTGTTATTTCATACTTTGTAGAAAATGCGTATTTCTGCCGACATGAAATAAGACCTGCCACGACAGTGTTTGATCTCGTACCCTTTCAAGTGGTTATTTGTAGCTGGCGCAAAGTATAGGCTGCAGGCGAGATCTCGTGCCTCTTCTAGTGTCTGGCTGGTCTCGTAGGTTTTATCTTATCTCTCCGCTTTCACTGATCTCGCCTAGTCTTCTGGTCAAGCAAACACCGGTTTGCCACTCGTCAAATCACCGATTGCTGCGCAGCAGAGCAAAAGAAAGCTGATAATGTGTCACGCTATGTAAACTGGCAGCGGAGCCCGAGATGTCACTGTCAAGAAATGTATCTTAACTTGAAGCCCCTGCTTGATTGAAACGCAATGATCTCTTGGGCACGTTCACGACAGGCGTCATTTCGATCAAGTCAAGCGTGGGCTTCAATATGCATTTCTGAATACGGGTTGCAAGCTGTGAGCTCATCGGCGCTGTTGTGTGGGCATACAACGAGCTGCTGCTACTGCTTGCACGGGACTTGTGTTGGAGTTATCGTGACGAAAAAAAAAAAAAAACGAACTATGAGGCGACGATTAATTTGTCACCAATCGGGAGTAGCGAGAAGCTCACCGATAAAGTTGATCGAAGCACGATGGAGGGGTTCCGCTACACGTTGGAAAAGAAGGCGAATGAAGCGACGGACGGTGGTGGTTAAGGTTTGCGTCGCCGTGAGGAGGATGCAGCGACGGAGATAACCATCCCAACCGTATTATACAGTGGGCAAACGAAGCGCAACCATCGACAATTCAAAGAAAAACGTGTGAACACTTTACTTTAAAAAATGCTGCCATTTGTTCGACAGCTTCGATGTATAGGGAAACAGTTCGTTTCCTCTAGCACAAGAACGTTGTGCCGGCACGTTCGGAGTGTGTAATCAACACACTCTTCTGATTTTGGTGCCCTGGTTTGAACTGTCCCTTTCACGGTTTCACTAATCCAGGACAGCACCTAGGTGCAAACAAGAACGTGCACCCGCTGGAGCTCCGTCCTTTCGTGTTTGTTCTTAGGACCTCCGAGATTGTAATTCACCTTTTTTTTAACGTTTATTAATTATTGTTTTTGTTACTTCGTGACGCACTGTTACTTAAGTAAAAAGCGTTGACAGCTGGGCGAGTTGGTACGGGTTCATCTTTTTTAACAAACTGCGCAGTCGTACAGAAATCAGTTGTTAGTCAGCGCTCGTATGTCTCACTTCTTGTGTCTTGTCCTACCGCGCCGTTTGTTAAAAAAATGTGCACTCTTATTTTTCCGCTATACTTTCTGTCGCAAACACTCTAACTGCGAGGCCACACACGCACGCACGTGTGTGTGTTCGTTCGTCCATCGTGGAACCGGCCAAAGTTGATCGCGTGCCCACGTACTCCGCCGTTACACAAGAGGCGGCATAAACGAGTAGCCACACAATTCGAGACCTTCCCTTTGTTCTCACGGCCGTCGACTACGCCGTGGCCGTCAGCTGAACAGCGCCGCTGTATACGCTGTGCACCGCGGGTTGCGTCAGAGCTTTTTAGGCGTCCCCATTGTCTTGAGAGCGCGGCGCAATATACACCTCCCTCCCTTCTTTCTCGGCCATGCACTTACGAACGCATGCACCGTCTGGTCGCGCACTGCCAACAGCATGCAGTGTTCCCGCGCTTGGCAAAATATCAGCTCTATTCCCACAGAATGGTGGCCTGCGGACGCCGCAATGCGAAGCTGTGAGGTGGCGTCGCTGCTCCTGCGTGCTTTCGACGGGCGGAGTGGCAGGCGACGACGTCTATTGTGAGACAGGCTTACCATCTCATTTATATGTATATATATATATATATATATATATATATATATATATATATATATATATATATATATATATATATGTGTGTGACGAAGAAGACTTAACCAATAGAACAGCCGGGGTGCTATGCTGCTGAATAGACGTGATGAAATTGACGCTCTAAGTGTGAAGATCCAGTTGAATTTTTGAGCTAGTCGCGGTGCACATCCGATGGCCACTGTTGGCTGCTGTCGTTGTCCGAACATCAGTTACAGGGTATAGTTTACTGATGTGCATGTGCAACTCCATTCGGAAGAGCCAGTGAGCATATGCAGAAGTGCCGACTAAGGTTGCTCCGCGGTATTCCCGCGAAATAGACAGGGAGCGAATTCGCTTGTACTACAGTCACGAGAGAGAGAGAGAGAGAGAGCTGTGGGGGAACAGGAGGGAAGTGACTTGATGACTTCAGAGAGTAACGGCGGAAACGTGCCAGTAATCTCAGCGAAGAGCCGGCTGGGGCGTTCTTGATCATAAGCCACACACAGCTATATAATACTTTTCTCATAGCTTTAGATTTTTCTTTCTATCCGTTTTATTATTCTGCACGGCTAAGCCGCGAAATGTCTGGCCGTTCGATCCAAAGAGAACAACCCCGTCAACAACATCATAAGGACCCGAAGAGGGCCCTAATAGAGGTTTTTGTCTTCAATGCTCACCGGTCTAATGACCTATCCTTATTCATATGTCGAACTTACCTGGCTTCTGATCTAGGGGCAAATGAACTTGATTTTCCTGTAGCGTATAGTTGGACCGGGGAAATATACCTAGAACCAAACTTCAAAAATAAACTGATACGTACACTTTAGACGAATGAGACCAACGATATATTATTCGTGCTTGTATTGAGTTAATCAATCCTTTTCATTTCTTTCGTGTGCTGTTAATTGGATAATTATTTAAGTTTAGCTATACCAAATTTAAAATTTTCGTTTTAGGACCTAAGTCATAATTGAAAAGTTGCAGGGCGTGCTCAGAAACATGAATACGAGGTAGTTTCCATGACGCTATATCCTCGACATGTTTTTTTTTTTCCGGGCTTCAAAGAAAACCCGTGTGGCATGAAAAAAATTACGCAACTGCATGCGCTCTTACCCGAGTGGATAGCAGCACTCTCGATCGCACTTACAAAGTACGAAGTCCGCATGCATATCCAAGAAAAAAAGCGATCGGTCACGGCGTCCGGCGCACGTAGCACCTTCTCTTTGAAGATCGACATCGATCTGTCACGGTCCTAAATGATAAGAGATAAGATAGGCGCCGAACGCGGATGCACATACACGCGTGCTTTTTTTTTTTCGATGGACATGTGGGCTACGGTCATTAAAAATACAACTGAGAGCGCTGCCGCACACACGTGCAAGAGGGCAGTGACGTCTTTCCTTTTACTTTTTTTCATAGTTTGCGGGGTTTCTTTCGAGCCCGAAGAAAATAATAAGAAGCACGTAAAATATATAGTCATAGAAACAACTTCATTGGGTGTTTCCGACCACGCTCTACAACTCAGGCTTTTGCTCTATAATGCATACTTCAAAGGGTCGCAGTTTCAGCCGAAAGGCGAAGCATCTATTGCGATAGTAAGTTATTAGACAGCTATACGAAATACGGGTAGTAGATTTATCAGCTGTATAAACTTGTAAACACTCGCCTACTAATTAAAGTAACAGGCATGGGTGTCACGCGCGCACAGGCAAACATAGACACATCTCACTCGATGACTGCGGATACTTGCCGTCAAAACGCTGGCGTCGAGGAAGCGCGGCAGCAGCGGCGAGCGAACTGACCTTCGCGCTGCCGCTCGCCTCAACGCGAACTATGCGGCGACAACACAGCGCACACGAAGCTACCAGCCTTCGGCACACGTAGACTCTGCCCCCATCCCAGATCGCATTCGAGATAGGGCCCCCGCGGCCGCGCTCATACGCAGCCGCGGCCGGAGTAGAACCCCCTCCCCCTCTCCGGTGCCTTGCGCGCGACGGGAGGCGGCGCGCTACCTCCTTTGCGCATGCGAGATCGAGCTACCGTCCTCGGCTCAACCTTGCACGCTTTCACTAGCACACACAGCATACGGCGCGCGGCCACGATGTTATCGCACTTGGTCTTTACACGAAACTTCACGGTGACGACGACGGCGGCGGTAATGCGCCTGGAGTGTACATTAATTGCTATCGCAATAAAGAAGTTATATAATTAGGCTTAATTGTCTAGCTAACCGCGCTTCAAAATATTGTCTGAATAAATCAAGACTGCAAGCTATATACCGCTGGTCTGCTTCGTCTAAGGTGTACCGATATATTGTTATAGTTTTGTTTTAGTTACGTGAAATACCCGGTAGTGGCACATAAACTCGAGGGTTATGCGATATAGTTTCGATGCACCACTGAATTCCAGGCTGTGCCCCTTGCAGGCCGCGTAGAAAGTGCAGCCTTTCTCGGTTACTTTCGTATCCGTAAAGCCGGTTCCGACCTCCGAAGAGATTGCACGTGTAACTGTTGTGGGGGGTGGGGCGAGGGGGGGGATATGCTGAGAACTTTCAGCGCAGCGTCGTCCGACGTAGCCTCGGTGAGTTCTTGCGGGTTGTTTGTCCTTCGGCGTTGGAATGCAGGTCTTCGTGCGTCGCTCCAAACTACGAGGCGGCTGATGTACGCTGCGCCGTATTTCTTGAGACCGCCGAAGAAACAAACAATACAGTAGTCGTAACATTGGGACAGTGGTGCGTGTGACAACGCCGATGTAGTCGACGTACGCCGCGTCGCCTGAACGCGTCGCTGTCGTTACTCTGCGGCCAGAGTTACTGTGTATGCTACCTTTGGTAGCATGTGTAGCAACTCCATCTGGGGCGTCTCCGCGTTGTTTATAATACCAATACGACGCTGGTTCATCGGCGTGACGTATCGAGTTACGTTTCAGTCGTACAAACGAAGGACCATATAAATTACACGCGGCAGTACCTTGCAATGAATTTCACGGACGGTCACACGGTGCTGCCGTGTTTTGACGAGCTTTACTATAAAAATTTATTCCCTCTATATATCCACACGGCACACAAGTGGATTTGTCTTTTACGTTGCGTGAAATACAACTTTTTATGTTTAATGGCTGAGATTGCTGGCTTTGTTTATTGGCGTATTGGCGGTACGCGTTAAAAAAAAAAACAATGAAAAATCGCTGTTATCTTCTTTGAACTTAACAGTGAAGAGCCACTTGGGAGGCTGGGATTAGATATAAGGAATGCAGAATTCCGCTAACCACTTCCACTTTCTCTCAGGCAGTGATGAAAAATAAAAAAAAGGAATGAACAGAAAAAGAGAAAGGATAATACGCATAATTTTTGAGGGTGCGCGTACACGCAACGAATTGCAAGGAAACCCGCCTGATGACTGAACCCGCGGCCAGGTAACATGTTCTATTGACCCGCGCGATGAACGCGAAGGGAAAAATAGAGTAGCGCGGACTTCCCCGGGAAACAAGACCGCTTTGGCGACGCGAGCCCTCTTGTTATTTATTATCATTATATCTTTTTTTCTCGGAGGATTTCCCTCGTATGAGCCATGCTGCTAGCGTCATGTCCAGGCAGCGCAGTGTAAGTATACTAGAGCATGGCACGGTTTTGTGTATCGGAAGACTGGAATTGCTTCTCTCTTAACTTTTTTTTTTACCTCTCCAAGCAGAAACCTCCTTCGTTGTTCGGCCGCGAGCTCTGCTGCGTTCCCCGATCGCGTCGGGCGTCGCCGGGTTTGTTGACCGCGCTTTGACCCTTCGCTCCTCTCCCCGTCTGTTGGCCGGCCGAGAGTTCTTCATTCTGATGAACGGAAGCGCGCGCGCAAAGTGGGAGCCAAGCAAGCGTGCAGTAGCCTCATTGTCAACTCTCGCCGCGGGAAAGGGAATCGCAGTGACCAATGGCGCCCAAGGGAGCGGCGCTCTCTTGCTAGTCGTCTTCATTGTATGCTGCCATGCGAGAACGGCTATAGTTCTAGGCCTAGACGGGGGCCGCGCGGGATTGTGGGAAGTGTATAGCCCGCGGTGCTGCGCGTGTGTTGTTGTACACAACGCCGTGGCAGAGTGCGTAATGGGACACGAAAGCGTGTGAACTGGTTGGTGTACGTAATGGGGCACGTCATGTTCGTTCGGCAAGGCGCGCAGATGCCTGTCTTCACTTGTACAGCCACTTAGGTCCATTTATGCGGGTGGAAAGTGCTGATAAAGGAAGTGGAGCCCAAGCACTTGCCGACATACTTACCGAAAGCCTCCTCATTGGATTGCAGCGCACCTGCTGTGCAGCGGCAGCGCTACATTTTTTATCGGACATTGGTAGCAGTCCCGTCGTGGTAATAAAACTTTGCTAAGACCATTGCTAATTGCATTCGCCGCGGTGGGCATCATCAGTGAGCACATGCGCTAGTGGAGGCTTCAATCACGGTGTCATCTGTCTAGCTGTCAGTCTGCATTATTATTACAGCGCGCACTAAACTTACGGACGAAGAAGAGGGACGAAGCACGAGCGCTGACTAACGACTAAAAGTTTAATGCATTTAAGCAGCCACATAAACAGCTTTCTGTTGCTCAATACGTGCTACGTGAAAGTGTTTTTCCGAGCGTGTAAGGTGCCCGTGAAAACAAGCAAAGTGCCTTGAGCGGCCAGTCGCGCGGCAATTTTGCGTGCATTTGCGGGATTCTTTCACGCTCGGAAAAACACATTTAGGTAGCACGCATTGAGCAACAGAAAGCTGTATCGGGAGTTTTTATGTCGTTTTACAATTTTTTTCATTAACACCTTTCAGATAATTATAATATTTGAGAAGTTGATTAATTAATTAAGACTATTTATATAATTAGGCGGAAAGAAAGAAATAGTTTGAGCATCTCCAAGCGACGGCAAACAATATTACCTTTCTTCTGCCCAGCTAAGTGGCATTTGGATATTTTTAAACTCTAGCTAGAGTTAGCTGGGACAATCCTTATATGCATATTCTAATAAGGTTCCAAATTTGCAACTTTCACTTCGTGCTTGACTGGCCGCAGATTTATAACCAGCGGTTAGGTCAGAACATAGGATACAGAGAGCACAAGCGGTTCCCCCCCTTTTTTTTCTCTCATTCCTGATGATAAGCGCTGATGGAAGAAAAGGAAAGCTTCAGCTGATTGATGTGTGGATGTTTTCTGGCTGGTTGCCCGTTATTTACCTCGCAATCGCTGAAATACACAAAAGGTCTGAACTGCCTGTTTCGGCACTATTCCAATTGGCCCAGCCACACTTGTTGGAAAGATTTCGAGATTATCTTCAAGTATTAACAGATGCATCTGTACACAGCAACGGTCAAGGCGGACCTGCAACTTTCTCCTGCACGTCGATTGAAATACGGCGTATATTTCACATATCGCATCCAGCTTCTTCAACAACTGCGGAGCTAGCAGGGATTGATGTTCCGCTGAAATACGTTTAAGAGGAGTTAGCCACATCGAAGATTGCCATCCTTACGGACTCCCACGCGGTCATTGGCAGACTGCGGATGTGACGCTGATTGTCCAGTTGTACGCGTAACATTGCTGACTCTGGCAACAAAATTACACCTCGTGGAGTGTCCCTAATGAAGACCTTCGCTCGTAGGGATCTCCGGAAATGTAGAGGCTGGTCGGCTGGCTTCGGTTCGAGCTACAATGACCGGAAATTTTGCGTATGCTTGATGATGCTCGACTGCCGGTTCGTCGCTACCTCCTCTAGCAGCAGCCAGAGCAGCATCTGGCAAATGGAACGCGTCTCGAGCCCGCGTTCGTAGACTGAGCTTGCATCGTCGCGCTAGAGCCTTCCTACTCTACCTACAGGTTGGCTGTGTCCTGCATGGTGCGTGAACGTTTATACCAACAAGGGCGTCTTGTGGCTCCTTAGCTATATCTTGACGTTTTGAATGCTAAGAGTACATTTAGTACATTTGCACTTGCACACAATTGAAAAATAAAAGGAATTTAACTGAAAACGGGCCTTTTTTGTTTTGTTTTATTGCGATAGCAATTACATAAGACACTCCAGGCTCATTTCTGTCGTCGTCGCCGTCGGCGTCACCGTGATGTTCTGTATAAAGTCCAAGTGCGAGAACATCGTGGTCGCACGCCGTGTGCTGTGTCTGCGAGTGAAAGCATGCTACGGTCAGCCGAGGACGTTGGCGCGATCTCGCGCGCGCAAGGAAGGAAGGCGGGGAAGAAGCGCGCCGTCTTCCATCGCGCGCAAGGCACCAGGGAGGGGGGGGGGCTTCTACTTCGGCGGCGGCTGCGTATGGCGCGGCCGCGCGGGCCCTATCTTGAAAGTGATCTGGGGTGGGGACAGAGTCTATGTGCACCGAGGGCTGATAGCTTCGTGTGCTCTGTGTTTTCGCCGCTCAGTTCGCGTTGAAGCGTGATGCAGCACGAAGGGCAAGGCATTCGCTGCTACTGCCAGTCTTCCTCACGCCGGCGTTTTGACGGCAAGTATCCGCAGTCATCGAGTGAAATGTGTCCAAATTTGCCAGCGCACGTGGGGCACCACGCTTGTTAATTCAATTAATTAGCGAATGTTTACAAGTTTATGCGTCCGATAAAACTACTATCCTTACTTCGTATAACTGTCCAATAATTTACTATCGCAATCGACGCTTCGCCTTTCGGGCGAAACTGCGACCGTCTCTGCAGGACGATACGTTTGTCGTTCTTTGTCCTGGCCTCGTGAACTGTGTAGATTTGAATGTCCAATATTTTACTTTCGTTAGCGTTCAGCAACCACAGGAGGCCTTCATATCCGTACACGGGCTTCGGATGTTAAGCGTTCACATAGGATACGCAGATAAGGAGGACAGATTGGGGCAGTATGGCGCATTTTATATGCAGTCCTAAGGCGCTGTGCAGCGGTGGCGACGCAGAGGGGAAATGAAGTGCGCGTAAGGGAGAAGAAAAGAAAGTGGGAGAGGGTGCACGCTGCGGGGGCATAGCAATTCGTCGTGGGCACACACGGTGCCCATCCGTATATTATGCGTATAGTAGCAGCCCTTTGGGAAGGGTCATGGAGCGCGGCGCGCTCGGGCTCCGGGGGCGTTGGTGATGGCAACGGCCACTTTCGCGGCCGCGAAAGCGGCGGCACGCCTCGCGGGAGCATTAACGCTGTCCACCTGGATCCCCCCCTCTCCCCCTCTCTTCTTTAGTGCTCTGGCGAGGCGAGCGTCCAGCCGCTTCTCTGCCTACGCAATATGCGTGCGCGTCCAGTCTCGGTGTCGTCACGCAGTGGTGACTCGCCGCCTTCTTAACGGGCGGGGGTGCGCGGTTGTTTTTGTTTCTGCTGTCGACCTCTTAGGGCAGTGCAGCTCGTGCACGTCCCACGCGCGGTGGAGTCGCCGCTGGGGCGGCCGAGACTCGCGCGGGATGGGAAAGAGCGTGTGAGCGTGAAGCTCGGAGGGGGCGAGACCGCGATCGCAAAGCTGGGCGCCAGAGTTGTTATTGTTGTGGGCTGTGCATCGGTCACGAGTCGACGGTGCCCCCACCGTCGCTTTCCCTTTCTGCCTAAAGGTTTAAATTATCGCAATAATAACAACGACAAAATTATATATTATATCACGCTTTCTTGAATTATCCGTACAGCCCGCGACGAGTGGACGCGTGCCGTGTCGACAAAGTTTGACTGTTCAGAAACACGTCGATCGTTAGGGCTTGGCCTTGGCTGTTGAGACTGAGATTAGCATGGCATGTATATGCTTCGCCGCATTCGTACTGTTGCCAGGTGATTATATTGTACAGTCGCGGTCAAAAATACGCGGCCCACGGCTCCAGTCGGCGGAGCGGCCGCGAGCCGCACCGCGGCGCTCGCGTCGGCGCTGCGAGAGTTTGCGCTCTGACGACAGGTATCTCCCTACGTATCGTCCGTATCCGTTACGTATCCGCCCGTTACGTATCGTCCGTTACGTATCCGCCCGAGAGCGAGGGAGATACCTGTCGTCAGAGCGCAAACTCTCGCAGCGCCGACGCGAGCGCCGCGGTGCGGCTCGCGGCCGCTCCGCCGACTGGAGCCGTGGGCCGCGTATTTTTGACCGCGACTGTACGTGCAATCGCGTATGTCGTCAACTGAGGGGAAGAGAAACCGGGCATGTTTCAGGGGTGTATGAGGCAAAGATTTATGAGGCAAAGTTTACTACATCTCTTCGTTTTTCCATGGTGTTTCGTGCGTTTTTCGCGATTTGCGCACTAATAGCCGCGCGGCCCCTCGCACTGATCACTCGCTCTCTCGTGATATGTTTTCGTACGTAATAATAATAACAATATAACAGCAATAGCTATACGAGCATGGCCGCCGGAAACTGCTACAAAAATGAAATGTGATACTTCGGCTGTTCGCACCATGGGTCCTATAACGTAAAACTATTCCCATCTGTTTTATTCCAATTTCCTGGCGTCACATTTACGTAACCACGGACGCAAGCATGGGGCGGTAACCCCGGCGTTGTTTGAAACGCCCTGCCAAACGCGCTCCTCGTTTATAGGTCACCTATTTGGCTTTCAAAGCGAATAGCATTGCCTACATTGAGCAGATTTCCTTATCGAATGGGCTGACAAGAGGTGAGGAGTACGCTCAAGGGGAGAGGGTTTCGATTGGGCCGAACCAGCACAGTGAAAGTAGATAACCGGATGAAGAGGGTGGTGCCGGCGTCTGTGATTGATCCGCTTCGCCTTAGCTTGCGGTGGCTGGTCGAAAATCGCGGCGGCGTGCAACGGAAAGTTAAAAATGCCGCCAGAACGAATCCTCAGCAAACAAGAGTTGGCAAAGTGATGTCGCATACGGGTGAAAGGGCTCGATTACGTTATACTGCCATGGAAAGATGTTTATTATACGCAAACAAATCCGTGCTCCACGGCCGCTCCCAGCAGCTAGTGCCAGAGCGATCGGTGGGCAGCCATCTTCTATTTCTTTCGGAACGGCGCAGTCTCCGGCTATTCAAAAAGAAATTCAGTTTTGTTTGGCATATTAATACGTCTTTAATGCGTACACATCACTTTGACGGTATGAATTTTCGCGGTTTTGTGACGTCGCGTGGCAGACAGGCGAAGTGGCCGCAGCCCGGAAACGTTTTATCAAAGGCAAGAGTATTATGACGAAAAAGGCGTCGAATGAGAATTTTTTTTTTTCGTTCGGTCTAATCAAGCATAATCAGTGTGCACACATCATATCAGATGGGGCATTTCCGTGGTTTTCGTGACGTCGCGTGAGAGACACCCGAAGTGGGGGTAGGCAGGCAGGCAATAAACTTTATTTAGGTCTTGAGGGGCGACTCCGAAACCCCTTTACGAGGAAGGAGCCGCTGCGGGCCGCTCGCACGTCGGAAGGGGAGGTGGCCCGAAAATTTTTTTTTAACAGTCATGGAGGGCTGATTGCAGAATTGGAATAGAAAAGTTTGGAATAGCTTTATGTTATAGCGCCCCATATTACTGAAAATGCCCCTTTAAAAGCTTGTCTTCTAATTGGTAATCTTTGCATATTGACTGCTCGATGTTTCCGCTGATCATGATAAGTTTGAAGAGCTGAAGAGATCCAAACTTCGTACAGTACCCTCGCCTCTCCATCAAAGCACATGGTTGCCCGGACGACGCCCTACCTGAATCAGACGGCCTACCTGAATTTGCTATAAACATCCACTGCAGACTAACCATGAGCGCTTCCTATAATAAACGCATCGTAAGCGCACCTGCGGTTGCTGGGTGCACTCGCGAACGCGACTTTGGTGCTTTATTTGTATTTTTGTAGTGACTCAACCTACGCGTACTATACAATATGATACAGTGTAGGACTGCGCGAAATCTGGAAAAAAACAAAAACGAAGCGGAGGGGGAAGCGCATTCACAGAGGTTTTGCTTTTTTAAGAACATTCTGTCATTAGTCGGCTGATCGCTATGGCCATTGGGCCGACACCTGTTCTTACGAACGATTTTAGCTTACGTTAGGAGGACCTTTCTGAATACGGGCCATAGTTTTCAGCTGCCCTGAGGCATCCCACAACCTAGGTGTTGCATAATTCATAGAGCATTGTATTTGGTATTCAAGGATAGAAACAAATAACAGGATACGATTGCCAATCAGAAAGTATTTGCCCCCCCCCCCCCCTTTCTTTTTCTTAGCCTATACGACTGTGAATGCGAAGTTAACGTATCCATTCCCAGCGGTGGACCTTTCTTGGACCGGCCTGGCCTTATCTGCCGGTAGATCCGCGGCACGGCGCTGTTGTCAGTTGAAGATGGCGATTGTGCTTCACACGTCCACGGCGTACGAGCAGCGAAGTGTGATTCCTTTTCTATCGAACAAGGGACGAATGCCCATCGAAATCCACAGGCAAATACAGGCCACGCATGGGAAAAGGTGTCTCGCTTTGATAAGTGTGAGGTGCTGGTGTGAGGACTTCGCAAAAGGCCGTGATGACTTGTATGACAATGAGGGTTCGGGCAGGCCGCGTGCATCGCTGACTGACCACCGGGGCATCTCAAGTTCAGTGCTGCGATGGGACAAATGTATGAACAGGCGTGGGGACTATGTGGAAAAACAATGTAAGGTACGTAGAATAGTACGTATATTTGTAATTACCTGTATGTATCTTATTTTGGCTAATAAATATAGGGGCAAAGACTTTCTGATTCGCCCTCGTACATACGATACAGTTAATAGTGCCGACGAAAGCGAAATGGTTATTACACCGCACCCGTCCTCTCTCTTTCTACCTCTTCCATATTTAAAGGAAAGTCGCAGTTTCGCCAGAAAGGCAAACTATCGAGTGTGATAGCAAATTGACAGACATTCATGCGGAGTATAGAATAACACTTTTATCAGCCGTATCAACTTGTAAACATTCGCTTGCTAACTAAATTAACAAGCATAATGTCAGCGCGCACAGCACACATGAACACATCATTCTCGATCACAGCAGACACTCGCTGTCGAAACGCTGGCGTGAGCAAGCGCGGCAGCAGCAGCGAGCGAAGTGACCTTCGTGCTGTTTATCGCTTCAATGAAAAGTGAGCGCCGAGAACACGCAGAACGCACAAAGCGACCGGCCGCCGACTCGCATAGCCTAGCTGCTCCCAACGCAGATCGCTCTCGAGATACGGCCGCGCGATGGCGCGCAGCCGGCACATGCGCAGTTGCAGCCGGACTAGAACCTCCCCCTCCCCCCACCTCCCTCGCCTCCCCACGGTGCCTCGCAACGTTGGGTGCCTCGCGCGCGACGGAGGACGGCGCGCTTCCTCCCCGCTTTCTTCCCTTTCGCGCGGGCGAGATTGAGCCGCAATCGTCGGCTCGCACATACAGCGTAGGGCACGCGGCGACGGTGTTTTGGGGCTTGGACTTTATGCGGAACATCACGCGACGGCGACGGCATAGATGCGCCTAGAGCAGTGGCCTAGAGTGTCCGTATAATTGCTATCACAATAAAAAAAAAATACAGCAGCATCTGAAGCGGGCCTACTTGTGTTCGAATGAAGCAAAAGCTGCGAAAGGCTGCTGCTAAGCGCTGCGTCACAATCTTATACGCGTCACTGTGCGGTAGCGGCGGCGTCGCGCTTGGGTTCGGGCGTGGCTCACGGTCGGCGTATACTGTGGTTACAAAAGAGGGTCCACTGTGGCATATCTATCAGAAAGCTGCCTTCCTCGAGTCACCTCCGTACTCTTCGCTCTCTCGTGTAAGGAGTCTGCGTTGAAAAAGGAAAAAAAATAGAAAGAAAAAGAAGAAACCCCTTTCTCTGTTTTTTACGTTCATACCATTCTCCTCGTCATCGTCGTCGGCTGGAATGACCCATTCTCGTGGTTTCGAGAGCGGGTAGATTAAGCCGCTGTCATACGGCTGACGGCGTTCGCCTCCGCTCTTTTATTTAGCGTGGGAAGGGGCGTTCACGCGTTGGCGTTTGCGTTCCGCTTTGAGGATTGTGCGTGGCTTTTCTTATTTCTTCGGATAGGCGCTTATACCTGTCGTGTGTAAACCATTTGGTATACGTTCGTGGTGTTTACCTTCCTTTGCTTTCTTCGCTCGAATTTCCTTTCCGGTGACCTTTAAATGTCAATGCTATACGTGCATTGTCTCGCTGCGCGGATTCTCATTTTCCAGGCAAGACGAGTGTAGTTGGCATGCCCATCTGAGAAAACGGTATCATCAAGGGAGCGCCGATGTCGACATGTCCATGTCGACATGTCCACGTCGACATGTCATTTTGCTTGTCTGTAGGTACCTTACTTTCGCGGGAACGAACGAATAAAAAACGAATAATCCCGATTCTTCTTTTTGTGTGTGTGTTTTTTTTTCTTGTGGCGCTGTCCGTGAGTCGTCATAAAGGATTCGTTTTTCAGAGAATTGACGCATGTGCCGTCGTCATGACTCTACGTTATTTGATGTATAAGCAGATAAGAGGAGGTCGTGCGAAGAAAATGACTGAAGCTAAGACTTATCTCCTCATTCGTCGTGTTTAGCTCGATATATTCAGCACATGTGCCGTATTGCATCAACTCGTGAGATGAGTAGCTATGTCACCAATGAAATTGGGTGCTCTGCGTTTAATTGAGAGAATGAGCGAATGAAGGAAAGGCAAGGAGGCCGATGAGACGCCTGTCCGTCATGGTATAATATGCCCGTCTGTCGACTTCAGCAACAACTAAAGTTGCTTCCTGCGTCCGAGCAATTAACTTTTGCCGCCGATGACGCTTCAGACTGCAGCCTGTCTAAGACACTTATGGTTTATATAGGGTTTTCATGGGTGGAGCACCATCTAATGTTCAATTCGAATGGTAGATCCAGATCAAGTTTTTCTGCTCTGTATGTAGTAATCCTATTCCAAAGTCATAATGGGAGCGTGAGTTGTGTGTTCCAATGGCAGACTGGGACCAGCCGCGGATTGTTGATCGCTCTGTGGAGCAATATTTGCTCCGCTGAAATCGGCAGATTTGACCGGAAGTTCACGTGACGTGTTTTCTTCACCCACCTCCGCTTCCTGTCACGGTCGCCTGCTTCCGGTCGCGGGCTGCTATGGACGACATGGAAAACATGGACGCTGCGTCGCGCCGTACGCTTTTATTCCTGCCTCTAGATAGTGATATCTGTCTGACATTTGTTCCTGCTCCTAGTGACGCGTTGAATGCTGTGATGATCCGGATGGATGGATGAATGCTATAAGTGTCCGCTTTGAAACCGGGTGGTGGGGTCGCGCACCAAGCACTCATTCTCTTATAGATCCCCCATGTAGCCTAGCGCCATCTCACTTGATTCCACCGTACTAAGTGCCCCCGCGAAAGCGAACGCATTCCACTCGCAGATTTGGTGAGAGGGATTTCAGTCTGAGTGACGCGCTCCGTTCGTGATCCGGCCGAGCGCTCGCGATCTGCCATTGGAATTCAACATATGGTATTTTCTTCTTCTTTGAAGCCTTGGTGGGGGAGGAGCCACACACATCCGCTGTTTGGCGGCTGCTCTGAGTGTTCTGCGGCGTTCAGGCTGCCCTTACTCTTCAGAAGCGAAATGTAAGCCGCCGATGTGGTTTCAAAGATGTCCTGGTATACACCTTTGATGGAATGGGCAGTGTCATTGTCTCCAATGGCTTGCCCCGCTTCTCGTCATTGCAGACTCACTTAATTGTGCTAAACGTGCGTGTAGATGCAGGTAAACGTCCGAGGTGCACGGACAGTCATGCATTTTTTTCTTTTTTTTTCTAAACACCCGATTTCTCCGAGTCATTTCTGCAGGAGCACTCTCTCTCCCTTCGTGCGAGGTAACGTGCCAATGAGCAGGTTTCATTTTCAGTGGCGCAACCGACGCAGTAATATGCGCCGGTTGTTTTGAAGAGTCCAAACACATGGCGCGAATATTTTATTGGTTCCGATAAACACCATGTGCCTATAGCATTTTCCATCGCCTTGATCCGCGCGCATCCTAATACTTTGCGTGATGTCATCGTATCCCCCCCCCCTCCCTGCCCTTAGCGAAAAGTTACTCATCGGTTCTTCGCGAAGCGGGAAATGTTGAAACGGCGGCTTGTAATCAAAAGGCTGTTATTGCGTCCCGCCGGAAGAAAAAAAAAAAAATGTCTGCAGCATATTGAGTCAGCGCCAACGAAACGAAGGAAATAGATAGCATGTGACCGCGTTGGCTGTACCAAGAACGGGCCAGGGCGCGTGACTGCGCCCTCACAAATTTTCGTGGGGTGGTGCGAGCTTAACACGCATCGAATAACAAACCACGCATGATTACGGAGTGGAACGTAGAGAGGCTCGAAGGTGCCTCGCTTGGACAAGTCAAGGCTGGCAGACGTCGTCGAAACCCTGCGTTCGCGCATAGCGTCGCGTTTGTGAGCGCCTGTTCTTTTCGTAATGCGTGACGGACACAACTTCGTGGAACTCCAGCTGTTACGACGAGGCTACTGAGCATGTTCTCTGCAATCGCCTTACCTTTGACGACCAAAGACTCTCTCTTGCGCTTGAAAACGACGGGAGTGGACGACGGACTGCATGTGTACAGAATAGAAAATGTGTGGTCTTCAGCACTATGCACACAGAAACCAGCTATATAGAGTGCTGATACTGTTATTTAAGACAACTTGGCTGTGCGACCGTCTGAGTGCGCTGGGAACGCTTTTATGTGCTCCTTACAGCTTTACCAGTCAATAGCGTAAAAATCCAGGAGCAACCTGATTAACCTGTCCGCCTTAGCTCCCTCTGTACTGTAATATTTGGCCACCGAGTGCGACCTCGCTTTGAATGACTACAAATCAGGAGAGGTTTTATTTTTTCTCTCGGGAAACGATCTAATATATGGGGTATGTACCAAATCAACGGCGCACCAGTGCTGTTTTAAGAATGCAACAGAACTGCTTGTTGGCCTAGTTGGTGCTTGCTAAATGTCATGTTTTTTTGCCGCAAGTTAAAACACGCCCAAAAGGAAGAAACAAAGACAACACGGGCGGCACTTCCAACTGATTTAATTTGGGCTGTGACCCATGAATGTATATACACATGCATGCGCAGGCTGTTCAAAAATCTACGTTATCCAGTGGTCAAACAATCTCGTTTCCGATTTGTAGAGCAAGATAGATGTATCGCTAATGCAACTTGAACCTTTCTTTTTTTATATAGTAAACTTCCATTAGCTCACGTGCTGTTTGATTGCTACTTCTGCCAAGAATCTTAATCTCAGAAAAACGTGGTTTGCACATGCAGACCTTGCAGTGCGCTGGCAAATGTGCCAAGCCGCGTCTTCCTATATGTGTCTTCCTTTTGTGTGTGTTTTAACTTGCGGCAAAAAAACACGTCTTTTAAGAGTGCAGTTTAGGAGAAATCCGCGCTTGGGTTCAATCCGAAGGAAACGAGCGCGAGAGACAGTCCTCAACGAGAGGGAAGGGAAATTGCAATGGCGCCTCATTTCTTGAATCACCAGAGGGGCAGTTGGGCCACGATGCTAAAGCTGATATGCCGCGTTGCTATGGATGTCTGTTTCGCAAATGAGAAGGAAAGAACGTCACGCCGATAACGTCTTGGGACGCCGGCGCTCAAGTAACGACCACCTTCTTTATCGGAGCACAGTGTCGGCTGTGCTGTCAGTACGCCTAGCCGTCCGCAGCTACCGTACGTCGGGAAAAGGAAAACTTTTACGGCGCAGTCGTCGTCTTCATATGTGTGGAGACACCCTCTTTTTCACGCGGCGCCTTCATTTCTTTCCACTTCTGTTTAATTATGCAGTGCTCTAAGTCCAATATTAGGCGAGCGCTTCCGCATTTTAATGTCCAGGTGGAATCGCGAAGGCCCAGTTTCATCTGCCCGTTTCCTTTGTTTCTTCGTTCGAGGCAGCGCTGGATCGAACTGCACCTCGCGACTCGTACGCGCTGCGGCGAAGCGACCCTTACGTGGTCCGTAAGAAGGCGTCAGCTCGGTTGCGCGCGCTGCGTTTCGGACGTACCCGCTGCCGCGCCGATCGAGATACCCATCTCCTCGACGCCGTCTCATCGCCGCCCAAGCTCGTGCATTCCTTTCACTCTCACGCTGCGGGCGCGTCGGTGCCTTCCTGCCGCTCGCTGGCTCCTTTATCGATGGCTCATTGGTTTTGTTTCTTGGCTGCCGCGGGCTATCTGCGCACTTTTCGTTATTAGCATAACGAGGCGCGCGCGAGCGATTCACAGCCGCCGCTGGCCTCGGGATGGAATCGATGTGGAACACAAACGCGAAGACGAGCGCCTTTCTTCTCTCCATTCCGTGGGGTTCTTTTTCTCATCTTTGTTGTTGTATAGTAGATGTGGCTCTGGCAGCGTCGAGTGAACTTTACTGCCTCTTCGCGGCTCGTTTGCATCGGGATAAAAAAAAAAAAAAAGAAACAGCGCCTGCCCTTTTTGTTTACGCATCCCCTCTCCCATATAGTATACGACCTTGGTCTGCGTTTCGAAAGCCTCCTGTCCCTGCGGCTTGCAGCTTGAGAGCCGGCCGGCTGTAGCGCGGGCCGACGGTAGTACCTCGGCGTCTCTGCGTGCCTTCACGGCTGTGTAGAGGTTGCATTCCGTGGACGAGATGACTTCTCGCCCTTTCTCGACTTCGCCGACTCTTTTCCCGCAGTTGGACCGTCTTGTTTTCGTATTAACGCGTGGCGTGGCCCAGCGCCCGCCCCTGTGCCGTTGAGCGCGTTTCGTTCTGCGCCTTCCTTTGTTTACTGATGAGCAGCGGATAATAACGGTGGCTCGTCGTCTGCAATGAGAGGGCTCACCTTTCGTCCTCGTTTTCTTTCTCTCTTTCTTTCCTTTTCTTTTTTCACTTCTTGCTGCGTCTCCGAGTCATTTCGAATACCCTGCACGCGCGTAGGCACCGCGAGCGACCGAGATGGTCATAGCCGATAGCGCTGACCATAGTTGACGCACGAGCTATTATACGACGTTGCAGGTTTGTTTAAGGATGTGCTGGAATAGCAGGCTTTTCGTGGTGGCGTTGATAATGAGCTGTTTAGGACGACGGGCGTAGTACACTATTTATTTAAGCGCTTTTGCAGCTGAAAGGAATCGATACTTCACCGTGGTTCGGCCTTTGCTGAGAGTTCGGCTCCTGTTTGGAACCCGTCGCGCTTGAAATCATCGCTTTAACTGAGGTTCGCACGTTCGTTTGCGTTCTTGTTTGGTGAAACATCGCGAAGTATGCCTGCAGCGAAAAAAGAAGAGAAAAATGAAGCAGAGACGAACATTTTCCTTTTTTTTTCTTCTTTTTTTTGTGGGGGGGGGGGGGGGGTTGCTATGCGCATGTCCCAGGCCGTGCGATTGTGACGGTCGCTTGCATCACAAATAATCTGACCTATGCAGATCGACACAAATTTCTGTGTTACTGTCGCAGCAGTTGTAAGCTATAGGTTGGAATCACGTTTGCTGTGCTCGTCTTTTCCGTTACACCGTCGTCATCATGCCACCTCCTCGTACTTTAGCTTCATGCTCGCCATGTATACGGCCAAACAAAGCAAGCCATTGCCCCTCACCGCCACTGGGAAATAAACTGGTGTCCCTAACGGCATTTTTCAAGAGTCGCGCAAAGCGAGAGACAAGGTAAAGAAGGAACGCTAGAACACGTGCGCCCTGACTTCCCTCTTCGCCTTGTCCCTCGATCTACGCGCTCTTTTTCATAAAACGAACCAGGAACAACTCGCCTACTTTGGTACCATTCTTACTCAAAAGAAAATAGCAGTTTCCGTTGTGCGAGATTCCGATGCCGTCGCAGTAAACGAGTTCAGAGCCGGTGGAATTTCACAAGTCGGCTTCTTCTTTGTTACATCGAAGCCGTTAGCCTTTCGTTGGGCGGCATTTTTCGTGCCGTCGTCCGCGGGCAGAAATGTGGGCAGATCCCGGAGGCAGTGCAATATATACCGGGCTTCTACCGCGGCGGAGGTGAAGCAGCCTTTCAAGCACTTAGCAAAGTGAAGGGAAAAGTGCGTGCATTCTTTGAAATAACGCATACAACATACAGTACAGCGTTCATTTCAATAAAGAACAAGCAGAAAACAAGCATCCGAATAACATAATTGTTGATGAGGCGCTCCTTATAAAAATGTGAACCACGTAGCGCTCCCCGCATACGTTTCCCGGTAAAGATTAATGTTATGCAAGCTGCCGCGGTGACGGCAGATTGCGACGTGGAGAGCGACGTCACTCGCCTTTCATATATAATATAACCAGCCTAGCAACGGATTTCATTGTTCTTGCAGAACCGCTAGGGGTAGGCTACGCATAGTTAGGACTCCCGAGGAGCGCAGCGTGAACACGAGGAGCGGCAAAGGGAAATATTAACTGCAATACGACCAGCGGTGGCGTGCTGTCAAAATTACAGTTACTCCCATTACTACTATTACTCTAAATTACCATTACTCTGAAGCAATAAAGCACTGCTTACTCCCCTCAGAAGCTTAGTGGTGGTTTTTAACCGCTTCGCTGGACATCCACTTTCGCAGGGCCGCGATGGCGAGTCACTTTTTTACTGATCGGTTCCGAAGACATCGTTTTTGTACTTCGCGTAATTGAGCGGGATGTGACCTACATGTTTCTCTGAAAGTTTCTTTCTTTCTTTCTTCCTTTCTTTCTTTCTTTCTTTTAGAGAGCGGGGTTGGTGGGCTGTAGATCGCAATTAATGCGCTAAGCTTTGGTACAGTGCTGCGCGCAAGGACTTCAGAGTTTTTTTTTTTTTTCTTCCCCATCTTAGGAAGGTGGTCCTGTCGCGTAGCAAGCCATTTCAAAGGATCAGGAAAAAGTAATTAGAAGGAGGAGAAGAGAGAGAGCAACCTTCATTGCCGTGCGTCGCCATCTGTCTTCCGGCGCGTTCTAACCTTGGTCCTGGAGTCAGTGCCTCAGCGCCTTGCCTCTTCCTCGGCCATTCTTCTTGCTCCTCCTCCGCCACGGAATGCCGCGCGGGCCGGCATCGGAATGCGTGTTTTCGGGCTCCCTCCCCCGCTTCTCGAACACAGACGCGAAGGCGACGACTGCATGCGCTCGCGGGGTGAGCTCGGCTGCAGTGGAAGGCGCTGCTTTGTCTGCACGCACGTGCAGCGCGCGTCGGCTGCTGCAGAACAAAAGTGCTTCTGGTACGACCCTGTCTAGCAAGGAGATCCGTGAGGCTCAATTTCACAGAGGATTAGGTGTTCGCATTTTACAGGATCGGCCGCAACCTGCCGGCTAGCCGAGCTGTTCAAGGCGCCGGCTTATCGCGGTTCCTTTTGTTTCACGCCCTGTTATTTCGCGCTGTTTCCGCTCAGAGTCGTCAACCAGCCAGCCCAATCGCCGTACGCTTCTACGCTACAACTGTGCGTAAAAAGATACGCCGACCGATGGTCTTGGTGTACGTATTAGCGACAACGACATACGAACTAAAAGCTTCGCGAATTGGGCCACGGATACGCACAGACAGCTTTTCAAGTTTGGCGCGCGAGATATTGCTGACGCCCTACTCGTGCTAAAACTGCGCGGAATGACGCAGCTGTGCCACACTGGATGCAAGCTGGATGTATACGGCGTTGTGCCTCTTGGATGATCAGCCTCTGCCGGCACGAATTTCGCAACACCGACTTCGCCCTGAATCGCATCACAAGGCAGGGCAGACTTTGCCGCGCTTCCTGCAATCAACCGGTGCGTGCGAATGGCCGTAGCGCTTCGTGCTATCTTTTGTTCCCTTGCCGATGTTGCCCCCCTCTGCGTTCATTTTAGCCTTTCTAACCTGCTTTTTACGGTCTCCCGGTGCAGAGTGTAGTAAGCCGGATGGCCACCGTCCAATTAACTTCCGTGCTTTTCCCCTCGACCCATCCTCTCTCGCCGGAACGCCTTATTCGGATCGGACGCAGCATTCACTTAGGACGCTGTCGCCCTGTGCTTCGTGATACGTTTTACATCGACAGCGGTGAGCGCTCGAAGCAGGGTTCGCGCTGCGCTTTTGTCCCGCTGCACCGCAGTAGCGTTCGCTGTTCTTGCGTCTTTCGTGCCGTCGTCGTCCCCATGCGACGTCCTTAAGAGGAAGCTTCAGCTCCAGTGCTCCTAAGTACAAGGAGAATTCGTTTTTCTCGGCAACCGCTGTGCCAAATTTGACGAGGTTTGTTCCATTTAAAAGAAAAACTTAAAATCTAGGTACTGTTGGTTTCGAATTTTTGATTTAGGTCGTCAATTTTTTATTGAAAATTGCCAAGAATCGCAAATTTTCAGAAAACGAAACTATCAAGTTTACCACTCTGTAACTCGGCAATGAAAAATGATAGCACAATTCTATGAATAGCATCTAACAGTACATCTAAAGCGGGCAAAATTGATATGTTACACGTGAATCTCAAAAAATTTACTAATATGAAAATACAGCTTTTGGAGAACCGTCGTACACAACGTAACGAATTCACTTGAGATATAAGTTGACACATCGAATTTGTCTGCTTTGAATGATCCGCTTTGGATGCCGTTTACAGAACCGCGATATCTGTTCCTGATGCAGAGCAATTAATTTTTTACTTCGTGCCTCTTTTTTTTTTTGCACATTCGAATTTTTGAAAATTCGTTTAACGAAATTCAGGTCCTAAATAGGAATTCCGCTCCCAATAGTCACTAGAATTTAACTTTCGCTCTCAAATTTAATACATTTCAGTAAAATCGGTCCAGGGGCTATCTCAGAAAAGCATTTCTGCGTTTTATATGTATTTGAATGGGGTTGGGCCCGAGCTAAAGCTTCCTCTTAACCGCGTCCTCAGCCTTAAATAAATTGTGGGTTCTTGCGTGCCAAAACCACGATATGGTTATGATGCACGCTGTAGTGAGGGACTCCGGGTTAATTTTGACCACCTGTGGTTCTAGTAACGTGCACCCAATGCGCGTTACACGCGAGCGGTTTCCATTTCGCCCCCTTCGAAACGCGGCCTCGAGTAAGACCCGCGAACTCGGGCTTATAGCAGCTCAACGTCACAGCCTCTAAGCCATCCGCGGCCGGAAATCCTCTGCCTCACCTTCCGTCCAAGAATAACAAGATTGCCCGACACCGCCACTGGAGATCGAACTTGAGAACGATCACTGTGAAGTTTGGAGCCGGACGCGCCAACCATTCCGCGCAGCTTGCGAGTTTTCTAGTTTGCGGGTGGTTTGTACAGCGTGCGCGATGTGGATTCGAATAGTGGAGGCGAGGGAGGCGTCCGCCTATATCGACGTTTCGTAGCCAACGTAAAGTAAGCACTCGCCCGCATGATAGCTGGTGTACGGGTGCAGCTGTCGTTCGCGACGCAGTTTTCAGCGCACTGCATGCAGTGATTATCGGCGTTCTTTTTCGCAAATACGACTACTCACCGCCTAGAGACGACGGATCGAGGCTGCGTCTTCGTCGCCGTCTTTTCGTGTATTCGTCGTTGTCGTTGCATGCCGTATAGTGGAGCTTTCGCACATGTAGGATTGCACGGTTTAGTAGTAAGCACGGGGCGTCGGAGCATAGTGGGTCAAACAGCTGCGGTCGCAGTATATATGATTTCAGAACAAGAGAAAAAGCGTACTGAAATCTGATGACCCCCCCTCCCTTCCTCTTTTTTTTTTCCGTACCTGTACGACGTGCAAACAGGATTTAAGAACGTTGAAATTTGTTTACCGTTTAGCCATGGTTTTTTTTTGGCGTCCAATTGGCAAAACGTGCGAGAAAGGACTGTTGCGACTTCGGTCTGACGTCTTAGACCGTGAGGCAAAGACCTGCCGGCTATTGTGAAATATAGGCGCGTCATAGGTGGCCTGCGGAGGACGAGCAGAGAAGCCAGAAGCGCTGCGGAAAAAATAGACTGTCGAAAGCATACCGTTGCTGCACGGGCTAGAATCGCTGTCGTCTCTGTCTCAGTTCTATATGCCTCCTAGGCGCTTCCACAAACGTAGGCTGGACACTCATTGAGTTAGGCCGGTTGGTACATTACTGAGCTTGAAGGAAACAGTGCTAAAAATGGGACGGTGACGAGAGGAGAGAAACACGGTGCTGTTTCCCATTCTCTTTACATAACAGCGCCGTGTTTGTGCCCTCTCGTCACCGCCCTGTTCTTTAGCGCTGTTTCCTTCAAGTATATGGACACCCGTCCTGGCCGAAGGGCTGATGCGCTCCGCAGTATTCGGTCTTTTCTGCTTCGCCGTAGAAGGCTAGTTATTATTTTATTTTTCAAGTTCGCTTGCCATTGATGCTATAGCGTACGCGTTATCTGACGTTTACTCATTGCCTGCTCATTGCCACATTTGCGGTCGCAGCACATTTGCATCTCCACCGGTGTCGCGATATGCAGAACGCGGAAAAGCGCAGCCCGCGCTTGCCCGCAAGGCATTTTGAGCGTTGCTAAGGGCTACGGCTCCTAACGAGGTTTCTTACACATGTATTTAGCGTAATCTATGTTGAACGTCTAAGTTTGTGTCGGCTGTGTGTTCGCGGTGTGGGATGCCGTATTTCACCCAGCATTTGATATAGCCTATGCCAGACCGTCTGCTTGGTTCAGCAACTCCAGTTTTTCATTAAAGGAAACATCTCTCTCTCTCTCTCTCTCTCTCTCTCAATCTGCTTTCGCGACCGACAGATTCAATTACAATGACATTTTGTGTGGATAGCAACATCTGGTGTACACGTGTCACCTGCGGCTCTTTAACGAAGAACTACGCATGAGCTCGGTTGGACCGTGACTTTTGCGTTACCCGTGAATGTGACTCTCGTGTATAATAAATAATACGCTTATATACAGGGTGTCCCAGCTAACTTTAGCCAGAGTTTAAAAATATGCGAATTCCACGTAGCTGGACAGAATTATGGTAATGTTGTTTGCCGTCGCTTGGAGATACTCAGATTATTCTTTTTTTCATTCCGCCGAATTTGGTAATTAGTCTTAATTAATTCATCAACTTCTCAAACATTATAATTAGATTAAGTGTACCAATGAGAGAACTGTAGAGCGACATGAAAAATTCCCGATACAGCTTTCTGTTGCTCAATACGTGCTACATATGTGTTTTTTCCGAGCTTGAAAGAAGCCCGCAAATGCACGCAAAGTTGCCACGTGACTGGCCGCTCGAGGCACTTTGCACGCTTTTGGAGGATTCTTTCACGCTCGGAAAAGCGCTTTTATGCAGCACGTATTGAGCAACAGAAAACTGTATCGGGAGTTTTTCATGTCGCTCTACAATTCTCTCATTGACACTTTTAATCTAATTATAATATTTTAGAAGTTGATTAATTAATTAATTAAGACTGATTCCCTGATTTAGGTGGAATGAAAACAATTATCTGAGCATCTGCAAGGGACGGCAAACGACATTACCTTGGTTCTGTCCAGCTACGTGGCATTCGAATATTTTTAAACTCTGGCTAAAGTTAGCTAGGGACACCCTGTATAGTTACTCCCTGCAGTTGATTGCGCGACGTGTTTTCTACCGCTCGGCGCAGAAATTAAGGGGAGGGGGGGGGGAGAAGGAAGGAATCCGCTCGGCTGGTTGGCGTCCGCCCCGAGGCCTTATGCTGTGCTCGTAAACATGGGCAGCGCCGAGGGCATCGATTTAGGTTCGTCGGAATAGGGAGCGTGGTTCTGTTTACGTCCCGTATGCGATGATCGCAGCATTTTCAGACCGCCTGCCACATTCCACGTGGCTCTGCATCTCTCTCCACCGCGCCTGCCCTTCTCGCAGCTTTAGTCTCGCATCACGAGCCGCGTGGTTAGGGGGGTCTACACGTGCCTCGGTTGGGTGTCGAGAGACAGATTACCGAAAAGGAGAGCTTGCTTTCCTCCCCCTCCTACCGGGTATTTGGCGGTCTGGTAAACCTATAGTGCGTGACCTTCTATAAACTGAGCTATATTGTTTTGCCGGAGTGTACACGTCCCACAATGACCGGATGGAAGAGTCGCCGCATACGTGTTTAGCCTGCGTCTCTCTCTCTCTCTTTCCACCGTCTCCCGCGTAACCTTTACCCACTTTCTGCGAGTGTGGCGCCCCCTGCCGTCCGACGCCACAGTGTGTACGGCGCATGACTCGAGGTATCCGGCGCTGTGGTCCATCAGTAGATAGATGGAGCCGGCCCTGGTGCTGGAACCAGCCCTGATCGAGCCAGCCATGGGCGCGACTGGCCCGGAGCGCCGTTCAGCCAGCGGTTGCCACTCACGTGCGCGGCGCACTTCGTAAACACCCGGCTCGTCTGGGGCATCACAAGTGCCCGGCGAATCTGCTTTGCTCGGCTGTTTGCTTTGGGCCCACTGTTGTACTATACCGGAACGAAAGGCCGCCCAGCCAAACGAAACGAGATTTTCTTTGCAAATTGGTTTCCACGCTGTCGGCAGCGAGGGTGCAGGAGATAGAGAGGCTGTTTCTCTTTCCCCATCTTGCATAGTCGGATGAGCTTCCCATCCGGATGAAACCCACTGTGCACGCAGACGCCCACGGGCCGAGAAAGTTGCTGAATTCCACAGATGGTCGCTTCGAAATTTTTTTCTTGTCCCCCCTCCCTCCCCCCTCTACCGCGGCGTGCGAGCCCGTGCGTTTCCCATTACGCAAGGTTGAAAAGAAAAAAAGAGCGATAAAGAGAAAACGTCAAACATAAACACGTGAGCTCGTGCATAGCAACTGCGAAAGGCTCATATACGGTGGGACGTGCCTCCCTCGCCGCTGCAGCGTCAGCGTGGAGCGTGATGTTTCGGCGAGGGACCAGAAGGCACGTCTTTTACCCTTTGTGGGCGAAAAAAGAAAGCGTTCGTTCTCGTTCTCTCTCTTTAGCCACGTCCGTCTTCTGGGTGAAATAGTTTGCTTTTACGAGCTAAGTGAAGGCCACTTTAGACATCGATGGGTTTTTTTTTAGAGTGTCTACATCGCCGTCTAACTGACCCGAGGTTCGCTTGTCCGAGTTCCTCGCGCATAGCGCTCTCGACGCGTTTTACGACGACACGGTGTAAGCTGACGACGTGTCGTTGTTTTCTTCTCCCGCGCTCGTGGAATCGTGCCCCTTGCTCAATTTATTTATTTACGCGGGTCGCCGTAAATGGCGTGCGTACTCCGTTAAGCTTCTTCGGATCTCGCTGCCTCCGCCGTACTGCGCCGCGTGAGCAGGCGGTTTGGGTTTGAGCCGCCGCCCGCAGGCTGCTGGTCGATTCGCGAATGTGTGTGTGTGGGGGGGGGGGATTGGAAGGGAAATTGAATTGGCGGCCTTATCTGGGGCGCGAACGGCGTTGATTTCGTTTCGCCGAAAGGCAGAGACCGATTTGAACTTGCCTCTAGCTCCCCGCAAGCGTTCGCCGAAACTGCTTTGCTGCGAAGGCGCGTACTATAGTGGAGACTCAAGAATGAAAGGACAGAAGAAAAAGAAAATAATAATAACGGAGGAAATAAAAAAAACGTGTTACCGCTGTTTTTAGAAGAAGAAGCGAAGTACGCGTTGCAATGGAAACTCGGCAGAAATTTACTTAGTTTAAATCGGAGGGACCTCGATGAAAACGGTGGAAAGATGGGGGGAAAAAAAGTGCGTGGGCATCATACATCTTGTTCTCTCTTTATGTCTCTATATTTTTTCGTCTCAGTGGTTGTCTGTATCATAGTATGTAGGCAACCGGTGGCTCCTTTTTTTTTTTTTTTTAACACCTGCTTGCGCCTACATGCGCGTGTTATGGCCAGAATATTCGGAGTGTATATTTAACGCTCTGAACATTCCAACTTGAGGGCTTCGTACACGAAGCAACACAACGCATAAGCCGCATAATGGCTGCGCTATTATGCATTTCACGGGTCGGCGTGTTTTTTTGCCTGGAATGTTGTGCGATACTTGAGCTCTCTGCCGACAGTGGTTCTACCAGTTGGCGTGTTGCTTTCGTGCCTTTCTGGCTGTATTTTCGCAGTGTCTTTACTTGTCTGGCTTCCTTCGTTAGGCGCGGCCGCTTTTCGTCGAAGAACCTTGTTTTGCGACGGAGCACTGGAGGACGCGAAATGCGTTCCATTCAAATGATCCTAATCGTGCGCGTCCAAAAAAGAAAGAAAAAAGAAAAACCTCCCTCTTAGAATTGCTCAGCGTAGGCCCCTACATTGAAATGCGTGCTCAACGGGCGTCGTTATATGTTCAAGGAGGTCTTCAGCACCCTGCTGCAGATTGTGGCACTGTGAAGGTGACGTCATTTACACACCGTTTCGGCTGCGCCGTGCACTGCAGTGGACGTGCGCCATTATTCAGCGTGTCATTACGTACGGCATTGCCGACTTTGCTACTTTATCTCGGAGTACGTCGTCTCTTTGGTTCTGCTTTTAGTACGCACCACTGTGGTGCTCAGTTCCTGCGAGTATGTATATGCCCGGTAATCGCGCTTTCAAAATTTGTCTCCAAATGTTAAACGATGTGTCTCGCATGCGTACCCTTGCAATGGTGGAGTTTCTGCCGTGTTCATTCAGTTGCATTCTGGATGACAACACTTCCGACAAGTCTTAAGGAATACGCCACTATGCGCCGTTTTATTGTTTCACGAAGATAGAGCCGCTAAGCGTTGTTTTATTATTTCGTGAGAGGAGGAACTGTTCGCCGTAAAGATAAGGAAGGCGATAGTAAAGAGTATAGGGGACGATGTTACAGCGCCCCCCCCCCCCCCCCGCTTCCCTGAAACTTCGCGGGCATACCGCGTGGTCGGCGATGGTCATAAAAGGCTGTGTCTGTCGTGGCCAGTGCGCACTGGTTGAGCTGTTTATACCGTAGTGTTGCGTCAGAACACGTCTTACCTCGTGGTCATGGAAAGTTGGCTTGACCGACTCGTGCTATGTGCAGTAGGGCTCTGGATGAACAAACTCTAGTAAAAACAACACATATACTATGAACGGAGCTGTACCACAGATGTATACTGTATGTGCAGTGGTATACTTATGTGCTTCAATCGAGCGGAACTTTGCCACGCGTGATGCAGTTTCGTAACAACTAAGTGAAAGTGGTGATGTACCAAATAATGGCTAATTTTCACATCGTCCCTGCTAATCGTGGATAGTACTTGTACGGGCATGATATCACCTAAGTATGGAGTCTCTCTGGCAGAGCAGCGCCAAGAAAGGGACATTGTGCCTTCTTGATGTTGTGTTGCTTCCATGAGAGCGCGCCGCATTTGAACTCCGAAGTATGCATTACTTGACCCCGTTGCAGCACTTTAAGTTTGATCGATTCTGCCGCGCTGTTCTCTTACGTTATCAGGGTGTGTGTACAGGAAATTACTTTGTCCTGTTCAGTGTCGGGCTTCCTTGCAGGAGCTATCTGCGTCGTTACTTGCAGTGTTATAGGTTGTAGTGCTAGGCTTCCGAGAGAGAGACAGAAAAAATGCAAAGGAAAGACAAGGAGGCTAACAAGAGAATACCTCCGGTATATAGCTACCCTGTACCGGGGAAAGAGATAAAGGGGTATGAATGAAAAACGAAAGACGAAAGAAAAGAAGGAGAAAGACGGAAAGCATGGACAATATAGAACAGTCTGTGTGGGCGCCAATACACGCTGTGAGATTGACTCTTATACACCGTGCACCGAAATATGTTCTCAAAGGTGTTTGACGCCCACAGGTAAGCGATATGTTATCTTCATATTCCAACTTTATATCGTGTATTCCGTCTAAACTAAGCGTCTGTCGAGCGGAACCGCAGGTCCCTGCTTCCTCGTATTTCTTTTAAATGGACTGTTTATTGTAGTTGGCTTCATCAAAGGCGTTCGTATCCACTCCGATCTCTTCGTAAGAAAACGTGCTACAACTCGCGATCCATCGAAAAAAAAAAAGGAAATGAAAAAAAAAAGGGGGAAAAAAAAAACGCCACCGACACGTTGGCGTTCGTATAGAAGCGATCGGTCACCCCACTGTCCCCGAAGATTGGAACACCCGGCGCTCACGGTGAAGTGAGACTTTTGGGCCGCGGGTCGATTTGGGGGAGCGCGTGGTCGATCGCCTTAAGGAAGTCGGGCGGCTGAAGGAGGAGGAGGAGGATTCCGCGGCTAACCGAGAGCCTGCCGTCCGCGCGGGCTCGCACGGGTGGTCAACTCCGGAATGCGGTCGCCGGATCGGAAATGGCCGATCTCGCCTCTTGGCTGACGCCCGTCCACCACCACTCCGCGGAGCGTGTGCACATGGCCGAATCCCAACCGGTCCCACGAGCGATCTGCGCGTCACAGTTGCGTCGCGGGCCGCCCGCAGATGGCGCCGCCGCAGGAACCTCGAGGAGACCCATAGCCAGCCTACGGGACGAGCAAGGAACGAGCAGAAAGCGAGCGGCGGTTGCACGGCTGCTTGCCGCCGTGATTGATGACAATCATGCAGGCTCTGATGGATTCGAGCTCGGCCGGTGCTTCGTCGCCGCGTTTATCGGCGAACCGACTGCACCTCGCGAAGCCGCGCGTATGTAGCATGAATAGCGGATTCTGGCTGCGCTTTGCGTACTCGAGTGGAAGCCTTTCGGCGGCGCTCGGTGATGGATTGCGCGGATACGAGGACGGGTCGCGGCCTGTTGCGTGCTTCTGGTGACAGTCGGCAGACGAGTGGTGGCTTCCGAGCGGACTAACAGAAAGCGGAAATACAAATCGGAAGGTCAGCGGAGGAGGAAATGGGAGGCGCCAGCGTGGAAACATGAGCACAGTATTTTTGTTTGCGGATGTTGCTTTGGATGTTGCGTTGCTCTGTACTGGTGGAATGAGAACGAACGCAGAAGCAGAGTTGAACGACTCGCGATGCCTGGGGAGCGAAGCTGTCGTTGGAAAAAGCGAAATTTTCGCTCGTCATTCCGGTTTTCCGCGCGCTCTCCCACCTTGTCTAGAGTTACTGTATATGCTACCTGCGGTAGCACATACAGTAACTCTAACCTTGTCGACGGCGTTGCGTACCCTAGCGGCCTTTGCCATGGAATAAAAGCGTACAGGCATGGCCTCCGAGACCCACCGCGGGCGCGCGGGGGGTAAATCTCGGAGGCCATGGTACAGGAATGGAAGCTTCGCATACGCAACAAGGCTAATGCGTGACCAGATCGCATCACTCGAAAGAAAGCATGGACAGAACTCTATAGGGAGAAACATATAGATAAGCGACATCTGCATGATGGGCTACGCAAACTTTCAGCGCTGGCAGGATATGGTGTTGTCCAGTTGGCGTTGTTGTTGGCTTGTTTGATGAGCGTGAACCGTTGGCAGCTGATCACGACGACAGTTTTGAACGGTCGCCGTGCATTATTTGAGGGACGCTGTGTGTTCGTAGACACGCTTTGGGATTCATTGACTGGCAGCATCTGAGTCGTGCAAAATCGAATTGTCCTCCTCCTCCTCCGGCTTATTAATTAATTAATTAAGTTATTTTTATTCTTTTCACTCTCCAGCGAAAAAACTGAGAATGAAAGCTCGTATACTGTGTGCCGTGGAAACTGTGAAGCTGTCTGCCTTTTCAGCCATCAGATAGTGCCAGTAGGACACGGGTTCCAGTTCTTGGATATTTGAGTCGGCTGTCGTGCTGACAAGCTCATCCAACCCCGCCCCGTTCCGCGCTTGCACGACCCCCTTTTTAGCGAGCCAGCGACTCACGATCGAGGTGGCGTCCAGCGCCGACTCGAAAAGAAGCAAAGGGGGCGAGCAGGGATCGCAGACCGGTGCCGAGATCTCGGAGGCCATGGCGCGAACACAGGAGCCGGTTTTCTTTCGAAGGGTCACGTGCCGCTAGCCCAATTCATCGGCTCGACCGATGTTTGCGTGCTCTTTGCCAAGCGGGTCAGGAACGTCTGCCGAGCTTTCGCGGGCTGGTTGACCCGACCTGGTCTGCCGCTCCCCTCGACCCTATACCCCAGCATTTTGCACGGGCCGTACAAACTGAGCCAGACTCTTTCGAGCACACACTAACACCGCTTTTGACGCTATCTGATGGCGCTTCAGAGGGATTTTTGCTTCCTGTCTGTTACTGCTTCGTGACGTGGACTGAGCATGTCTGCCCCGGATTGTCACAATGGGGCAGCCTGAACGAACTGATAATCCGCGCAGCTGTATACAGGTTGTACTCGCACAAAGAAGGAAACGCGTGCACATGATGGACGGCGCTGCTTCCAGCATGAACGCGTGTTCTTTGAAACGGATGATGTCGGCTATAATATATATATATATATATATTGCAGCTCTGAAAGGCGGAGCGAACCGTCACCTCTTTCCACTTGTTTTAATATCGCTACAGGTGTGTCACATAACCCCTAACCATTACTACACGGTACACCAGCATCAGCAGCACCCTTGGTCGTGCACGCGGTGTTTTGAACACTCAACAATAGGGACGGTGCATATCATCGCGCTCCGGCGCGAGCAATCCCATACGTGTTCGCGGTTAAAGAGGGGAGTGGTCTTTCCTCCCCCGCCGCTGGGTCGAACGTCCACTTTTTTTTTTCTTTTTTTTTCCCAGCGGCGCCGACCCGGTGTGGCGCGTTCCCAACGTCGTTGGTCGACCTCTGGTCGCGCTAATATTAGAAGTTGTTCTCGTACCGCCGAGCATCTGCTCGACTTCCCCGACTCGGCTGAGTGGTGGTGGCGGCGGCGGCGCCGTCAATTTCGTTCCCCCCTCTCCTCGCCTCGTACTTACGCTGCTTCGGCCTTTCGCTTCTCTTCGGCCCCTTTCTCTGTGCCCGCTTTAATTTGGAGCGCGCGTAGCACCAGGCTGTGAGCGCCGCAGCGGAGATACACAGTGATTCGCCGCCGCTATATCGGGCTCATTCGTGCGCAGATACCGTATACTGTGTGTGTGTGTGTGTGTGTGCGTGCGTGCGTGCGTGCGTGCGTGCGTGCGTGCGTGCGTGCGTGCGTGCGTGCGTGCGCGCGCACGCGCACGCACGCCTCTGCCGCTCGCCCTTGAGTGGTTTCGGCCGATGAGCTCGTATTGGTGACCACGCCGCTGCACGTGCGCCGTTGCAACTTCCTTTCTTTAGGCATCCTGCCAGGCGTGTCCCCGCGCGTGTTCCTTTTCCCTGCAGTCGCGGAATCGCCTCAAGTGCGTGGGGTCCAGCGGTGTATTATATACGGCTTCACTGAATGCGCGCGGCTTCCATTCCTCGACACGAGATGCCGCTCGGGCGTGAACCGGTCAAAGCAGTACCGGAGAAAGTTTGGTGGGGAAGGAGGGCATCGTCTGCACCGCAGCGTTTTTCTTTGTCATCGCGCATTGCACGTGTACCCTCGGCAAAGGCCGTTTTCTGAATGATCGGCTTTCTCAGGTGTCATTCACAGGTGGAAGGTATGCTGCCGCAGCTTAGAGAGTTGGCGTGTGAAAGCAGTGTCGCATGGAAGTGATAGTCGACGATAAGCGAGGCGACGGGAGGCACGCACTATGCACGGACGTAAAGGCAGGTACCGTGAGGTCACAGACTGGCATATTCGATGTATGCGTGGCTCGACAAATCGAACTACACTTCGTGGCGTGAAATTTAAAATGGTCAACCACCTGGCATTGCACGAAGCTACAAAGCAAACCTGCATAAAGAAAGCTTCACACTTCAAGAAAAAAAAAATGCGTGGGGCCGCAGCATTCACATGAGCACGGATTACCAGTGGAGCTGTGCACATATATATATTCATACAGCACCACGCTACGCCGACACAAGCGCGGTCGTGGTACTATGCGTCTGCCGCAACCGCTGCTGCAGCCGCTCCGTTACCTCCGACGCGCGTGACGTCATAATTACAGAAGCGTACGTCACGAGCACAGGATCGAGCCGTCTCCACACTATTTCCCCCTTTCATTATTCGTCAAACAGGATTTAAAAAAAAAATAAAGCGCATGAAGGTCAGCTTGCTACACTAAGTGCACTTATATAGTGTTTCTCTTAAAACGCCGAATTTATGTGGTTCTATTTGGAAGCCAAGATATTAAACTTATTTTTGGAATTTGGCGGAGTGGCTGAAGCCACCTCCGCCGCGGGTCGGCCCGATATCGGCGCACACTTTCCTGTCGCCTATACGGACGTAAGCCGCAGACATGCAGCGGTATGCGTGCGGGGCTAGAGGCAAACAGCTTCGCTGCAAGAATCGTCCTGGTGCGGAGACCGAACCCGACCAACGGCCTTTCCGGGGCGGTCGCTCTACCATCTTGAGGGCGAATTAATCGACAACTCGAAGCACAGGGGCACTGAATATGGCAAGTCAGTTCTGCTGAAGCACGCAAGGTGGGCTTCGTGGCCATTCAACATAACGGAGTTTCTCTGATTAATCGCTGCCGGATGTTTATTGGCTTCGCGCTACATAGTGTTATTGAATAGTAATGGGAATGCGTGGCCTTCACTGGGCAAAATTTCACTTAGTGCGTAGCGAGACGGAGTGGAAGGGAGAGCGGGTGCAGGAAGTTGCGCTTGCATATCACCTTCCCTGCCGTCTCTTGCCAATGCCCATCCTAAGTCAGCTGTGTGAATGGTCGGATGCACTGTGAAAAAAAAGAAAAAAAAGGAACAAACAAGCAACTCACTTTGGTCATAGCTTTGTTGTATGCAGAAGCACATGAAAAGTGCAACGTCATAGTGCTCCGATGGGTACCAAGCCATTCCGGTATTTTACCCGCCGTGGTTGCTCGGTAGCTATGGTGTTGGGCTGCTGAGCACGAGGTCGCGGGATCGAATCCCGGCCATGGCGACCGCATTTCGATGGAGGCGAAATGCGAAAGCACCCGTGTACTTAGATTTAGGTACACGTTAAAGATCACCAGGTGGTCGAAATTTCCGGAGTCTTCCACTACGGCGTGCCTCATAATCAGAAAGTGGTTTTGGCACGTAAAACCCCATAATTTAATTTATTAATTCCGGTATTTTATGCAGTGAGTCAGCGGATACGGAAGCAGCGCTCTCACATAGCCACGATTTGCATTTCACGCTAACTCCATACTTACGGTTCAGGGCCCGTAATCGCAAAACTTCTCTTCGGCGATCACAACTTTTCTTTCGTGCGGTCCGCGATCACCCATATTGCCACGGCGATTGACTCGTCATCAAGCTGATCGCTTTATCACGCCAGCGGACGAGGACCCAATCTTGAGTAAGCTGCGTCTCGCGAATGCAGCCTTTAAAAAATTAAATTATGGAGTTTTACGTGCCAAAGCCATGATCTGATCTTGAGGCACCCCGTAGTGGGGGACTCCGGAATAATTTAGACCACCTGGGGTTCTTTAACGCGCACCTAAATCTAAGTACACGGGTGCTCTTTTTGTTGCATTTCGCCCCATCGAAATGCGACCGCCGCGGCCGCGATTCGATCCCGCGACCTCGTGCTATAGCAGCCCAACACCATAGCCACTAAGTAACCACAGCGGGTAATGGGGCCTTTGTATTCCACCTCATGCAAGCCTAAGACGAAAAAGGAAGTCGCGAAACTTTAGTACACAGAATGAGACTATATGTGGCGTTTTACCCGACGGCTACCTTCTTGAGGATATGGCGTCTGGATAACTAAAAATGTGTGTCACTTTTGTAAGATTCCAGGAGCAATCTCGCACATCCTTTGCGACTGTCTTGATTGTGGCAGATGTAACTGCCAACATTCGCAGTCATATCGTTTCGTTTGGACGACTGACCTCATTCGCAGTGGGATGCTGGGCCGTGGAACAGCGCTCAACTTTGCACCGCCTGTGTCTTGGGACGGGGTAGTACGGAAGAGATGCGCGTCGCTCATCGTCACTAACTCTATAATCAGCGTCGTCGGGATCATCTTTACTATCTTTAGTTTTTCTTCGCCTCTATACCCTTCTCCCACGGGTAGTAAAGCAAGCCATGGACAGAGTTATAGCTGCTTCGGATAACCTATCCGCCTATCGGACATTAATGTTGAATTCCAATGGCAGATCCAGATCAAGTTTTTCTGCACTGTATGGAGCAATCCTATTCCAATGGCAGAATGGGAGCGTGAGCTGTGTGTTCCAATGGCAGATTGGGACCAGCCGCTGATCCCGGATTGCTCCGTGGAGCAAAAATATTTGCTCCGCCGAAATCGGCAGATTTCACCGGAAGTCCTCGTGACGTATTTCCTTCACCCGCTTCTGCTTCCTGTCACGGTCGCCTGTTTCCGGTCGCGGGCAGCTATGGACGACATGGGAAACGTGGACTCCGCTTCGCGCCATGCGATTTTGTTCGCGCTCCTAGACAGCTCCGACTCAGACAGTACAATTTCCAAGTCGAGTGATGATTCTTCTGACACGGACAGTGAAATGGGGTGGTGGGTTGCGCTTCCAAGCGCTTGTTCCTCTCTCTATTCTAGCGCCCTCTCACTTGATTTTCCTGTACTAAGTGCCCCCGCGGGAGCGCACGCATTCCCTTCGCAGATATGGTGTGCGCAGATGAGAGCGATCTCAGTCGGAGCGAAGCGCTCCGTTCGTGATCCGGCCGAGCGCTCGCGATCTACCATTGGAATTCAACATAAGATCTTCTGTCCGTCTTTCATAGATAAACAATGGCAGCTAACTTGCGCGATCTGCTGCGCGTTGACGACTTCGCTTCCTGTGCAACTCTTGCGTGGCAACCACAAAATCTGCGGCGTCGGCGATATTACGCCGTGCAGTTGAGGCTGCGTTGCTATGCCCGGGCTGAAATGCCTCTCCTGCGGTTAAAGATTGAAACAGATGCGCCGCGAAAAGCATTTCGGCCGCAATAACTGCGCGTAACTTGCGCGACGCATAAGCGACGCCTCGCTGAGAAAAAAAAAAAGAAAAAAGAAAGAAGTGTCATGTGACAGCCGCCTGTAATTAGCCCGCGAGGTGGATATCGCCTTTGCGTATAATTCAGCGTCGTCCGTGCGCACTTTTTCACGGACCTTTCTTTTCGAGACAGTGGTGGCAGGTCGATGCGCGTATTGTCATGGCTGGCACGAAGCTTCGAGCGCCGACAGGCGCGAAGAACGCGCTTGATTGAGGTGACCGTGTGCGAGGTTGTTCTAATCCGTCTTGTCTGCGAGGCCCTCCGAGCCGAAAGAAAAAGAAGGAAAAAAGAAAAGGTGAAGGTGTCTCTTCCTCACACTACCACCCTCTTATTTGTTTCTTTTTTTTTTTTACATTTTCCCGTATAAGGCTGCATCGTGGTGTGTTTCGGCAAGCCGGCGTCGACCTCGCTTCAGGAGATCGGCGAACGTGCATCATCCAATCATTGCGCCAACACCGCTCGCGGGAAGAATTTTCACGGGTCAACCAGCTTCGTGCTCGCGCGAGCAACCATGCATCGTTCGCTTCGGGGTGAAGGCACTGTCGTCGGCTTGGCGTTCAAAAGCAAAGCCACGCCCACCTACGCGTCCCCTTTATCCTAACCGCCGAGAGACTCGGTGCGGCACTCTCCTTACACCCTTTGATCTGCGCTGATCGATTGATTATATTAGAGTTAGTTGCAAAGACCGCCTCGCGAGTCCGGCATGCGTTATACACAACAGTGAATATTTTCTTAGGTGGAATACGTGTATACGCTTCATGTACACGCCATGCTTCTGCGTTTTTTCTCCTTCCTTCCTTCCTTTATTTATTTATTTACCTAGAAGAACAATAAATCTTATGCTAGTAACCCTGTCGTACTCGTGTGCTGTCGTTGGAAACTGGATTAATCCATTTGTTTTAATGCATTTGCAAATGTTGTTGGTTCTGTTGGCAGCCTCTGTACAGGACCAAAATGTAGAGTGATTGAAGAAATATGACAGTAAGCTCCTTTACGAACTGAACGAAACATTTTCATTGCTCGCACTTCGAGGAAACAGTTTCCGTGTAGTCATTTGACTTCGAACGTAAAATTGGCACCGAGAGATATAAGGAAGCAGCGTGTTCGGCATATCTTACGAGCGGAACGCTTTAAGAATTTGGTCTGTGGATTCGTATATATATATATATATATATATATATAAAGCCCAAAACTACCCCTTTTTCGGGGTTTTACATGAGGAGCAGGTAAGCGTATTTAGAGACAAGCCAGCAACAGCAAAGAAGCGCTAATTACATGAATGCAAAATAATTATGAATAATAAATAAATGGAGTTATGGGGTTTTACGTGCCAAACCCACTTTCTGATTATGAGGCACGCCGTAGTGGGGGACTTCGGAAATTTGGACCACCTGGGGTTCTTTAACGTGCACTTAAATGTAAGTACACGGGTGTTTTCGCATTTCGCCCCCATCGAAATGTGGCCGCCGTGGCCGGGATCCGATCCTGCGACCTCGTGCTTAGCAGCCCAACACCATGAATAACAAATGTTGGTGCTGCCTCTTGAAAAGTGCGCCACTGTTCGCGTCGTTTCATTTTTTTCTTTTGGCTGTGTGCAACACCACCTAGAGACGACGCAGAGAAACTAATCGTTATAAATTGTAGTAGTCACACGTACTACTACTTCAAAACGTGTTTAAGCTTGAGAAGAAAAAAAATACATTTTTTTTTAGATTAAGATTTCATTCATTGGAACACGAGAAACGTTTCATTTTCTAGTATATATATATACTGTCTGCGAGCAGACGACAAACGAGGGAAGTGAACTTCCGGGTAGTTCACCGCTTGCCGATTGGCTGCTCTCTTCGCCCCGTTCTCACAAATTTTGCATACTGCCACTTTGTGACGTTGCAGCAACCGAACAGAACGCGTATCGAACAAAGATCACCGATCGCGCCCTTGATTAGCTATCGCAATCGATGCTTTGCCTTTTCGCGAAACTGTGATTTTTTAAAATTCTTTTTTTTACGTTTGTAACCGGCGTATATAACCACAAGAGATACGCCCCCCCCCCCCCCCCTGAAATAATAATAATAATAATAATAATAATAATAATAATAATAATAATAAGACTTTTCTTTGTGCAGTACCGCGCGATGTTCTTAATAGTCGACTGAATCTGTATGTAGGCAGCAAGGGGAAATGGGACTGCAAATGAAAGGAACCAAATGCTGTTGCCGTAGTCAAGCCGTTGAAGTAGGGGCAGCGTGGGAGGCGAGAGAAGGGAGGTAGCGGCGAAGGCGAGGAAGTGTACCTCATTAACGATGCATGGTGGTCCTGATTATTCCTGCTCCATCCAATTGGCGCTGCCCCGCGTGCCAGCGCTGGTTTCTCTCTCTCTCTTTTATTGCACGTTTATTTCCGGCGACGACGAGCAAAAGCGACGACGTAGGGAAGGAAACGGACGTATGTGCGGGAGCAACGTTCTGCTGTACGTCGCCATAATCAACTGCGGGCCGCTGTCCCTGGAGAAGTGGAGGAGGGGAGATAGGGAGCGATGCGTGGGCGGAAAGGAAGCGTCCTTACTAATTTGCTTGCGATTTCTCTCATTTCAGCCTCGTTAGAAGAAGCATGCGGGTCTGACAGCTTCCCGAGTTTGCATATATATATTACGACGCGTGCTCTAATGCGCGTCGTAACGTACGCATTTGCTTTTAGAGAGAGAAGGTGAAGACCGTGTGTCTAAATTTAACGGGCATGTTAAAATGTCATTCGTCCTTTCAAGCTCCGTTGTTGTGCAAGTGGGAACGTGCCTATATATCGGTAGCTCCGCGCACTCGTAAAAAGGACCGTCGCCAGGAACCCACGGATTACAGGGTGGTCGAATACCAAGTCGACATAGAATACGCAGAATCCCAACTGAAGGGATGGTAGGAAAAGTTGTCAACAGGGTGGGTCACTCGGGTTGTTGCTCATCGCTTTTGCCGAGTCGTCCAATCGTCCAATAGGTTGTGCGATTGTATTGAACATCGCCCCGCTATTCTCCAACTCGCCGCAATCTCCTTGCTGTATCTCTCGCAGCCGCGGAGCAGCCAGGGAAATCTGGCTGCTCCGGCAAAGTCTGGCAAAATCTGGCAAAGTGTGCACAAAGCGCACACTTTGTATTTACAACCTCTTTATTTCTTTCCTTTCCTTGGAGCCTGTGCCTTTTTTGCAAACGCCGCGAAACGTGAAGATGGTACTTTGAAGTTGTAACTTCTAGCTATTATTATTATTATTATTATTATTATTATTATTGCTGCTGCTGCCGCCGCCGCCGCTGTCGTCGTCTTTACAGCTTTGTCCACGCGTCGCCTTCTCTCCCACCGTTCCGTTGTTCCGGTCCCCGTCTCTTCCTCGTAAGCCTAGCACCCGAGTTCGCTAATGCCAAGCTATACCGAGCCCAGGATGGCCGCCGAAGAGCGTGCCGACGTGTAACGCGCGGCGCAGCCCGCCAACTGTATAGCGTAGGCGTCTGCAGCAGGAGGCGATGGGGGCTGCTGCGTTGCGGCGGCCCAATTTGCGTCCTCGCTGCCCCGCAGTGCGCGGGCGGCGTCGTCCCATTAGCGGCCTGTCGAGCGCTTCTCGTGGCTACCGCGAACACGCTGGTGGAAGGAGGACGAGGGTTTCGGGAAGAGCGAGGAAGCGCAAGAAAACGCCCCGCTCACGGGGAGGGGTGAGGGGGTGCTCGCTCTCCCGGCCCGCTGCTTGGGCCCGTGGCGCGCCTAAACCAACGAAATTGCGGAAGCTTGCACCGTATAGAAGCGTTCGCGACTGGCCCGCCAGCCGGATGCCACCCCTCTCCGCCTCCCCTCCCCCCATTGCTCTACGCGCTGCCGCTGTACGAGCATTGGTGATAGCCTCCTTCTCCTCCTCCTGGTGTCCGCGTCGCGGCTAGAGCCGACGACGGCAGAATGCCACTGTTAATTTGGGTGCCCTATCGGGCGCGTGCTGCAAATTCGGCGGGGTTTACGACGCTCAAGGTAGACTCTTTCGCGTACGAAAAGACGATGCTTTATTCTATATATTGTGTTCTCTCTATTTATCCAATCTTTATCCAGTGTACGGCGCTTGTACAGTGCATTAAACTAGAGCGGGGTCTTCCTGTTTTGGACACGGGACGACTATCGTCCTTTCCTTTCGGACTTCTAGATGGGTGGCGTTTCTAGCTGAAAATATTCTAGCTTAAAATACTGGAGGCGTGTGACCTATAAAATTATTCCCTTGGTCATTGCGTCTGGCATCTGACGCCACGGAATTCTCCTCTTTGTTCCAAGGCTTAATTAACGCAAGCAAGCAGTGTGCGTCCTCTATAGATACGCGAGCTGGTCACTAGACAGGTCACAAAGCCTTCGAATGCTGGGTGTTCGGTTTGTTGGTCGATTTGTAAAGGTAAATTCGTTGAAGCAGTTCAGAACTTTTGTCACATCATTTTACAGAAACTTTCGTATGGTTTCTGCATGATGTGACTTGCACATGTGTGAGAGTCTCTACTGTACAGTTTTCTTTGTTTTATTATATCTTTGTGCGAAGTTTGGCAGTGATGTATCTTACTCAGTAGCTGGTCTAGGTACGTCTTTTTATTTTCTGCCTCATTTTACTGCTATCGTTCGAGATGTTTCTCTGTGTTATCAGGCGCCGTAGCTCTTGGGTGGCGCATTTCTTTTTCCCTCCCTCTTGCGTTCGATATTTTCTAACTCATCACCATTTTTTGATCACGTGACTTCGCTTTAAACGTATCACAAACGAGAGGTGACGCGGAATTTCGATGGGGGCGAAATGCGAAAATACCCGTGTACTTAGATATAGGTACACGTTAAAGAACCCAAAGTGGTCCAAATTTCAGGAGTTCCCCCACTACGGCGTGCCTCATAATTAGAAAGTGGTTTTGGACCCCATAATTTAGGCGGCGCGGAATATTGCATGCTGCAGCGCAAATCAAACACGTAGGCACCAAAGAACGCGAGGCGTTGTGACGTTACCGCATGGCGTGATGCAGTATTGATAATGCTTCCATATTCCGCGGCGGGGCTACAGCGTCCCGTGTCATAGACGCCTCGACAACGAGCCCTTCGTGCCCCCTCCCTCCCCCCCCCCGCCCTCCCCTATTTCCTCCTCATTTTTTTATGTAGCTAAGTTTCCCGTACATAACAAGTGAGGAAAGAAGAGGTGGGATATAGGGATTATAGCTGTGTGGGCTCCCTTATTTGTGGCTTGCCTGTTCTCTCTTGTGTTTGAACTCTGGTATATGGAGCTCCCTCCACGCAAAATGATATCTGCCTTTAGCAGCTGCTTCTGAGAGGGGGAAAATAAATAAAAATAAAACGCGCTCTGACCGACTCTGCACGTCCACGACCTTGTTCTTCATGACGTGTTATGCGAATTACACGTTGGCGCGTATGTTAACTCGCTACATACTTCGCACAAAATTAGTCGCCGACGAGACTAATTATCTAATTAACGCTCGCTGAATGAGCTTGCTGTCGTATGTACAAGATACAACGCCGCTAAAGCTACGCAGTTTACAAAGTGCATGACTTGCTGTAATCTTCTTTCTGCTGCCAGTCCTCGTTTCTCTGCGAACCGAAAGCTAATACTTAGCGTGTACTATATTTTTCTGCTAGTTATGGGAACATTTTTCATAATATACAGACTGAGTGCTTCGGCGTCTAATCTAAGCTGAGATTATATGGGTGGAGTTGGTGGGCGTGGCCTCATAGCTTAGAATGTGACCATGTTACCTATATAGTTATTGTTCGAGTCATGGGCCACTTTACGGAGTGCGTGATGCTTCTACGAACAAGATGGCTGGCAGTTAAGTGAGGCATACTTATTCCGGGAAGGGATGGCTCCGTGATTAGCCAGGTGGAAACGTTCATCGGGGGTCAAGGGCTAACAGGAACGAAATGCCGCTTTGTCTAAATTCGCTATAAATTAGTAGTAAACACCACCAAAGCAATCTTGACAAAGCCGCAGGGCTCCTAACTGTAATTTTCTTCTGAGCAACCTTCAAACAGCATCTAAGCAGACGACGCATTGGTTGTCGCTGTGACAAATCCCAGCACTCTGTCTCCGAGGTGTTTCAGTCTTGTTTCAGCACGCCGTGCACGGGCAGCCGCTGCCCTTCACGGCGTCACTTTTGGCGAGCGGTAATGGCGGTGGGCTTTCTTTTTCCATTCTTAACTTTTTTTCCACAAATATAAATATATATATATATATATATACTATTTTTGCGAGCTACTCGTGAACCTTGCGCTCATGTTTCAGACGTCAAATCTTGCACGGAGGCTCCCGCATACCTAGACAACCTTGAACTAGGCTTTTCACGCAGTCCAAGATTTCGTTGCAGTTGGGCTTTAATATTGAGCACGTGTAAGGTGCGCGACCCGAGGAGAACATTGTGCAAGTGCCCCTGGAAGACAATAAGTGAACGACGCTGTCGCGATGTTTCGTCCCGGCCGGTCCTTGGCGCTCCGCTGAAGTGCCTCAAAACATCATAGAAACGTCGCAGTGCCGAGATTCGTGTATAAAGTACGCAGCGTACTCGCGTGACAACAGACCCGTTTAAGGCTCCCGCCGTGTCCTTGTTCGCCTGCTTTTGGTCATGCGAGATCTTCGTTTCTCTAGATACACTTTTGGATAAGCATTGTAGTAGGATGCTTGGCATAGATATGTAGGGCGCAATCGGAGTCGTTTGGTGGGCTTTTATAGTAAGCGCCGCGAACCGTTTTGCACGTTAGATAGAGGCCGTTAATTGAAGACGCGACGTAGGGCCCACGAGAACAACGCTCCGGCAGCAAGGCCGCCGATGCGAGATTAGGCATTTCGAATTCCAGAGGGAAGAAGAAAAGGCCCGGACTACCGCGCAGCCAGCATCGATTTCAGAGGACATAACTTGGCCGCGCGCAAGTGTGCGTGGAAGGAGATCGCTGTCGTTGGCGGCATTTGGCTTCCGGGAAGTGGCGGCTGTCGAATGGCGATATAATTAGACTGCGCGACGCCGTTCCTCCCACAGCTGGGCCGCTCTGGCTCGATCCGATCGAATCAGCTGCGTCCGCGTGGGCGTCAAAGTTTGAGCCCAGTAGTAGTAAAGGAAAATGGGAAAGAGGCAAGGCATGGGAGGTGTGGGGGAGGGAGGGCACGAGAGAACCATCTAGGCGGGAGAGGAAGTTCGCCGTCTACCTTGCCGTTTGAGCGCGCCGCTGTTGTGACATACCTGAAGGCCAGCGAGCAGTGCGCGCGTGCTGCCATCTGTGAAGGCTGTTGCGGACTACAAGCTGCTGCGGTGGCGCCGCCTCACGCGCGCGCTCTCTTCAAGTTATAAAACGGTGTGGGCGCGCTTTGTATGTGGCGTCAAGGAGGTGTGTAGTGTAAGCGGCAACGGCTTTCTGTTTAGTGACGTTACGGCGGGCAGTACCTGTTTTACGGCGGGAAGTACCTGTTTACACGACTGTTGGTTTTTTTTTTACATTTACTTGCAATGAATGACGCGAAAGCCTGCTTTCTATGTATCACTTATCCCAATAAAGTTTACAGAAGCATTGATAAAGCTTACGCGTGTGCCGGTGGCTATGATCTCCATGTGAGCGCGCCACAAGAAGCGAACGTTAAGCTGATATTTGCAGTGTCGCAATGCAGCCGTCTTCCATGCGTCATTCCTTTCTGCTTTAGCTTCCGTTCTTCTTCAGGGCATCGCAACCGAACCATCGCAAGCCAGCTACATTTAGCTGGTATGTGTTAAGTGTAACATGATGCACATTATTAGTGCGAAAGCATTAAGTGGCTCATGAGGCGGGAAATCCGGCTTTGGCGGCGTGACCACACGATAGTACGAAGAGGCTACGAACTCTCGACCTTTGGTGGGAGTCCAACCCGACACCTTTGGTCTAAGGCGAAGAAGTTAAGACACACTTAATTAAGATGGAGTTAATTAATGCAATGGATCCCTCGACCTTAGGTGGAAGTTGAACCCACGACCTTTAGTATTAATTAACTCGAATTAAGGCGTACTTAATTAATGAATAGGTAATTTATATATAGTTAATTAAGACACTCTAAACCTCGACCTTTGGTGTTAAGGCGAAGTTATTAATGCACAGTTAATTAAGATAGAGGTAATTAAGGCACTCGAACCCACGACCTTTGGCGTTAAGTCGAATTAAGGCACATTTAATTAAGATAGAGTTAATTAAAGGGGCTTTGAACCACTTTTTACCGAAGTGGAGAAATGCATTTGAAGTGACAATAGGCTATTTCAGAAATACCTTGCCGGAAAAAGTGCTTCAATGCGTTCAGCAGAAGCGGAGTTATTGGCAATCAAACACTGCATTCAATGTGCTCTCGTTCCTTCTTCAATGCCTTGCACTGCGAAGGCTACGGTGAAGTGGGGCGCGCAGTTCAAACTTCATTTTGGATGTTAACGCAGACGCCACGACTTCCGCCTTTGGTGCCTACGACGCGCTAAACATAAGTGCGGTGGCTGGATCGGTAACATAAGCCAAACGCGGTTGTCCTCAGCGAGCCGCAGTGCCCTTAACCGGTGGACTCGTGGCGGCACCCCGCGAAGGCCGCAGTATCTGCGCCATGTAGCCGACCGCAGCTTGATGTCAGTTATCGGCCAATAGCAGTCGCCTAAGGCAGTCACGAAATAAAGCGTCCAGAAGAGAGTGAGAACAGGGTATTCTGTTGAAAAGAAAGCGTTTGAGAAAAAGGTGACTTGGCGATCCGCTTGGGAGCACCATGCACCGCGTACGACAGCAAAACTTGGCTGAGATGTTCACAGCAGCGTATGCTAACCCGCGGAGCATGTTATTTCACGAAGCCCGAGGGGTGGTTCAGGGCCTCTTTAAAGGGCCCCTCACCAGGCCCCATAGCAAATTTTAGTTATACGCTGGAAGTTGTTGCGTGTCCTCTAGGGAGCGTTGTGCCGCAAAAAAGATTCAAATCGGCCCATTAATAGCCTAGATAATAGCCTGCGTTCTCCCATACCGGACCTCGAGGATCGCGTGACGCATACATCAAGGGTCCCGCCTTCAGTTCTTTTTTTTTTTTTCTCGCGTTTTTTGCGGCGCGGCGCACTTCCGCTGACGGTGTCGCGCGCGAGCTGTTGTGATTGTCTCGTTTCGCGCAGCGCACGATTTTGCGCGCTGTGCACGAGCACACCTGACTAGTGGCATAAGTCAGTGCTACACGAATACTGAGGCAGACACAAGCGGATCGCAGAGCACGATCACGCGCCGAAACACGTTAGAAAATGACATAGTCTCGTTGTCTGTGTGTGCGACTGCATGACGTGGGGTCAAGCAGACGAAACGGAAGTACATCTCCCTTGCTGCGGTGCGAAGTAAAACAAAAAGATGCAGACATTCGGTTTGTATGTCGTAATATTTCTCTAAGCTTTAATTCGTCTATTCAAGCAATACATTACACAAATAACAGATGTTGCCTTGAATAATTCTCGAAGTTACGTGTCACCACGAGCGATATCACAGTGCAAACACGTCCATGTAGTCGTAGGCGCACTAGCACGTGCACGTCATCCTCTGGCTTGGAGCGCGGCGGTCGCGAGGACAAGGAAAAACGGCGTTCGGTTTGAAATGTCAGGTCTTTCCGCGGCGCGTAGCGATGTAATACTTGGAAGACACGATCGTTGTCGCGCATTGTATGCTCTGCGCTTGTCAGCTCAAGATGGCCATACCTGGTGAGGGGCCCTTTAAGGCACTCGAACCCACGACCTTTGGTGTTAATTAAGGCGAAGTTTTTAGGTAGCAGTTAATTAAGATAGAGTTAATTAAGGTACTTGAACCCAGGAACTTTGGTGGGGGTCGAATCCACTACCTTTGGTGTTAATTGAGGCGAATCCTCGACCTTTGGTGAGAGTCGAACCCACGCCCTTGCGTTGTGGCATAATGTCTAAGCATCGCGCAGTGGTCGTAATGCTTTCGCATTTATCGACGTAGGGATAAGTGCCCCTTCAATTTTTTAAATAAGGAACGGTGTAAATTGTGCTTTGTAATTACGAATGTGGCAGTAGTTACACGAGGAGCCTTTGTTCACCCTAATCGCTATGCAAATAGATAGGAATTAGGCGTTGAGTTACACTAATTAATGAATAGTAAGGCGTTAGTCTGCGTGAGTGTCCTTGATCTGGTAAATTACGCAGAGAGATCCGCTCACTACTGAAACAGTGTATCACCTTGGCGTTCTAAAAGGAATATAATTCGCTGGAACTTCAGCAAACCTGCATAACCATTCCCTACAGCGAGGAGCTCATAGCCATTCGAATAGGTACTTAAAAGTTCGAAGATTATTTTGCAGATAAATAAAAAAATGTGGCAGAAAATTGTTCGTTGATAACCGCACAGCGGCTACCTAGCTGATTTGGCGAGTGCGCTTTGTTTTGCCCACACCTGCATTGGAGTTTTGATGAAAGCGAATAAAAGTAAATGTGGGCGACATTACAGGCAATGAGACCTCATTTGAAGTCTGATACAAGTAACAGAAAGATAGCCAACTACTGCGGGTTACAAGCAGGAGGACAACTGTTTCATTTATTTATTTATTTATTTATTTATTGAATAAATGTTTTTCCTCCTCCTCCTCGGGTTTTTCTGCCAAATAAATAATACTTCGAAGCATTGCGCTTGTACTTCAAGAACGACGCGTGTTGAGCGCTGCGCGAGGAAAGGGAAGGTATCGTAGGGCCGGTTTTGCTTCCACGCGTTTCGCGTAGCATCCGAGACCCGTGAACGGTGGTGCTCTGTTCGCTTGTCAGATGGCGCAGTATGCTCAGCAAAGATCGTCGGAGGACAGCCGTGATAAGGTCGTATGCGAAAGTGCGGTCGGTGTGTCCTCAGGAGCTGTAATGAAGTATAACCGGTGCGAGGGAACGAGGCGTATTTTGGTTCAATTCCCCGCTCCCTCCGCCTTCCGGCCGGTGAGGGTTTGAAGAGGAGGGACTAGGCGCTGAAACGTCGAGAGAAATCGATCCTCATGCAAGTCGCAGCTCTCACGTGCGCGTTAAATTGAATTGCACTATTGTAATTCGGTTATCGCAAGTAAAACAAATGATTTAATCGAATAATGACAATACGTTCGCTGTCAGCGTTACATTTGCGAGGTGATCATCGCTGTCACTTGTGCGTGAAGTTTGGTTGCTTGCTCGCGGTTTATGGGCTGCTACCACGGCGTCTGCCAATAGCCGGGAGCCGAATTCACTAAGCGTTCTCTTTGTACGGGCTGTTTGCCATTGGCCGATTAACTTCGCCAATAATGTTTCCAACATCACCATTGGCTGCAATATGCTCTTACGAACGGTTCTATCGCAAAAACTCTGTGTGTGTGTGTGTGTGTGTGTGTGTGTGTATGTGTGTGTGTGTGTGTGTGTGTGTGTGTGTGTGTGTGTGTGTGTGTGTGTGTGTGTGTGTGCGTGCGAATAGAGGCCAAGATCAAAGGCGTAAATTAGCAGGAGGAAAGGGCTCAGGATTGACTGGCTCATTTTGGCGGCCCCGTAAAGGCTTATGTGTCAACTGTACGTACTCTTCCTGGTCCACGTGTGTTCTGTCCGTGGATGTAACGCCAAACTATGCGCGGAGAGAGGGTTCTACATTTCCTCAGTGTTCCTGTTGGTGTTGCCTCGACCGTTCAATTTGTTAGGTGGTGAAAGCTGCGAAGAGTGTTGATGTTTTATGTTCAAACAGTTACTGAAAAACGTGTCGCGAAGCGCACCGCGCATGGCCGTCTTTCGTGGTTATCTGAACCCGCCTTGTATGTCATATCACGCGTAATTAACTGGTTATTTGTTCAAATACAATTGGCGCTCCGACCTAATGGCGTATCGACTTGTAGATACGAGATACAAAGACACCGTGCATAAAAAAAAAAAAATCTGAAGAAAAATAATTAAAGCGTGAATTTGCTTCTATTACGAGCATCTGACCTCCTGAACTCCTTTTCCCTCCTCTGACTACATTTTTTAGTAAGCTCACACTTGCAGACAATTTCTCCTTCGCTCTACGCGCGGAGCCTTTCGGCGACCGTGCGATTTGTCGCGGGCGTCCTTGCTTCGCAGAGGGCGCACTTGCCTGCGTCGCCGCTTGCGGGTGACACCGAGCGCGCCAGAGTCGCCTAGTGTACAAGGTGCTCTGTCACACCAACGCCCAGCCCTTCTATAGGCCAGTCTTAATTTGCGCATTTCGCGTTACCGCCGTGCTCCGTCGTCTCGTCAGTGCTAGTTACTGCAATGGTCACGTTTTTCCGTACTGGAGCTGGCGGGGCTTTTCCGTCTCAAATTCGTGGAGGCGCGCGCACGGCAGTCGGCGGGAGAGAGGAGGTCTCGCACGCGCTTTTGCGCGTACACAGCGCAGCAGGACAAAGGGGAGAAGGCGCTGCTGCGACGCCGAGCCCCGCGGCCCCGTGTGTGTGTGTGTGTTTCGGAGACGACGCGTTTCTCCGAGTCTCCCAGAAGAAAAAGAAAGAAAGAAAATCTCGACGAATGTGCGTGCCTGTCCCTTTGTGCGTGCGTGAGCCGTGAGCGAGCGCGCCGCCGCCGCATACATGACGCAGACGAGCGCGTCGGTTCGCACGGCGCTCACGGTGGAGGCCTGCCGCCGTTGCCGGTCACGCTCCGGAGATTCCCAACCGCGCCGTGAGGCGGGGGCAGGAAAAGCGAGAACCTTGGCGGGCTTCCCAGCTGGTCAGGCCTGCCGGCGCTGCTGCTGCCGGCGCGGCAGTGACTCACGCCGCGCTCCGGCCATATCATCGCGCCCTTTCCCGCGTAAGTCTCCAGCCCCGAGAGTGGCGGCCGATACGCGGTAGTTTCGGTATCGGCGTTGTGTTTCCGTCGAGAGATTCCGGCGCTGCGTTGTGCACCGAGACACCAACATGTGTGCTATTAGAATCTTCTTTTTTTTTTTTTGTGAATAAACAGTTTGTTCGTATTCGGATGGAATTCGGTGCATAGTTGGCCTTGTTGTCGGGGCAGTCTGTGGAAGGGCTAATTGAATACGCACATGTGTACCGCGTTAACGTTACGCGTTTTGAAATGTGCCGGATATGCGGTCGTAGTGTAATGCTATAATCAGAGATTTAGCCTGCATGGGGGACCCTTCTATAGATGCCCACACTGGAGCTGTATGCGTCATCGAACCCTTGCGTCCGTCTGGCCACATTGCAATAAATAGCGTCTACGCGCACGCATGCCTGCGGCTCAAGCTCCTGTTCCCGCCATCGGCGGCTTCTGTATGCGCATGATTTCTGTGGTGCACGAAATAAAGGAAATCTGCCCGCGGGTTGACGCACAGCTGTCCACAGGTGTGTTATTGCTTAGCGCATCCGCCTGTATAGGTACCCCGTTACCAATATAATAGGGCTTGCCGCGGGCTGTAAAGGAGAATTTGCGATATGGGATGCACCGTTTGCTTTATGATCGTATAAGGAAAAAAAATAGTTTTGCACCTATTTTTATTATTGAAAAGAAAATAAGAGAGATTTAGTCACTTATAATGGCGACGGGTACTCTCTTTCACGTAATAGTAATAATAATGATAAAAACATTGTAAAATAAGAAGTAACGTCACAGGTTCCGAATGTGCACAGCGAAGTTAGATAGGAGAGCGAGTGAAGTCCACGCGTAGTCCTAGACACACTTGAACACACACAGGCAAAAAGCCGAGGACAGGTTGCATCACGCACCATACCGAGTCCCTACACATACGCGCATGTAATGAGTTCCGAACTCTCGGCGCCTTCGTTAAAGAAGAAAGCCAGAACAGGGCCGGTCGCCCCCTGACGTGTCAACACGCTTACGATGAGGAATGTCTGGCACTTGTGTGCTCTTTTGTGCGGGGTTCACTGTCGCGACTGCTTGACGCGATGCCGGGCACTTTCCGCTCCCGCGTGCGGCGGGCTGTTCTGTGCCAGTCGGGCACCGGTACGCCTACAGCCCTTTCCCCTCGTCTCTCTTCGCGCGGGAGCAAAACATGGCGCTTTTCCCTTCAGAGACCTCTCTCTCCTTCGTTTTCACGTCAGTGCGCCGCGGGAGGATAAAACCTGCACCCCCCCGTGTTTTAGAAAGTTTCACCGCTCGACTCGAGAAAGTGGATGGCAACGCCACGCCTTGACTATGCCACCACTGTGCGCTTTTATTACACTCCGATAAAGTGCACTTTAACTCTGAGGCGACACCTGAGCGATAACTATATGTATGGCGCGTGCTTTCCGTTTCTTTTATTTATTTATTTATTTACTTGTTGGAAATGTTCGTAACAAGTACAGTATGTCGCCGACTCCTCCACAACGTTAAATTACTAAACGAATGAAGGATTATGGTAACTAAAGTAATACCTTTCACCTATTACACGGTTCATTTTTTTAAATTTCTAATTATTTTTAGCTCTCCGTATCCCATCGAATGCACTGGAATGAATGTGTGTGTGTGTGTTTTTTAACTGAGCGTCGTCTAAATCAAGGAGAACCGTAATTGAAGCGCAATGTCTTCAGCCTAAGGACTTTGCTTTTCAGGACGATAGATTAGTTTCGGGTTGGAAGAGTTTGTTAACACGGACCACGTATCTTAACGCCCGGCTGTAAGTTCAGTAGAAAGGCAACATTAACGAGCTTCGAGTCATCATCCTTCAAAGTGGAAGCTCATGATATGCATCCATCCATCCGTGGAGTCGAGGAAGAGTTTCGATTCGAGGCCCTTTTGTGAATACGGGGTTGAGTGTCCCGCAGCCAAGGCACGAACGAACATTTCACGGCAACGCGCCATGTCTGGCGCTTATCCTACACGTATATCATTGAGGGTTCGAGGATGGTTTCCTCGGGCCATTTTTAAGTGCCGCCCTCAAGGCGGATACCTCGAGAACGCCGCGCAAAACGACTTTTCGCAGTGGAAAATCTCAACGGGGGCATTCTCGAATGGCCTTCGTTTTGGGTTGACTGTGTAATCATATTTGCGTCTCCATGTAGCGCTGCAAATCGCTATACGCTATAGTTTATGGAATTATCGTACCAGACTTTTTCTAAACCGAGTTCACCGTACTTCACGTTGCTGTATTGCGAATTCGCGTATGACTGATTATCGTTTCAGACATCAGCTTAAGGGCAAAACACTGTGATGACTGTCACGGCGTTCGAATATTGCACGGAAATATCCCGCCTTAGCCGAATACCTGACGCAGCCGACAGGTTTCGTAATCATTTCGAGAAGAGTATATGCCTGTACATGAAAAGGAAAAGTTGACAACCACCTGTTTCGTAGCACGAAGCTGCGAAGGACATTTTCGTGCTACAACACACGTGGATGTCAAGCTTTTTTTTTTTTCTCCGTTCATTAAGTTTCCTCCACCTTACGAGCTTCCGCAGAACAGTTTTGCCATGCCCGTGTATGCTTCTTCGGCGCTCCTGCTACTTCGCAGTTGGCGGAGGCGACGGCTTTCATCAGTCCCAGATGATGGACACTATTTAAAGCCACATTTGCATTTGGGCGAGTTGGTGTGACGTCATCACTGGGTTGCCTGCGTGCGGTGTCTTGGCTAGTCGTCGCCGTGATTCCGCTATAGCGCGTTGCTATGCCCACTCGCCGCAGTCGCCTCAAAAATAGCGTCTCACATTTCCAAGTTCCGCGGCGCCCGTGGCGGCTGCGCAGACGACGAAACGTCGTTCTCCGCGAACGAGCAAACGTTGGCGTTTTCGACGAGTGGTTATGCGGAATGGCCGTGCTGCCCGTGGCCGTTGCGAGTCAGCCCGGGGAACGCGTTTCATGGTCGCAGCTGAGACGCTGTGCGTGAGATGAAAAGGTGTGTAGAGCGGCACTTGGGGGCTGCAAGGGCACGGCGCTGGCTACTAGCCCATGTACGACCCCGCATGGGAGCTCGGGGCGTACGAGCGCGGCCGGCTGGCAGCACTCGTGCACTGCGGCTCATCTTTTATTTTACTTTTCGCAATGATGAGCGGTGTTGCGTGTGGGCCGCCCGGTGGCGCCGCGCTGTCGACGAGCGCTTTAAATGTGTCTATTTTGGCCCTTTCTTGCCGACCTTGGTACTCGGCAAGCCGAGGCAGTGCCGCGCCCGCCCCTAAGGTCGCGGGGCGTCCCAAACTGCCCCCCCCCCCCCCCCCACTCGCTCGCTCTCTTCCCCTCCTTCTTGGCTTGCCTCGCTGCCACTGCTCGAAGAGGAGGGCGTCCCTTTTGTCTTCCTCAGTCGTTCCTCTTGCTCTCGTCGTCGAGCGATTACGCCACGGTCGTTTAAGAAGGGCTCCTCTCGCAGTAGAGCCCGACGTCTCGTGGTAAGGTTGCCGGGGCGCAGCACTGGGGGTCGCGGCGAACCGGGGAAGCGCGTCCGGCGAAATTTTCGGCGGTCTCGAGACGGTCGGCCGTTGGTGCGGTCGTCGCGCGGCGGGTAATCATCGCGGGCATCGGGCATGGCGCGTCGCCTCTCGCTTTCGCTCGCGAGATGTTCCCTCGTTGTCTCGTCCACTCGGGTCATTCCTTCGTGCGAGCAACGCGCTGAGAGCGAGCCCGCGTTCTCTTTTGACCAGAACGCGGCCGCTTTCGCTAGCGGGAGCGGTGCGGCGATTCCGGAGGGGGCAGTGCTTGCCACGGCGAGGCGAGTGACGGATCTTGCGCAACACGCAGATTCGCAAATGGCGAGCGAGCTCTTTTGTCTCGAGATGAACGTTCCACCCGGGCAGTGCGACCCCTTGCAAGATGTCGAGGCTTCGGAATCGTTGTAGCCCCAACTCGAGGCTGGACTTGGCGGTCTAAATAAATACGGTCAGAACGAGAGGTGGAGAAAGAGCGCGCTAACAGATCACCGTGCTCGTCAAGCTCATTTGCGTAGCAACCAAAGTGCATGACTTACTTAAACTATACATTGCGGCTTCTCCTTAGTTTAGGTTTTCCAGGATTGGCCCTTTCGATGCGCTGGGCCCCGCATGCCGAGTCCTATAGGGGACTTGCATAGTGCCGACAGCACTATACTGCAGTAGGGCGACGCCAGTTTTCGGCCACCATTGTGAGAGATGGACACGGGCAGGCTATAGTTTCACACTTTCAAAAATCTTTAAGAGTTAGTTGCCTGTGGCAAATATCACAATTGTAGTTCATGAGCTGGTCTACGCGAAGCGGCGGACAATACTTACACAAAAAATTCAGATGAAAAATTTACTAATGAATAAAAATTCACAAATGAAGTTTTTAACTAATTACATTATGGCCCATATTGCAATTTACAAATTCTAGCCGTTGAGTTCGCAAGGCGGATCCACTTGGAACAAATTTTCAAGAAATGCATTGGCGCTCCAGTTCATTTGTTAACAAAACGTCGTTTTATGCACTGAAGCACACAAGTAACTGGAGCGCGAATGCATTTCTCCGCAAAGTTCGTTAATTTATATCTCGAAACTGGTGTCGTCCTGAGAATTCGATCCTTGCGAAGTCCACTGCTAGAGAGATAAAGAGGAAAGGCAGGGAGGTCAACCAGATATCGGTCTCCGGTTTGCTACCCTACACTGGGGATGGGAGATAGGGGTTATAAAGAGGACAGAGAGGAAAATGTTAAAGAAACACGCACACACGGAGGCACACACACACACAAGAGGCGTTCCATTTAAAGTCGTTCACACAGGCCGGTAGATCGCAAAAAGCGCAATAGTGCTTGCACGGCCTTCTTCTGTGACGGTACGTCCTTTCGATGGTGTAAAATTCTTTTTTCTGATAGTGGTTGGTCGTCCAGCTGGTCAAGTTCGTGGCGAAGGCATTCGCTCTTTTGACTGTACTGCGGGCAGGCGCACAAGATATGGTCAATTGATTCTTCGTGGCCGCAGTGGTCACAGGTTGCGGTGTCGGTCATCCCTATGCGGAATGCATAGGCTTTGGTAAAGGCAACGCCCAACCAAAGTCAATATAAAAGCGTGGCGTCTCTACGGCGAAGCTGTGATGGCGCTCGAAGACTTAATGTGGGATCAAGTGAGTAAAGTCGCGTATTTCTTAAATGTGGCTCATTCCATTGCGACGCGGTGCACTGCCGAGCAAGTGCGTCAGCTCTAGAAAGAGGAATTGGGACATGGTGCTCCTCAGTATGGGCTGAGCGGGCAGCTTCATCCGCCCGTTCATTGCCGATAATCCCGCAGTGACTTGGAAGCCACTGGAAGGTTATTTCATGGCCTGCATCACTTATATGGTGTAACGTCTCTGTAATATGGAATATTAGGTGTTCGTGCGGTCCGCGTCGTAAAGGTGACAGTAGAGACTGCAGTGCCGCCTTCGAATCGCAGAATATCGTCCACTTGTGTGGCAGTTCATCACCAATGTGATGAAGGGCAGTAAAGAACGCTGCGAGCTCTGCTGCCGTCGATGTTGTCGCGTGGGTCGTCTTAAATTTGATTGTTGTAGCTTTCGCTGGTATGACGATTGCCGCCGCGGAGCTGCTTGGAAGGACAGATCCATCAGTGTAAATATGCGTAGAGTCACGGTAGTTCTCGTACAAATATAGTAGCGTGAGCTGTCTAAGGGCTGGTGATGGTAGATCAGCTTTTTCCGAGGTACCAGGTATAGTGAGGTTGATTTTTGGCTGAGCGAGGCACCATGGAGGAATCGAAGGTCTCGCAGCCGGAGTGAAACAAGCTGGCAATTATTCATCATATGCGGTTATCGTTTGGCTGAAAGATGTGTGTGTTCTGTCCGCTGGTAGAGATGCTAAGTGGTGACGAGGAGTCCTGGCTAGATGCCTTATATGGGTCCTGAGTACTTCAATATCAATGTGGGTCTTGACAAGGTGGTCTCTAGCGATCGCTATCGTAGCCACTGTTGAAGCACTCTGAGGCAGGCCTAGAAAGTCCGCTGCTAGAATTTGTAAGTTGTAATATGGGTCATAAGATAATTATCTAAAAAGTTAATTAGTGAATTCTTGTTAATTAATCGAATTTGTATTTCAATTCTGCGTGCAAGTAGTGTCCGCCGCTTTGAGTGATATCTGCCACAGGAAACCTTTAAAAATTTTTGAAAGTGTTCGCTGAAACACCGCACGTCTATCCTTCATGATAGTGGTAGGAATCCAGTGCGCTTACAGGGTTGTGTGCATTTATGCAAAATGTCCATCAGAAATAGAATACATATTTGCGACCTCGAAACGCGATAAAATCGGGCATTTCGACAACGGCTGCCTCTGTACGGCTGTTGCCGTATATATTATAAGGTCGATTGTATAATTAGTCTAAGCATATACATATATATGTCATTGTGTCATATGCATGTATGATTAGTTTAAGCATATATGTATGCGTCGCAAGTACAACAGTAACTTGCGACATACGCGTTTTAAAGGGACACTTAGGAGAAACGAAACACTGAATCAGTCCGCACTTGTGAACTATGCCCTTTATAATCTCTATTTTCACTAGTTCTGCGGTAAGAGGCTGATTAATCGAAGGGAAAATGACGGCCCAACTTGTTAGCATGTTATACGTCACTGTGACGTCACGGATTTGAAAGTATTTTTCTCCTATTTGGACCGTTGTGGCGGCAGTAAAATTTGCTCGAAATTTGCTGCATGTTCAGTCTTTGGCTTCTTTAAAACACTACGTACATCAGTTAATCTTTACCGATAAAAAGAAATTAACTGGGACCGAGCAGATGCCGTCAAAGTCTATGGGGTCACGGCGACGTGGTGCAGGAACTTCAAGGTGGCTTAATTCGCCATTTGTGCTTCGTTATTGCGTATCTTCTGGCGTAATTATCAAGCCCGCTCTCAGGGTAACAGTGGCCTTTTCTTTGGTAATGTAGAGCGGTATAATTTACTACTACAGCTCGAATATATTGTTCTCTTTGGTGCCCCTTTAAATAAACGCCTTATTTTTCTCTTGCCCGTGTTCCCTCGACAAGCATCATATGCATGGCCTTCGTGCCCGTCGGACGAAGACAGCTGTAGCAGCTGTGCACAGGCGACGAGACTGAGATCGTGTCATCCTCTGGTGCTGCTGTATACCTCGCTAAGTTATTCCAACATTGCGTCGAATCTGAGCGTTTCTTTTTTTTTTTTTTCCTTTGGAACGACGTTCCACTGGCGCGAGCTCAATCTCAAGTATTCGCTATACCTATGTTGAGCGCGCCTACACCGGGGGCGACGCTCCCGCGAATGCCGTTATGTAGCTTAATGCGCCAATGTTATTTAACACCGCTTTGACCGTTCGCGTTCGATTTGCTTGTCTCCGTAGGCGAAACGTTGCTTGGCAAATTCGTTGCTGTAATGCTCACACATATATGAGCACCGATGGAAATGGATTCGCGGAAGGTGCAACGAAATCGTGGCCTTGCCAGGGGCGCGCGCACTCTATGCACATTAAAGGCGGGCGGTGTTCCGGCCGCGTCGCCTGCTGGTTTCCTAGAAGGAACCGGTTTCTCTTCGTTCCGCGGTGGCTCATGCTGTGCACATTTCTTGCATCGCATGTGTGTATAGCCTGTGGCGGGAGTGTATGCAGGTATACCTGCGCTACGACGGTCGGCTGCTTGCCTCGTTCGGTCTGCCTCGCCAGTTCTCCTTACCGACCGACGCCATTGTCTTGGTCAAGCCGCGCACTTTGCTATCCTTCGATGGAGGATGCGAAAGGAAGAAGTCGGGCGAGCGCCGTGTAAAAATATCGTCTTGAGCCTTCTTCGTCGCGATCCTTATCGCGATGTTCCGCTAGCAGTATGCCGAGTGGTACAGTTCGTCGATGAACCCGTCGGCGGTAAACGAGGCGCCAAGAGCGTAACAAGAGCGAATAAGCAGCTTTTCAGAGAAGGGTCAACTGAGCAAGTTGGCAAGGTGTTTGTGTTGCGAACTTCATCGCGAAAAGTTGACGACGACCTGCACGACCGTAGCGCCGGTGTCGAGAAGTCTGGTGTTGCATTCTTTTCCGTCTTCGCCTACCTTTTGCTTGCGCCGTAGTTTTAACACGCCGGAACACGTTACTGAGAATTGCTCTCCCCCTTTATTGTTTTCGCTATTACTCTTTTTTCAATATTTTTCTACTGCGCCTGCTTTCGTGGTGCAGTTACACCTTACTTAGCGCGGACATGGGTACACGTTGCGGGGACCTGTCTAGCTTTCAGCTGTGATAATGTGCCTCTGAGCATGTACAGCCTTTCTTCAAAGTATACGGGCCATAGCTCCGCGCCTTCACCATTATAGGCCCCTCGTCTGTGCGCGACGGTTCCCGCGGCGATCCCGACACTCCAGACCTCTCGATGGCCAGTGCGGGAGCTCTTTTCATTCCCCAGAGTGTCTGAATATATGTGTGGAATACCACTTGGAACTTCCTTGCCGAGCCATGCATCGTCATGCTGGCAGTCGCAGGCAACGTAGCCCGTATACTTTTGACGAAGAGCGTGCGTATACCTGACAAGTGGTTGCTTGGTTCTTTCGTTGCTCGCTCACATATGTAGCAACTAATTGCTTTGCGGTGTCTGAAGCCGGTTGGTGACGAGCTGCGGCAAACATATTTTTGTCCTCTTGGGAGTCGCGCGAACGCACCTTTATCGTAAGTATAGCGCCGCGGCCATCGTCACCTCTCACACTTCGTGGAAGGCGCGTATACCGCATGAGCTAGGAAAAGGAAACACGGTGCAGTGTGTATATATATATAGAGTATTGTGTATACGGTCTTCTTACTTCGGTGAATGTACGGGCTCCGCGTATTTTGCTATATTAGCAGCGTTTCCCGCCCACCGTAAGCGCTCGCGCGACTTCATTTTTATTTTATTTTTTCCTCGGTGGCCGCTTGGTCTAGGCCGACCCGGTGCAAGTCTGAAGGTCAAAACCCTGACCTTTAGGCGCGTCCCGCAAGGTCCGCCGCCGCCGCATTCGACGAACTTCGCGTTGGGGTGGAAGGGAAAAAAAAAAGAAAGCGAGAGCAACGGTGGGCAAAGGAGGCGCAGAGCACGGGTACCTCTCTCCCTCCGCCTACGCCTGCGCGCGCGCGTCGTGCATTGTGTATTACGCGCCGCGGTTCAATACATGGATGAGTGCGCCTTGCGCTGTGGCATATGCGCTGCACGCCACTCGCGTTGTGTGCGTACGCGCTTTCGCGCGAGGCGCCCAGCGTGGGCCGCGGGCTCACCTGTTGTGTGTTGAGCCGCAGCCCGCGGTCCGGACGCTGCAGCCGTATACCGAGGAAAATACAGCGCTCGCTTATTTGCGGCGACGTAACGAAGAATTACGACCAGGAAGCACGGCAACCTAGGGCGGCTTCGGATGCGCCTCGTTTCATTAGCGAGAAGGAAGGAGAGAGAGAGTGTGTGTGTAAAGGAAAAAAAAAGAAGTGAGAAGATATACAATGCAGCAACGCGCGGCAGTGCTGGAAACTTCGTATTGGGCGGATGCCCGAGAATCTTTGTTTTCTAACGTTGTTTTTTTACTAGTTATTTATTTATGCCTGTATTTCCATGCTCTTGACCTCGTAGAATATCCGCAAGGTCGCCGCGACGAAAGGGCTGTGAAACTAAGGTACTTACGCTTTCAAATGTGGTCACGCAAACTTTTCACAGACGACCTCCGGTGTCCCGAACAGGGTGGTCGCTCCTTGTAGGGCTGGCCATCCATGTAACGTAACGTCATCACTTGCGAAAATTACCAGGATAAATTCCTACCCGCTATAGCCGATGGGGAAGAGAGTGATCGCTCGGCGTGACTCTATCGAACCTCCTTAGGGCCGATTTACGCTCGAGCCGCCCATCGCCGCAAGCCGCACCGCACGCGTGCGGTCGCGCGAAAGATTGCACGTATCAAACACTTGTGCAAAAATTTCGGTTTACAATGTGTAAGGTATACATTGTGCACACAGTGTAAATGGTAATTTGCGCACAAGTGCTGGATACGTGCAATTTTTCGCGCGACCGCACGCGTGCGGTGCGGCTTGCGGTGATGGGCGGCTCGAGCGTAAATCGACCCTAAATCGGCCCTCAACGGGGGATGCTTGCCGCTTGTTCGATACACAAGCCAAGTGCCTGTCGCCGCTGCTTCATGCGAGCAATCGCCCGCCGTCGCAGCCACATTCCAAAGCTTTTGTGTGAGACAGCGGTGATTGGAGACGCAACGACGTCGAATTGTGCACTATTGGAACTTAAGCAACGTGGGCAAAGTGTGCGTGTGAGGTAGGTGCACAGGTCGTTTGACAAGTAGCCCAAACGTTCTCAGCGAGTTGATCGACGCCATTCCAGAGATGGTTAATCGTCAGTCGTCATCGACCGAGAAGCAGAAGGAAAACTGGTTGCCATCGTAGCACCCTCGAGAGCAATTCATGTTTCTGTTCGTAACTTTTCTCTTCCCAGCGTAATGGCCGCAAGAATGTAGAATAATCCGCCAGTATAATCGTCCCTCCTCGAGCGTAAACATCCCTTCGGCACGCTTTTCAACGTCCCTGGCCGGTGGGCGTTGGAGGTTCCGGACACCGACCTGGTGAGATAGTTACCGGGCGTCCAGGAGGAAACTTTCCGACCTCTCCGGAAATGCAGTTTGTTGTGCCTGTCGTTAGGCCTTCTAATGTTTGGGGTCGGGCATGAAATAGATGGTAGCTGGCCCATGCCGTCGCCCAACTTATCCACGCTGAAGACGTTATTGAAAGGAGAGACTTTTTCTGATCGAGAACGAGGAATATGGGATTTATTTACGGTATTTACATGAGAACGTTACAGTTCATCAGTCTAACATGACTGAAAGAGAAATGCACCCTGAGGAGCCGCCAACGGCTCCTTAATTACACTCTGTCCTCCCTAGATCCCTAGGTGAGGGAAAAACGGCCGTTCAGCCTGCTACCGATTCGGAGCATTCAAAGTCATCGTAGCCGACCCGCCTTTGAGGGGGAGGGTTTACACACTCACTTCCGCACAGATTTCACTGACCACACTAAGGTGAGAGGGTTTTCGCAGACACGGGTCTTGCCCCGAGCGGGCGTCTCTTCATCCCAGTGTTGACTCTGCAGACAATGGCCGCCGCGTCTGTCCATGACTTCTAAGCCCCGTGAGACGGCCGCAAGACATCTTCTCCCAGGAGTTCCACCGCTTCAAACAAGCCGTGACAGTGTATCTACTAACAATACTTGGTCCGCCGACTGCGTCTAGCCATCCCGGCGGCGCTCGCTTGGGGACGCGGCGTATTGTTGTTTTCCCAGAGCGAGTCATCGCAGCGGGCCTGGCGCGTTCCAAGGTCTGGTTCTTCGAATATCGCCACCCCTGCAGCTGCGGCTGGCTGAGAAAATTTTGTAGCTCAGTACCCTTGCAGGCCGTTCGTAACAGGCTGGGTACCTCACCAGTGTCTTGATGGGAGCGTTAACTGGTCAGCGAGTGGATGTTAGCCAAGTCTCGACTGGAGTGGAAGAGAAGCATGGAAGAAATGGGAACGCGATAGTCATCCATCTGTAGACAACTTTACAGAATGAAGCGGTAATATAGGCAGAACGAGAGATTACGTACGTTATGGTAATTGCATACGTAATTGAGAGAGGTCAGGCAACTATTTGTTGCCACCTTGATTCAAAGGGGATGCCATTAGCTAAATATCCTCATCATCGTGGAGGTGAGCGCTCGCAGATTGGAAAGTACCATCCATCAATTCTGCGTACGTGCACGTGGGGCGTTCACCTGCTGACATTAAGTAGCGACGCAACACGAACACAACAAAGGAAAATACAAGGAGGGGGCTACGACCACTGAGCAGAGATGATGATTTGTTCACGATATATATTTTTTTTTTCGCACGTGCGAATGTCTTCGGAAATTGGTGGGAGACTTATAGCGGCTAAAAACAACGTTCTGGGCGTTATTTCGCGGGTGATAAAAGATGAGTACACTTCGAGACAGGTTGTACAAGATTCTTCTCTTTGGCTAAGCTTTTCGAAGTATTGCTGTTACCCTGATGTCGTGCCAATTGATTTCATCCCCGCGCCCGCCCGCGGTCGTCCCCAATTAGGAGCCTCCCCCCCCCCCCCCCCCAGCGTATGATTTCTTCAACTGAAGCTTCTGCGTCCCTCTCGGCGAGTGCAGCTTATACGAATCACGCTGTACCTGTAGACTAGCACCTGCGCATTTCTCTTATGTGGCCTCGTTATTAAAAAATAAATACGTAAGAATGAAATTCACATTTGTGGATATTTATTTATGGACAGTGTCTCAGGCCCGATTCCTGGTAGCTGCACGTGTACATCATCACGAAACGGAATACCGTGCGCAGCAGAGACGTATACGCTGGGTCTCCGCCCGAAACTGCATCAATTGTAGAAGCGCCGACTTGTGCGCCGCTTTCCATTAGTGGTTCCATCAATTGACCGCGTTTTTTTGTTTTGGACATTCTTAGTTACCCTTCTTTGTCGTTCTGTTGCCTTTGAAATATCTGTGACGGCTATGAGTTCGGCCAACCATTCAGCGGTAAGAAGTCTGGGCGTATTATTAAAGATTGGAAAAGGGGGCGGGTGGGTGGGGAGGGCTGAATGAAAGCGATAAATACGTTATATATAGCTCGGCGTACTTCTGCTTGAAAGACAATATCTTGCTTTTAGAGTGCAACATGACTCGTCTTCTGAGCTCCTCCTGTCGTATTGTATGGGGATCGAACACGCGAGGGGAGAGAGAGGGCTGCGTCTATATAGTGTGCGCACTGTAGCTTCTCCCTTTCTTTTTTTTGCCAGGAGCACCGAATGGTGGATGCGGCCACAGGCAGCCGCAGAATGACGCTGTACCCGCGCGCGGTGGTAGCAGTGCTCACTGATTGATTAATTGAATGGGTTTCACGCTGCAGTTCCACACGGGTATGGGCAGCGAGGGAATCCCTTGAAGTAAAGGCCTTCCATCATGCGCCGAAAAGACTGGCGTTTCGGCGGCCGCCGCAGCGGCTCCACACTGGGGACGTTTATAGTAGGGGCCTAGAGCTTAGGGTGCCCCAGCAAGCGACCACTTTGCGTTCGCGGTCTGCCCCGCCGGGAGGGTGCTAATACTTGCGTCAGTGTATTGCAGCGCCCTTTCTGCACGAGGAAGGAAAAAGAAAACAACTCGCCGTGGTTGCTCAGTGGCTGTGGTGTTGGGCGGCTAAGCACGACGTCGCGGTATCGAATCCCGGCCACTGCGGCCGCATTTCGAAGGGGGCGAAATGCGAAAACACCCGTGTACTTAGATTTAGGTGCACGCTAAAGAACCCGAGGTGGTCCAAATTATTCCGGAGTCCCCACTATGGCGTGCCTCGTAATCACATTGTGGTTTTGGCACGTGAAACCCCGCTAGCAAAAAAGAGAGAGAGAGAGAGAGAGAGAGCAAAACAAGGAAAACCGTGAAATAACGGAGGAGGAGGAGGAAAAGAGATAAGAAGAAGGCAGGGAGGTTAACCAGAATCATGTCCGGTTGGCTACCCTACACCGGGGGAAAGGGAAAGGGGAAAAACAAAGATAACAGGGAGAGAGGAGGGAAGGAAAGAAGGAAATTGCAGTGAGTTCGCTGACGTGTGTGGCCTTACAGAAATTGCATTAATAGTCAGAGTTGTTCGCACAAGCCCGTCGTCCTTAAGAAGCACAAAAGTGCCTTCACCGCTTTATGGGCCGACGGGCGATGGGGGCGGTGTTCCAGCAGCACCTGCACAGAAATAACGCAATTCGTAATATCTTACAGGATGAAAAGTATACCTGAGAGTTAATTTTTTTCAGTGAGGAGGCGTTGACACGTTTTGGAGGTGTTCGCGGCAACGTTGAGACTGCGCAAATCACGTTTGGAGCACCCACATTATTATTTTTGAAATTTACCATTAAGGACTTTTAGAAACCCAAAGATACCGTTTGGGCTGGCGCATGCGCTGTGGCGAGACTCTAACCGTTAGGGGCCCCCTATCTTTGGGGGCTCGTATTCTAAAATGGTTTATGACATCTATCAGCGCATTGCTGGTAACGTTACGCGGCCTTTATCTAAAAGTTCACAGAACGAAGTTGAGCTGTGTTAGTAAACCACGTTTCTGCAATAGCGAAGCGGCCGCTTTTACCGTATGAGCAGGCGTGATAAGCCGGAAAATATGCCAGAACGAAACACTATAGCATGAAGTTCCCGTACCAGTTCGCCGAGACGTCACAGATTTTTAACAGCTTGTACTCGGGTCTAGATGCCTGTAGGTAAATAAGGACCATATTGCATTCTAAAGGAACCAAGAACGCGATCTGGGAGGTTTCGAAATTTTTTTGTTGTGCGGCAAAACGGCCCAAATGCGAAAAAATCTAATGCTTCCATGACGTCACGCTAACGTTGCTTGCGCAGAGGTTATCGGCGCGAAACTCAATGAAGTAGAAACGCTTGGGCCTACACTTCCTCCAGTAATCGTCAACCGCTTTTTGACCAAATGAAAGGAAGAAAGAAGCAAAATAGGGCTTTAAAAGGGTACATTACCAGTGCAAACTGAAATAGTATTCCTCTTTCGGATTGTAAAATTTATCTGTTTATCTTACAGAAGCCTCGAGCGAAACCTCACTAAGCCGAGTATCGTGTGAAGCGGTAAAGTCGCATCTTAATCGTTAGTTTTTTGTTGTCGTCAATGAGTTTTTGTCGTCAATGAGCTCAGTTTGACGGAGCAATCGGAACACGCAAATATCCCAAGTGTACGTTGGTAACAGGTCATCTGAAGACTGAAGCATTCGACTGAGGAAATGCGCATGCCCCAACGAGGACTATCCACTGAACCTGGTGAACTTCCTCCCACTACATCTGAGCTTCGCAAAGCAGCCGGGCCTACTTATTAGAAGGGGTTTGAAGTTCGCTGAACAAGGAGGCGAAAAAGGAAACCATCGCCGCTCTGCCTTCTTTCTTTCGACGCGCTATCGTTGCGTGTCGCAGAAATCCGGCGTCGGACGTCGTTTTGGCAAAAAAGAATTTCGAACCTGATACCGAACCACACATACCCACCCATTCCGCTGCCACCAAAGTTGCTCGTACCTTGTATTTCATTCTTTACAAAGTTATTCCTCGGAATTTTGAGAACGGCAGCCCACAAACAAATATAATGGGAAAAAACACCGACAGCGCATGTCCTTTGTGTTAGCTCTTCTCATACTGAAATATTAAAAGTGCGAAACAATAACAGGAGGTCGACCAACGCAAGAGGCCGCGTTTCTACCACAAAGCTTGCCTTCGTGCACAGCGTTCGCAGCCAGCGTTTCCTGGTAAACGTTACGGCTAGATAAGCTGCAGTTGTCGGGAAGCATGAAAAGCAGAACGCTGTCGCGTTCCACTTTTAAAGACGAATCTTATGCGTCCTCCAAATTTTTCCTCTGCCATCTTTTTCTCGCGGGTTCTTATGCGAGCTGGGGCAGCGTGGGCAAATCACGTGCGTTATCTTTCCCAGTTCTTATTAGGTCTCGTTGTGCACGATTGTGTGTAATGTGCTTTCAGCCATATTTCCTTCTCATTGGATATCTAAGGCTAGACTTGCATTAAGAATTTTATTAAATTCAGGGATTCTACGCGCCAAAACCATGGTCTGATCATGAGGCACGTCCTAGTGAGAGGCTCCTGATTAATTTTGACCTCCTGTGGTTCTTTGACGTGCACCCAATACACGGGCGTTTTGAAATGCGGCCGCCGCGGCCGGGATTTGATCCGGCGACCTCGTGCGTAGCAGCTGAACGCCAGTCACTTAGCAACTATGGCAGGTAATTTGCATTGTGCTGTGGACGTATACCCCTGTGGAAATGGCAGCAGCAGTAGGCTGCCAACTGAGCACTTGGTGTCGAACCCTTCGCCTCCGTTCTACGGCCACCCCCGAAGAGCGCGTAAAGACATCCTGTACAGTGCCTCCATCTTTTAGCGCGTCAAGTTACTACTATGCGGGGCAGCCGGCTCGTCCGGACGCTGTGGCCTCCTCGCCTGCGGCCTACTCCCCCCGCGGGGGTCCCGGTCGCATCCCTCCCCTCCCCCTCTCTCCTTTTCCGTCGGCGGGGCGACCGGCGCGCCGCCGCACAGTCCCATTCGGAGTTATGGGCGCGTTCGCTCTCGGAGCGTGCCGCCAACGCTGCTTCTCGGTGCTGCTGCCGTCGTGTTCGCGTGTTGCCGCTTGTGCTGCTCGACGAGGCTGGTTCACCGCGTGGTCGCGGCGACGCGTCAACAAAGTGCAATCGCGTGCCCTGGCGTGCAGCGCCGGTGCTGTCGTCGACCGGCAAACATGACTGTCGCCTGTGGACCGCGTCTTTGGATTACCTTGAGTCTTTGCGGACGACAGCGCGCCGTCGGGATAACTCTATGAAGGTAAGCAAAGCGGGGAGAGGGCGATCGAGGGAGAGAGGCGCCCTCAAAGGCACGGCAGTGCCAGAGGGGGGGGTGAGACACCGCCGCCGCGAGCAGCGGCGCGGCGACTCGTTTCCTGCCCTCGTTGTTGTGAAGCTGGGCTCCGCGACGGGACCGAGAAGAAAAAAAACCGCAAACAGAAAGCGGCAAAACTTCTCCTCCCGTCCCGGTGCTGTGGTCGCTGCTGGCAGCAGGTCCTCCGACCATGTTCGGCCGTCGGTCTGCGACAGCCGCCGTTCCGCTGGCGGTCGGCCGTCCGGCCTTGCGTCCCATGCCGTGGCTCTTTGCCTGGCCAGCTCGGAAGCGGCAGCGAGTACTGTTGCTCTTGATTCTCGCACTTGGTCTCGAGACCGATGCCACGCGTTGTTTGGCCGCCAGCACCAGCTTGTCCTCTATTTTTTTTTTTTTTTTCGCCTATGTTAGGCGACACTCTAACCTAGCAGCCAGCAGTTTCTTGCTGCAGTGCCACGCGTCGCGTGTGTTTTCGCAACTGCAGTGTTTTCGCGACCGTCTTGTTTTGCCGGTCTCCCGTTTGCTTTGGCAGCAAACCCGTTTGCATTTTTTTATCCGTGCATCTGCTCGGGCGACTGGGCGAAAAGCGCTGCTTTTGTCAGCTAGGTAGCCAGCGAGCGCGATGCGGGCACAGCGTTTCGTGGCCTCCGGAGAGGCTCTCTCCTTCCGAGAAGTGCCCACCCGCTTCTTCCCCGACTCTCCTGCGGAGACGAGAATCGGCCGGCCTGTTTTTCTACCCTCCCCCACCCATAAGAGTCAAGTGCACGGATGTAGCATGTGAGCCTAGCCGTTGGCGTGCCTCTAGATTCAGCAGCAACGACGAAACGGATTGTGCGGCACCTGCAGCGTTGTCATGCTCTGTTGCTTAAAAGAAGAAGAAAAAAAAAACTTGATCTGAAACATGACGAGTGCTGCGCGACAGACGCTGCCGCGAAGAGCACAATCCCACCCACTTGCAGACAGACTGCTTGCCCACCGGGTCCCGCCTAGAGGTTGCGGAACGTCGCGGAAATGCGTGCGTGAGCTTATGGGTGGTTATGTAACCGGCTATGCGTCCCGGAATTTCTACATTCCATGTCCAAGTACGACTCGCCAGTCTTCGTCTAGTAGGTGTTCGGGAGTATTGTTTGGGAGTAAAGTTCCAGTTTTCGCGCTGGTGAGGTGGCTGAAGCGAGTGTGGTAATGGGAAAGAAAGGATGGGCCTTTGCACCTTGTTTGGAAAGTTGCTGCTTCATGGAATCCCGCCCAGCCGGTTCTAAAGCCTTCTCGTAGGTTTTTCTCATAAAGTCGGCGCGGTCAAGGCAGTTCTCGCTGGTGTTCCTCTCGCGTCGTTGTGTAGAGTTGCGCTAAAGAACCCCAAACAGCGCGCCTTTGCTGGCGGTGGTAATTTAGTTTTACTTGCAGGTCTAGCAGAGCGTTCTGACGTGCTGCCGCGGTCGCAAGCGTAGTACTACATGGAAATGTTTTTCTTGTCATCGAGTCCTTGGCGCCAATTTGCTCAGATTGCGGCCGTGAGTGCCTGCTGAGTGGATGGGCCTAAGTGAATTGATGGAAGCTTGCGTCAAGGAGTTGCTGCACCATGGCCTACGAGACGCCGTAGTAGTAGGCTCGGGATTAGTTTTGACCACCTGGTAGTTTTTTTAGCGCGCACTTGAATCAGAGTGTAGGAGCGCTTTGTTCAGTCGAACCCCGTCACCGTGTGCGCAACAGCAGAGCGCCTTACATAGCTAATGAGAAATCGCGGCGGGCAGTGGTACAGCGCACTGGTATGGCTTCTTTGTGGACTAGCTTGTAGTCTGAGTGCGTGGGCACATCTTACGTGTCAATAAACTTCTAGTTATATCAGTATTGACCATATATATATATATATATATATATATATATATATATATATATATATATATATATATATATATATATATATATATATATATGTATTTTATGCCCCATAATTGCCTTGTCTCCCTGACAAGCTTGAAGCGCCGCTTTCTTGATAAAGATTGTCACGTGTAGTTAGAATGATTACCTTGAAGTGGCTTGCAGTCCTGTCAGGGATGCTCCATCTGGTCTTGGTCGACGCCGTTTCTCAGGATTTTTTCTTGTACTCTTTCCGTTTGCTCGCACACCCTTACAAAAGTCACATAGAGAGATGTGAATGAATCTAGGAGAGGATTGCCTGGCCGGCACGTTTAGCATGGTACTCCAGATGAGTATGTTGAAAAAGGAAATAAGCACAGTTAACGACACAGATACACAACTTACACAAAACACACTACAACACTAATCAAACTAAAGTATCTCGCTGTCTCCGAGGAAATTTGATAGTACCTTCGTTGCTCGAGAGGTACAGGCAGCGTTAGTCCGAGAACGTGTCTTAGGTCAAGGGATAACAGTCTGGTTAATGTTCAGTGCGGTCATTACGGCTGTCATTTCTAGTGTAAATAGCTTGCAAGTGCAGACGCAAGGTGCAGTGGCGATCTTATCCGTTAGGTTTCAAATAGGAAGCATTTAATATTTGCGATATTTAGCCAAGGGCGGTGTAGGCATACCCGATCGCGCCTGTTTGAGGATATACGGCATGCGAAACACATACGTACAGTACATCGGATCTTAAGCACAAGTAAATGCATACTGCTGTTCTCGGTGAGTCCTCCCAAATGTTTAAAGGGGACATATACACATTTATAGGTTCCCGTGTGATCATATAGCACTCTCGGATTTTCCTTTTTTTTTTTTCAGTTCTCAGGGATTCACAATGCTTCATCGCTACTCTCCGGCTACGGTTACATACTTATATTGCAGCAGTCCTAAAGTCCGTTTCAGGTTCAGCATTTAGGATCGTTCACAAAACCAGCAGCACCAGCAACAATCGTCTGGTCCGTGGTCTTCGTGTCCTGTCTCAAGCGGGCGTTTTGTACTCGGTTTCCGGGCGATTAACGACTCCCGAGTCTTCTTTTCTCTCTCGCTCTCTCTTTTAATCGCACGTTGCGAGAATAGAGCACTGGCCGGGTGAGTCAGCAGCTCACCGCAGCTGCAGTGCCCGTATAGTGAGTCAACATGCCGAGCAGCAACCTTCGATCGCGCACTTCCTCCCTCATCGTGCGGCGATGAATCGAGTCACGCACGCTGTCGTGAAACTGCTTCCACAGAGGGAATGCGCGCGAGATGCCGTTTGCTTTTTGTCTAGACGAGCGCGCAATGGGACTGTCTGGTTTCTGCCTCCAAGGGCCGGCCGTGTGTATTTATATACCGCAGTAGGCCTGGTTTTTTAGCGAGCACGAAAATCGGATGAATGCTGGCTTTCCTTCGACTAGTTTCTTCCCTTTCTTTGTTCCAGTTTTAAGGGGCTGGCTCGACGAGGTACCCTGTGTATACGAATGACTCGGGCGGAAAAGAGGCGCTACAGCCATTTTAGTGCCGTACTTTCTGAGGCGCATTGAAGCGCACTTTCGCAGAACTGAACGCTAGACGTTCAGTATTTCTTTTTTTTTTTTTTTTGCTTTTTCTTTTTAAAGCATGAGCGCGGAATGCAAAAACGCTTGTGTACCGTGCTTTGGGTGCGCGTTAAAGAACTCCAGGTGGCCAAATTTACGCCGTAGTCCATTATACAGCGTTTCTCATAGCCGCGAGTTTCTGATGGACGCTGAACCCCATATCTAAAAATTGCGCACTTCACTAGCCTCTAGTATTCTCGCGTTCCCCTAGGTGTACTATCCCAAACACTTATTATTCGACCCGCCGTGTTTTCCCACACAGAACAGGAAAAAAAATAACACTGATGGAATGTGTGTTTCAGAAAGGTGCAGTGTGCAAAGTATATGTAAAATGAATTGCGGCCGTGAATTGAAAAGCATATCTAAATCTGAGCATTAGAATGGTACGAAAGACCACATTCTTGGCTGCCGCATGCACCGCTTGGCTTGTGTATACACCGTACTATCCAACCGGATTGAAAAGATGGACGCTTACGGCAGTAGGGAATCTGACGTCGTTGGCCTCTTCAGCGGTCAGGTGGCTATCGTTCACGGCGGTGATACCGCTATGGTTGCCAACAGGTTCAGTCCCTTTATGGTGTGCAAGCCGCGCGGTTTCCCACTGTGTTGATCACCTTATCGAACGTGTTCCGATTTGTTCGCCTAGAATTGCCTTCGGCGAGCAAAATACTTGACGGCGCGCATGTTGCAGGAGTTGGGCGTAATCCTTTGCTGCCATGTTCGTGCCTGCGTTTTATAACGCGAGCCGGATACAGATGGGCTTCAGTAATGGTTCACCGGGTAGGTTCTCCGCATCTATTTCGTGCTCCTTGTCGCTCGCGAAATTATGAGAACGTGCCCCGTGCTTCTTTTATTGCACAGTGGCTTTCATTTATGACCAAGATGCGATTCCCAAATATGTACCGCGTTCGGTGCCGCCCGAGAAAAACCGGCGCAATGATAGCGTGTCCTTTCTTTTTCCTTCTTTATTTTCTTTTTTTTTCTTTCCCTATTGTGTTGGTAAGCTTCAAGAAGCGGGCCGTGATCGGACGCGCAGGTGAAAGCGCTGGTTGCGGCAGTCCGGAAGCATGGCAGCCGAATTTCCCTCTCGTTCGTCTTTTTCCTAGCGTCCGACGACGTCGTTAGGGCGAAACAAGGAGCAACGACAAGGGTCGTTTCCGGCTCCGCGAGCTTGTCCGTCCAATCAAATGGTGCCAGTCTTCCGGAATGCCGCAGTTCCTTCTCCCGGCTTGCCGTGCCCTTGCAGTGGGAAGCGTTTGTTTCCTCCAATAGAGCGGTCTGCGGCAGTGGCGGGCGTTCGCCTTCGCCGCGATAAAGCTCGACGGTGGCGGCGATACTTGGCGTCTTTTCCACAACCGTCCGTTCTGCTCGCTCGTGTTTTCCTCGCCGGGGCGGGGAGCGCCCGCCGCCGCGGCAGTTTTGAAGAGGGCCGAACGATAACGGCCCGTTCCTGGTGGTTTTCGGGGACGTGGCTTCCCATGACTCCTTTCCCGGCTGCCGCTTGCGTCTAGCGAACGCAAGCAGCGCTTTCACTGTCATACCAGAAAGGGCGGGGTGCTGTACTTGTCGGCAGATAGCACAGTAACCACAAAATAGGGGCGCACAAGCACGCGGAGCTGTATGTGCCTCTTTATATTGTGTTGAGTACTGCGCTATCTGAGGTCGGCAAGTATGTGCTATGCCAACTCGCCCAACCTTCGAAATTGGTGGTAGTATACGAGCTGCGGAAGGCGCGGCAACCAGAGGAACGCAAGCGGGCAAGCGTATGCCAAACGCTGTTACGCCACAACCATTGCCGCTGCCGTAGCTTTAACTGACCCTTTTTGTCGCTTTTAACGCGTCCTTTCGATCGAAAGCAGGTTTGCGAGAGCCTGGCTAGCCTTGGAAGTGGCGCGTAACTGTGCCCGACTCCCATGTCCTAGAACCGATGTGCAGAGAGAGGCTGCCATTAGGCCTGCAGTGTAGAAGGTTCTGTGTTAGTTCGCGCATGTTCGACTGCTGCAGCGTGTCGTGTTTTCGATTTTCAGCTTCCAGCTGGTCAAGATTAAACGGCGGACCTCTTCACGAGTGCGTCTCTCGCAGCCGAGGTGTTGCTTTTTTTTTCTATTGTGTAATTAAAAAAAAAGAAAGAAAGAAAAAGAATCAACCCTGTCATTACCTTGCTTTCGTCAACCAGTCTCTCCACGCATTTCTCGTGTTCGTGCTAGCGAGTCCGCTCGTACGTTGTCCTCGATGTATGTCGCACCGTAGTGCGCATACGACGCATCTTCAGGAACGTTGCGCCGAGCCATATAAGCGTCGCAGTGAAGGCCTCCACTCCTTGTACGAATCTATTTCTACTTGGCCGTGCCAGGTCGCCGCGTTAGAATGTTTGTATATTCTTTAATCAGGTAGGCGAAAGGCAGGAAGCGAGTTGCGGCACAGCTTCAGTGAACGTGGGTTCCACCACAGTGGGAAGAAAAGATGGTCGCCGCGGAAAGCGTGGGTCGGCCAACGCGCACCCAGATGGGGGCCATCGGCGCCGCGGCATGCCAGCGAAAGCGAGGGAAATTCTTGAATGGGAGGCGCCGTGTGTGCTGCGTGGCGTGCGTGCTTTTTAGGTACGCCTTCGCTGCCCGTTTTGCTTTTTGTTTATCTGCCTGCCGCGTGTCTTTCTCCGCCCGTATTGCCGTTGCGATCAGCCAGCTTCGAAATTTCGAAACCTCGCTTCTTTCCAGAAGGAAACTATGAAGAAGAAAAAATAAATAGCGAGCGGTTTCTTCACCTGCGTACGTCGATGCCTATGTAACCAGCGTTGCTTGGTCGCCCCCTTCTACGTAGGTACCGCTACGCTATTTCCGCACTACGTTATGTGGACATGTTTCCTCTCCCCTCCCACTTCTATGTGTGTGTGTGTGTGTGTGTGTGTGTTTTTTTCGGTGGCGCGTGGTATAAGCTCTGTTGTGGTGGCGTTTTAGAAAAGCCGCTTTTGTTATTGAAACTAAACTTTCTCGCTGGTGTGACCAGCCTATTTGTACACTTCATCACGCTTCTCCCCATGTGCAGTCGAGCTTTCGATAGCAGCGCTGTTGCACGTTGCCGGGTCGCGCGCCGCGTGTCACCTGTTTCGTCGAACTGAATTAGATACAGGGTGTCTGTTTAATGGCCGCGACCACGAAGTCAGCCTTATAACCACTGGTGCAGCGTCATAATGCAGTTGAAAAAATAATTACATTTTGGTTTTTTTTTTTTGCGTGCGAAAACCACGATCTCTGATTATGAGGCACGCCGTAGTGAGGGACTCCGGAATAATTTCGACCGCCTGGGGCTCCTTAACGTGCACCCAATGCACGGTACACGAGCGTTATTTTGCATTTCGCCCCCCATACAAATGTAACGGCCGCGGCCGGGTCTGGGGCGCTATAACGTAAAGCTATTCCAAACTTTTCTATTCCAATTCTGCAATCAGCCCACCGCGATTGGCCAAAAACTATTTGGGCCACGCCCACTTCACCTGTCTGTCACGCGACGTCACGAAAACCGCGATAGCTCCCCGTGTGATATGACGTGTACACACTGATTATGCATAATTTGACCGATCAAAACAAAAATAGTTATTTCTCATTCGACGCGTTTTTGCCGTTAGCCCTCGGCTATTGGTCAAAAGCTTTCGGGCTGCAGCCACTTCACCTGCCTCTCACGCGACGTCGCAAAACCGCCACAACTTACCGCGTCATAGTGACGCGTACGCTTTAAAGATGCATTAATATGCCGAACAAAAATGAATTTTGTTCTGAATAGCCGCAGGCTGCCCCGTTCCCGAAGGAATAAAAGATGGCTGCCGCCGATCGCTCCGGCACTGGCTACTCGCCCCTGCCGGAGAGCATGGGTTTATTTGCGTGTAATAAAACTTTTTGAGTGGCCGTGTAATGTTTTCGAGAACTTTCGGCACATTTACGACCTCGTTCTGCCAACTCTTCTTTGCTGAGGATCCGTTTTAGCGTCATTCTTAAGCTTCCGTTGCATGCCGCCGCGATTGTCGACGACCCACCGCAAGCTAAGTAAGAAAGCGGACCAATCGCAGACGCCGGCACCACCTTCTTCATCCGGTCATCGATATTCAGTGCAGTGACTCGGCCCCATCGAATCCCTCTCGACTTGAGTATGCTCCTCGCCTCTTGTGAGCCAATTAGATAAGACAAGCCGCACAGTGCAGGCAATGTTATTCGTTTTTCAAGCAAACAAAAGTGACCTCCTATGAACGAGGGGAGCATTTGATTGGTTTGTTCAGACAACCCTGCGGGTGACCGCCCGATGCTTGCGTCGGCGGTTACGCAAATTTGACGTCAGGAGATTGGAATAAAAATATATTGGAATAGTTTTACGTTATACGGCCCCTGATCTCGCGATCTTGTGCTTAGCAGCGCAACACAATAGCCGTTAGGCCACCACGGCGGGTCATAATGCGGTTCTCGGCACGAACGGAAACAGCTGAAGTGTAGCCTACAAAATGAATATTGGGTGTTAGAATGCGAGTGTCGCTCCGGGATTGCACTATCAAGCATGCATTGTGTTTGTCAATAATGAAGCACATCCGCTTGCTCGGGCTTGTATTAGGCGCGCTGACGCACGCACGTCTAATAACGCTGTTTGGCATCCCCGGTTTTTGTCGTTTCGTATCGAGCTTTCCGTCCACTTTTGAAACACTCGCTCTTGATATAGAGGAAGCTAATGATTAACGTATACGTCATGGCTTTAAGCGTACCGGCAGGCATTTATCTTCTGAGATCCTTTGGAAAGCGCCACTGATTGCGATTTGCAATCCGGCACGTGGGAATGAGACTGCGGGCAGAGCGACACGCTGAGCGCTCGATTCTTTTGCGTACGATTGAGAGAAAGAGAAGGTGGTTTCCGCTTGGCTTGAGCAATCTTCCTCTTTGATGCTGCCGCTGCCGAGTGGCCTTCTGCTTTTCATCAATGTCGTTTTTCGTGCGTTTTTTTTTTTTCTTGGTTTCTTTCCTCATTTTTTTTTTTTTTCATTTGAAAACTTTCTCCGTTGGTGCTTCCCTTCCTTGTCATTCCTCCGCAATCGAAATGCGACCGCTCGCTGTATAGAGGACGGCGATTTCGAGGCTGCCGGGTGCTCTTTCCGTCTCTTTCTCCTGCGGTCAGAGATATTTGCGAGCTTGTCGCTTCCACTGCCCGGTTGATTGGGCGAATGTTCCTTCCGCCCTCGCTGCGCCTGAACGTTGTTCCTTACCGCGCCGTCTCGCCTACCTTTCTCCCACCGGTCGTGGGTCACACACGGAACGAATAAACTTTTCTGAAAGTGGCCCAGGGAAGAAAGACAGAGATCAATAGCGGAAGCGAACCAGCTCGAATTAGGCTTTGGTATTGCGCTATCTTAGCATAAGAAAAAAATAATAATACGAGAACGATGATTGAATACTCCACAATGAACTGCCGGCATGTCGGTGAAAGTTGAAGAGAACAAGGACGTAGCCGCCGAGTTAGCGATAAGAATTACGGAGGGGGGAGGGGATTCAATATGGTATATGGCTCGCCTCCCCCCCCCCCCCCCCCCGAGCGCCTGTCGCCGCACATTTTATGCCCCCCTCTCCTTCCTGTTACTTGTGGTGGGTAGAGAAAGAGATGGAAAAAGAAAACTCCGGAGTTGGAAGGAGTCCTGGCCTAATAGTGCGGCTCCCGGTCATGGCGAAGAATGCTTGCCATTACATCCCCGAATCAATCCCCATCCCCCCTCTTCCCTACCCGCCTTCGTGAAACGTAGAGAGCGCCCAAAGGCGAGAGAATGCAGTATTTTTCTCTGTCTCTCTTCTTGGTTTTGCTGTTGTGTTTGCGGCAGAACCTTCCCCGACGCGCACACCGCCCTCCGACAGAATGCAGCGGCTGGCATCGGGTCTCTTTGTTCCAACAGGGCCGCGCTGGCGGAGCGCGACTTGGTTCAGAGGAGACTTCATTCAGGGCAAGGCTTTTGCTTTTAAAGCTCCCGCCAGCTGAGCGGTGGCCATGTGGTGTCGCGCCGCGGATTCTCGCTTTAAAAGGCCGCTGATTGCCGCGTCTTTTCTTCTACGTGTCACAAAGGAAGCCCAGTCTCACCCCCTCCCCTCTTCAGCTATTGGGGAAAGAGCGAAAGAGCAAAGACAAAACGGGACGCCAGCGGCTGGACGCAGGAACAGGTATCGCCTCTCCCGCGCAGCTTTCTATTCGACGCCCTGCATTCTCCTGGCGCGGCTATCGCGGCGAGCTCTCGTTGCTCGCTCAAACTTCGCTTTTGTACACATCATCGAGCTTTTCGCCACCGCCTTCGCTCCACCGCAGCTTTCGATGAATTTTTCTCCCCCTCTCTCGTACTTCCTTATTTTACACTGTCATGCCGCGCGCGCTCTCTATAGCTCGTGGAGCTGCTACCGGCTTCTATATGTCAGCCGCTCACGCCCGTATAGTTTCTCCCCCCTGCTTCCCGCCCAGTTTCCAAAGTTGATTTTCTTTGGCGACGCTCTGTCGGACGCGCCGCAGCCGCGGGTGCGAATTTATCCGCCTTTTGTGCCGGCCGCGTGCGAGGCGACGACGATGCGGTGGGGCGTCGTGACACGAGCGGTGGCGCAAATTGCCGCCAACGAAACCGCCCTCCATCCACCCGGGTCGCCGCGTTGTCGGATCCACTTGTGGAACGCCCGGCTTCCCAGCTTCGCCCCGAGTGAGCGGACTGTATGTACTGACGACGATGATGTGTGGGATCATCGGCTTTTTCTCCTTTTCGCTTTCGTTTGATCTCCGTTGCACGCGGAGTCTCGAGAACGGTGCTCAGCGCCGAGGCGAGCGCGCCGTATACCGCGCGAAGACCGGCGGGCGTTGGGAGCAGATGAACGACTCTGTCGCGTGTCATCGTCGTGGGACGGAGGAGAATGGCGACGCACCCTCGGGCGGTCAATTTGCGCACTTTAGTGGAGTTACGCAGTGAATGGAACCAACGAGTCTCCCGCGCATTGTTCGATACCGTTGACCCTGTCGCCGGTGAGAGACTCCTGTAACTGTGGCGGTATACTTCGTGACTGCCCTAAAAAAATAGTGCGAGGCGATATCGAGGATGCCGTGCTCTCGAGCGCCGGCGAGAAAAAAACTACGCTGCACCCACTTTCCCCTGCCTCCCGAGAAAGCGCCTTTTGAACTTTCATCTGTGACACGACGACGACGCTCTAAGTAAAACGGTGGTTCGAGTTCTGCATATTTATTTCACGTGGAAAGAAACTGCGAAAGGGTGAGTCAAGACAGAATGGGCACAGACAGCACTGCGTGCTCGCAGTTATTTTTTAATATCGTGTCCTGTAATTTACTTCCCGGTGACACGTTATCAACTCTGGCCAAGTTTTGTCATTTGCGACGCAGTATCAAAGTGTGCGCGGGGTAGACGACCGGTTCACTTCTTCGCTGGAGTATACATTTATTTACACCGCACGAGCAACTAGATCATAATTTAAAAGCAGCTTCAATGATCATGGTACCATGCTCAAGAATTTCAACCGATTTTTGTTTTCTCTTCGGCACCGAATATTAGGCAGGTTTCGCCATTTCTGCATATGGACATTGCGCAACTGCTCCAGCCATTAATCTCTTTTCCAGTGGTTTCGTTAATTTTCGGTTTAATTTGGCTCATAGCGTCTGTCATGTTCTAGCGCGTATCATCATCACCATCAGCCTGGCTACGCCCACTGCAGGGCAAAGGCCTCTCCCATACTTCTCCAACTACCCCGGTCATGTGCTGATTGTGGCCATGTTGTCCCTGCAAACTTCTTAATCTCATCCGCCCACCTAACTTTCTGCCGCCCCCTGCTACGCTTCCCTTCTCTTGGAATCCAGTCCGTAACCCTTAATGACTATCGGTTATCTTCCCTCCTCATTACATGTCCTGCCCATGCCCCTTTATTTTTCTTGATTTCAACTACTCGCGTTTGTTCACTCACCCAATCTGCCCTTTTCTTGTCCCTTAACGTTACACCCATCATTCTTCTTTCCATAGCTCGTTGCGTCGTCCTGAATTTAAGTAGAACCCTTTTCGTAAGCCTCCAGGTTTCTGCCCCCTACGTGAGGAATACTGGTAAGACACAGCTGCTATACACTTTTCTTTTCAGGGATAATGGCAACCTACTGTTCATGATCTGAGAATACCTGCCAAACGCACCCCAGCCTATTATTCTTCTCGTTATTTCAGTCTCATGATTCAGATCCGCGGTCAGTACTTACATGTCCTAAGTAGATGTATTCCCTTACCACTTCCAGTGCCTCGCTAGCTATCGTAAACTGCTGTTCTCTTCCGAGACTGTTCTCTTCCGTAGCAGAAGAGTTCCGAACATTTATTGAGTACGTTCGAGTGAATTGCATATATGAACATTCGTGAAATTTAAACGTCTTAATGTTTATATCTTGTACGTAGAGACTCGCCGATGAGAGCCGTTAGGTCTGCAGTCTTTGGCGGATAGGGTTTCAAAACAAATCGATTCATTAACCCAAATGTCATTGCTCAGGTGTTCTTGCTGTTCGCGCCAAATCAAAATGGGCGGCGCCGCTGTACTGAACCCGCGACGTGCCTGAGAGTATACACCTTCCTTTACAGTTTTTATTTGCAGCGGCGTTGAAATGATAAATCGACGTCCATGGTGCCTTAGCGTACAGGTGGCGCGTTATTTGTGCAGGTTTGTCGTCAGCACGTGCGTGCCAGTTTTATCTGGTCGGATCTTATGCGTACCACACTCGCTTCACGCTTGCTGCTGCTTCCAAGAGCGAATGCGGCGTCTAAACAGCTAGGAGCACCGCTATCCTCTTCCTCGAAAGGTGCGAGGGCGTGGTTGCGGGAACATGAGCGCATGCGTACGCGCGCGCTCAGTGGCATCATCGGCGCTCGCGCAACCGGCATTATACGCGCGGGTCGCGCTACACGACCTTGGCACCGCGGCTCACCGCTCCCGCGCCCCTTTTTCTTGCGGAGTCAATTAGCGCAACGATATGGATACGGACAAACCGCCGTCGATAAACGAGGATCGTAGTCTCTCCGCACTACTCTCTTTCTCTGCGCACGTATCAATCGATGCGTGAATGAAGCAGTTGGGCGAAAGGGGCGGCGGCAAACTGCGCCGCGTTGTTGCTCGGCCTGCGTATGTGCGACGTCGCCGCGCGAGTGTTTTCCGGCTCACGCGCTACGCGGCAGACTATGCGTGTACGACACGTCGTGGCGCAATGTTGTCGAGTCATGTATATTGTTGTGGCGCAGTAGCGGCTCTTGTGTTCCGCCTTCCCGGTGCGCGTAACCGTGAAGCTTTCTTGCAGGCTGCCAACCTGGCGCGGGGCGCAGAGTGTTGCGCAGCGAAGAGGCCGCGTAGCGTGCTTCACCGCGTCCTTAATTTTTACCGCACACCGGCGCTCATTGGAGAGTTAGGTGCATGAACTGCTGTTTGACACCTCTGAAGCGTGCGACGCCTTTGGGATGGGGCATGGATGGCCCTGCGCTTGTGCTTCTTTACACAACGCTGCGCACTTGTGCCGCTCGATGCGTGACAAATGCGAAAAACGGCGCTGAACCTGGACGGTAGAGAATGTGTCTTCCTGTCCTTTAGTGCGTGGTCCTGCCCTTCGTCCTGTTATGCTGCTTCTAACCTATCGCTTTCTCAGTCGCTTCTGCAGGATAACTGACATGTCAAGTCTTCCAGTAGTAATCAGAAGTGTAGATTCGTTGCTCAGAGGATGTGCCTTTCGTCCATGCACGCGTTTCGTCCGAACGCTCGCGCAGTTTAGAATGTCCACGGAGGTCGTCGAGCTCATTGCTTTCGCGTCAAAGCGAGGCGCACACGATGCAGTGCTGCGCGGCCATTGGTGCACCCGCTCCTCTCGAACAGCACTCAGCCACACACCCTTCGACGCAGCTCCTGCCCCGCACGCGCCGTCTGCCATATACCGCCCATGGCGTTTACCCCGAACGTCCGCCGCGTTGATCGCTTGACCGTTCCGTGTGACCTTTGTCGGCGGCGTGACGCTTTCGACGCGGGCAGCGCGCGGGTTTTCTCATTCACTGGTTGCTTCTCGCATGCGGCCACTCAAAGGATGCTGCTGCAGCGCCTGTGCACTGGGCTGCCTGGCGCGGTTTTCTGCGAACTCTTCTATCCTGGAATTGCTATGGTATTTGCATACGCTTGTCCCAGCAGTCCTCCCTCCATATTGTCGCCGTAGCCTGATGAACGTCTGTTGTAGCGAGTTGGTTTTTGTTCTTGCGCAGTAGTTTCAGTGTAGCTTTGAGCCGCCACGAACACAAGCGGCCGCGAAAGGATGTCGCGAAAGCAAAAGGCGACAGCGACGATGGCGTGGTTCTTCGTAACTTATCACTTGACTCCAAATTTGAGCAGCGTTTGTGCCCCGATTTGTTCTGTTGAACCGTTGCAAAGGATCTTCTGAGGTACGTTGCCTCCCGTCTTTTTTCTGACTGGAAAATTTCGTATTTCAACTAGCCGACAGTTCATATGGCGGCGATGCTATTTCCTTAGCGTTGAACCGCAGTTCTTCCTAAAATCCTAAAAGTACCGCGCTCTGAGTTCACCATTCTCCTAGTCAATCTTGTACACCATCCTTATCGCCTCCGCATTTCGATGGGGGCGAAATGCGAAAACACCCGTGTACTTAGGTTTAGGTACACGTTAAAGAACCCCAGGTGGTCGAAATTTCCGGAGTCCTCCACTACGGCGTGCCTCATAATCAGAAAGTGGTTTTGGCACGTAAAACCCCATAATTTATTTTTTTAATCCTTATCGCCTTCTCATTCGGAGCGTCAACGCTGCCACCTTTTGTGTCTTGTAGTTTTACACTCCATGTGGAGTGGGACTGTGGTGGCATTAGAAAGTTTGCAGGCATAGCGTTGACTTGGCTGACGCGTGATAGCGCGGTACTTTGAGATCGCAGAGAGGAGGCCTTCATCCTCTGTAGCGGCCATAAATAAAACGATAGTTATGATCGTCGCACTTCCTTTAAATTATTGTACCTGTACTTACGATCTACTTTGAACCATCTGCAAGACGTCACTTAGCACATCACTTTGTTTCGGGCATTGGACGCTTATTGGTATATGGTGGCATAAGTGAACACATGCGACATGTCTGTATCGTGTTACCGTGTGATCGCTAGTTGGCGCCATCTTTGCGCGTTTCCTTGGACTTGCATTTTGCGCTCCACATGGCACGTCACATATCTGTGAAAAACGCACGGTCATTTCAAGAAGTGTGTATTCCGTATACGAATCGAGTAGTTTCCTTTACACCTAAAGTGGGCGAGTTTCTTCTCGCGAAGGCGTCGTTACTACGGTTTGCGACGCCTAAAAATTCGTTTTTGTTATATTTCTCGCCACTCGGCCTTATATGCGTGTCGAGATACAATTTATATGCGTGCGTATACGCGATATCTCCCCCCCCCGCCCCCCCCCCCCCCCCCCCAAAAAAAAGAAAAAGAAATGACGCGGCCGTTTTCTTTAATTTTTTTTTATCGCTGCTGTGGTGCGGCTTCGCTGCGCATGACCCGCCCTCGTGCACCAGCCAGCCAGCTTGCGCGTGCACCTCTTCCACGGGCCGTGCGCGGCCCTTCTCTCCGTTTCCCTGCTCGCGTATAATCCTCTCGTGCACGCGCTGCTGCGGCGCTGACGCACGCACGCGCAGTGTGTAGCGTATTACGACAGGGCGGGACACGGTACACTACCCGAGCGGTAGCGCGCGTTTGTGCGTCTCGCCGAATTGCGTGTGTGAAGCGGGGCGCATGCGTGAAGGAGCAGCTCCGCTACGGCCCCTTCTTCCCCGTCTCTCGGGCGGTCTCGAAACGAGTGAGCGCTCCGCTGTATGCTCCGCGTAGCGTCGCGTAAGCGCTTACGCTTGAATATCGCTGGCGACCCTCGTTGTGCGCGAGCTTTGCGTATGTAGGGCACCACCGCGCGGCTGCCGTATACGCAGCCGTGCGCAGGGCATGGCGGGGCTTCTTACGAGGTGGGGTACCTGGAGAGGGGGAGGGGGGGTACATAAGGTATATAGTCCGCAAAGCAGCCTGGTTTGCGCGCTGGTGGTGACCATTTCCTCAGCCTACTGTTGTTGGGGGGGGGGGGTACACGATGTGTTTTCGTAGGCCGTGCTCTGCGTCTCTGTTTAAAGTTTCGGTGTAGCTATATAGATTTCAATAATAGTTATGGCTTTTTCCTGCTCACCCACTAAGCGACCACCTTTCCAATTTTACCGGTAGAATGAAACGTAAAGAACTCGAGAGAGAGAATATCTCCAAACTTTAATAGTACACTCTAAACGTATTCGATACGAGCGTTCCACATCGCCGCAATCACTTTCAGGCGGTAATTGATCTCTGCCCGCGTGCGTCATATCATTTTGCTACCGATGCTGATCGGGGGCGTGATCTGCGTAGGATAAGGCAAGTGTGGAGAGAATAACTATTAGGCGGTAGTTCAACGTGCGTGGCATGAAGGTAAGCAATGAGGCCAACGGAAAGGCCGCAGTTATAGAGAAGGCACTACCGGGGATCATCGGCCGAAAACTGGTAGCCCAGTTCAGAGCTTAGGTAGTTGCGCATACGTGGCGTTGGCACTTAATATGGTAGAAAAGGCGGCAGATTCAGCTAGTTGCAAAATCAGTCGTAGCCTTTACATGTAGAGGATGGTAACTGCTGACGAACCTTCGGCGGTAAAGAAGACATACTTATGATAAGGAGGTAGCTGAAAAGATCCTACCTGAAGGAGTGTGTTTTAGCCACGTACGCGACGTTGGTTGGAGTAAGAGAAAAGGTTTCGTCAACATCCTCGCGGCGCAGGAGACGTATACCTTCTGATGATCGATTATTCACGTTCCAAAAGCACTACGTTAACTCGTTTTTAGTTTAATATGGTACAATCTGAAATACTTCGCAGTGAGAGGGGGCGTTTGGACGGAGCAGTCGCCGGCAAATTTCGCCAGGCTAAGTTCGCCTGCAGCAAGCAACATCCTTGCTCTTCTCCTTTTTTAATGTGTCCCGAAGCTTCGCTCTGCATGTCGGCGTTAGCTCACGTCGTAACCTAATTTCAGCTTAAAACAAACCCATGCATGGATACGTAGTGTATCATTCATGCAGCCTTGATTGAACCAACTGCGTCTGATTGACCTTCCCTACATTTACTTTATTCGCCTGTATCGCTCTCTCTCTCTCTCTCTTCGACGTTCAGGTAGTCTATATATAGCCTCATTTCGCCGTGTTTAGTTTGCTCGGTCAAGGTTTCTCATGACCGGTCAAGACAAAGTAGTACGCGCATTCTTGCTAGTGGCATTGCGCGGTCGAGATGTTGCGCGCAGTTTCTTTTTTTTCTTTTTTTTTTTTTTTGCCGTTTAAAAAAGTAGGCCGAAAAGACGTGCGCGCGCCTCCGGTCTTGCACAGCAGTGTCTACGAGCCAGGCGCTTCCGTGCGTGCCGAATTCGCCTCGACAGCGTGTAGTCCAAGATCACCGGCTGCGTGTCTGCCCCTTGGCGCACGCTGTGTTTTATTGTGCGCCGAGCGGCAGCTTGTGCAGAGGGCGTGTGCTGCCTGCGTGTGCACACACGGACGGCCGGGGTTTTGTGCTGGCGAACAGAAGGGGCTTGTGGCCTACTTAGCGGCGGCGTCCGCCAGCGCGCTCGGGCTACTCTGCGGCGTCTACCCGACGTCGTTCGGGCCAGTGGGCATCATTCGCCCGGAAACGGCCTTCTGCTTCTTCTTCTAGGGGTGCGCCGGCGGTGGAAGCACGTGGCGACACGCGCCGCCACCGTCGCTGCCAGCGGGTCACTGGGTGCACGTGTGCCGACATCTCTGGGGGCCGCCGTCAGCCGTGGGCACTGCGAGGCAGGGTTTGATAAGGGTTCGACTAGATTCGGCCACACTTGCTGCCTCCCGGCCCTCTGTAGCCGAGGGCATTCTGGCTTTCGCTACCACGAGGCTATTACGTTTTGACTCCATGAGAGCGGGAGAGTGGCATCCACATGGCATCCACCTTTGTAGCACGACGCTACAAAGAGAAACTCGTGCGGGTTTCTGAGAAACAATGCTTACAAGATGGGGAAAAAAATAAATAAAAGAAATCACCCTTTCTGGGGCGTTGGTCCCTGAACTTCAACCTTGTGAGCATCTGCAGAACTGATTTGCCATGTGTTTGACTCCGCTATCGAGTGTTGCCACTGTGGTGGCGCCATTTCTGTGGTATTCTTTATCTTTACTGCTAAATTTTTCGTACCGTTCTGGTGCCAGCAGAAAAGGACAAAAGACACTACCGTGCGCATCGTGGTGTCTACATGTCCCTTTTGTCCTTTTGCTGCTGGAACTAGAATATTATCCAAGTTCGCATGCGAACGCGCTCGACAGACAGCAGTGCTACAGTTTATTTTGTTTCTGTCTGTTTTCCCTTCTCCTCGCGTAGGGTAGCTAACCGGGGGATTATATCCTGCGTTTACTCTCATTTTGTTTTTTCTTTTCTCGCTTGTAAGAACGTTTTTAGCAAATAGCCGCATTTTCACTATATCATAATTCTATGATTCGCATATCCGGGACAGCGTTACATTCAAAGCTAGCACGTAGTGTTTTTTTTTAATCGTTAGAGAGGCGTCTCTCATGCTCGCAATGGCTTGCATATAGTCCAAGCGCACTTGGGAATCTGTAGCCGCAGCTTGACTACATTTATGGTGTGTAGCCTGGATTTCTTAATTTTTTAGCCAGTATCAGGGACATTGTGGCACTGTTCTTTTTTTTTTTAATGATGTTTTGAACTTAGCAATCGGGAGTGTTTGTCTGATGCTGCAGCATAAAAATTGCTGCGTAAGCTACTCAACGACGGCCCTAGAAGGATGCAGCCGTCGATGGTGCTAAATCGAGAAGTTTACTGGCACGGATATACCTATTTCATTAAACAAGTGGTGTGTGTGTGTGTGTGTGTGTGTGTGTGTGTGTGTGTGTGTGTGTGTGTGTGTGTGTGTGTGTGTGTGTGTGTGTGTGTGTGTGTGTGTGTGTGTGTGTGTGTGTGTGTGTGTGTGTGTGTGTGTGTAAGCTGCAACTTCCGGACGTTCCTCCCCCTTTCTCTTGCTTTTCCAAGCAGCCGTCTGACCTGCCTTTATGTAGAGGCTCGAAAAAAAAAGTAAGCGAGAGGAATGGAACGGCTTGAAATGCCAGATAGAACTGAGCTCGTCATAAAAAGACCGTCAGCTATAGCCGTAGGCCTTACTCCTCCTGCGTGTGCTCTGACGAAATGCTGTAGTCGCGTGAAAAACGTGTATCGTTGGTTGCCTACTGTTCGGATATCGTCAAGCTTGCGTAGGCGATTTTGTGTGTGCGTGTGACATATCCACGAACGTCGGCATGCTAATGCGAATCTCAAGCGTTTCGCAAGACACGAGCACAAAAAAAAAAAAAAGTTTCAGAATTTGCTCATCACGGCATATTCATGTCCGCCTTTGAGAAAAAGAAAAATGTCTGCTTGTTCAAAGGACGTTGACTGCAAGAACCTGCGATGTATGCGGTCGCTACAGCTTAAATTGAAAGCTCCAATTCCACTCTCGAATACCGTCTCGATGCCGCGATATATAGATAGCGAGCCCTTCTCGATCTCTGACGTCGCAGATATCGGCGCTCGCTTTATGACCTTCATAGTGGGGCCCCTTAATTTCCCCCTCTTCACTGTGATCTTCTCGCTGCGACAGATATCTCGATCGAGGGCGAATTGTGCACATCGAGTCAGCTGAGACCCGGTGCTGTTCTTGTAAAACGTGTGTCTGCCCAGGCCTCTCGCTATCGGCTATGCGTGGGCGTTGTCTGTGGAAGCGCTAAGCCGCCCAACATATCTCGCCTCAGTGGGTACGAAATCCACGGCGGAACGCGTACATGAGAAGAGAGAAGGGGAAACGGAGTGAATTAGTATACGTGAACGGTGTCGCGCAGTGGTTGCGGAAGAGAAGAGATACGGGTGGCCTTTCCGGTGTGGTAACGAGATAAAGCATACTAGGGAAAAGGCTGGCATGTCGTTTTATTCTTTTTTGTCCCCCCGTCGTCCACTTTGTAGGCACGGTGCGTAGGCGTTCGATCGATCGATAGTGAAAGCGATAACTCCCGTTGTCCTGGCGTTCTTCATTCACTCGCTCAGCACGATGCTTCGCCGCTCGCAGTGAATTATATCGACTCGACTATCGTGTTTCGCAAGAACTCTAGAATCCCTGGAAATCTCCGGCAGTCACTGTGCCGAGCTCTCGTACGTAAATATGTAATTTTGTTGTAGATTTTGGGGGGTAATAAGTATGAGACAGCGCTGCTGTGCCAGACAGGCGGCGAAGTGTATTTTCTCGTGGGTTTCTGCCCCGCCAAGACAATGGCGTTGCCCCCACCGTGCAGAATGTAATCGTTGTACCGGTAACCGTAGAAGAAACTACGAAGAAAACTTCCTTCGTCGCCATTTCCCCTGTTGCTAAATCTTCGTAACCGAGGTTGTTGCGAGACGGGCGAAGCGCACACCCCCGTGCTCGGAGAAGGCAGCGTGAGAGAGTCTTTGCACGAGCATCTCCCGCTTGTGTGTGTATGTGTGTCCTCATCGTGCACTGGCACGGGGGACAGGTGTCGAATGCTTTCGGAATGCGCCTGCGTGGGTCGTCTTCCTTCGCGGCGTGTTTCGGCGATACCTCGTCCCTGACTCACAACCGCGGCCCTGAAGGCCGCCCGGTGCCTGGGACGGAAGGGAGACGCCGCCCGGGTTCTGCTTGAGCGCAACAGGACGGTACACACTTCATGCAAGTGTGATCCTTCACTTGTCGCGCAACAGGCTACTTAAACCCTGTTCGTCGTCGCTGGCATCATTCTCGAAGCGGACGTCGCGGGTTCTGCTTACATTGGAACCGGTTCTTGTGAATTGGTAAAGGGGTTGCAGAAACTCCCTAAAGGCGCAATAAAGAGCCATACTGAACCAGTATAGCCTGACGAAGTTTCCGTTTGGGGGCCTATATTAATTTATTTTCCCTGAAAATGTTGGTTACGAGCGAAGAAAAGGTCGCGGGATGGAATCCCGACCACGGCGGCCGCATCTCGATGTGGCCGAAATGCGAAAATACTCGTGTACTTAGATTTAGGTGCGCGTTAAAGAACCACAGGTGGTCCAAATTATTCCGGAGTCTCCCCACTACGGCGTGCCTCATAGCGAGGTCGTGGTTTCGGCACGTAAAACCCCATAATTTAATTTTAATAGTTTACGAGCGAAGAAAATGAAGGAGCACGTTTTCCCTTCTTGAATTTTGCTTCGAAACCACAGCGCCGGTACCTCAAGACGACGTCGATGATTCCAGAACATCTTGGCGTGTTTGGACAGCTTACTTTTTTTTTTCTCTTTTTGGGCAGGAAATGTTTTGAAAACTCGTCATGCTGAGTCCGTCCTTGGCTCCTTTAGAAAACACTGCAATCAGTCTAAACCCTTACGTGTATATAGTGCCGAACTGACTTATCAAAATCCATGACGCATGGGAAGCTGTAGTGCGGAAATGTTACGGCAGCGTCGCCACCAGTTTTTCGTGTCTACACTTTTTGTCCGTCTTACCAAGGCATCCGTGTGAAATTGATCCTTTCGGTGTTTCGGGAGTGTTGTTTACAAATCTAGCTCAATTTTACTCAATATTTCTTTGTACTGTCCATAAAGACGCAAATTACGCGTGCGATCCGACGTATGGGACTAATCTTATCAACAGCCGCAACCTCGGCAAGCTTCCAGTGTGTTCCATGAATCAGTGGCCTACAGCGGGAGCAACATCTTTCGGACACGTCGTACCGTATGAGTTCAACAAGCTACTTCACATTAACGAAACGTGAGTGTCTGTGGTGATAAGATCGACCAAGACGGCTTCTCAATATAATGGGGCGCGATCGGAGATCTTTGCTCGAAACGCGTTCCGAACTGTTCAATTGCTGCGACGTCGCCAAGTGGGCAGTAGGCAACATTTGTGAAGGACGGGAGGGAAAGAGCAGCCAATCGGCAAGCGGTAAACTCCCCGTAACTTTACGTGCCTTGTTTGTCGTTTGCTTGCAGACAGTGAACTACGAAACGAAGTGTTTATCGTCTTCCAATGACCAAAATCTTTATATAAAAAATTTTCTTCTCAAGCTTTCTCAAATCCTGGCAGTCCAGAGGGCTCGCGAGAGGGCCGTCAGGTTTCACCTGATGGTCCCCGAGTGGGCCTAGCCAGGTGACGTGGAGCTTGCTTACGTCTATAGTGGACCGAATAAAGTTGTTTCTCTCTCTCTCTCTCTCTCTAGCTTAAACACGTCCTCAAATAGTAATACGTATGGCTACTACAATTTATAACTGTTTTATTCTCTGCGTGATCGCTGGGTGGTGTCGCGCACAGCGAAAAAAAAGAAAAAGTAACGACGGGAACAGTGGCGCGCTTTTCGAGAGGCAAAATCAACATTCCACTAGCCCGCTGGCACTCGATGATGGGGTAGAGTTCGCTGCAAAACCAACGCACCGTTCGTTTCTAGATAGGAAAGCGACGCCGGAATTCGCTTTCTGCCATCTCTCCAGACGCATTTCGCATCTCCAACCGCTGTGCTTCGTCCTCGAGCAAGGCCAACGCAACAACTGAAGCTTCCATTCCAAGCGCCATTTTCTCGAATTAGACAATGGATTTGATCCGAACGTGCCATTCCGTAGCCGCAGCCACCGTTTGGATCCATTCCAAACGAGCGCATGACAGCTCGAACTTGACATAGCAGCATCTCTCTTCACGTGACAGCACCTCTCGTCGCGTTCTGCTCCTTGCAGACGATGTGCTCGGTTTCAAAATTATTGACAGCAGCGTGTCGTCACTTTGACGTCACAAAAAACGTGGCCGCGCCCCGCGGCTGACGATGTGGGCGCGGCCTATAGGCCAATCGCGCGCGGCGTAACCCAACGCGCGCTCCGAACAACGATCTCTGATCGTGCTCCTGACGCTAGCTGCTGGCAGCGGAAGCAGTATTTCCTATTTTCCTGAAAACATCCACGCCTGCAAGCTATGCTGTAGGACTCCGTCTCGTACGAGTTACTTTGTCCAAAGATACCGTGTGTAGATAACTTTGATCACAGCGTTCCGTGTCGTACGTTATACGGCCTTGTGGGAGGCGCATGTTTTACGATATTCTTGTCTAGGAATACGGGGAACCCTGCCTTGCCTCGCTAGGCGCGGCCGAATAATGTACTCGGGAAAGACGAGCCAGGCTTTTGTATTGCGGAATAAAACGTGCGTCCTAGGACAAAACGGCGAAACGGAGCTCCTAGCTTGCTGGTTTGCCATACGCAAGATGTCATTTTTGCTTTGTGCTTTTCCTGCCTCCTGCGGCTGAACGGAACGCCCTGAACGTTTCTGTTCTCTTACGTTTTGTTGTGTGTGTGTGTGTGTGTGTGTGTGTGTGTGTGTGTGTGTGTGTGTGCGTGCATGTATGTATGTGCGCTCGCGCCTTGCTTTTTCTTTTGCACGCACAGCTTGCGTAGACGTCGGCGCAGCAGGACACGCTTCGTGCACGAATGACCGGTCCGTTTCCGCGTGAATAGGCCCGAGTGATTTTTCCTTTTCTGCTCAAAACAAAAAGAAGTAAACGGTGCGACGGGGAGTTATAGGCGAATAAATGCCATGGCCTTCGCAACGACTTCGAGACTTCGAAAGCTGATTCTAAGTATTCTCATGCCTTCGCTTTGCCGTGTATCTTGTAAAGCGCGTGTTCGTGTGTGGCGCGCTTTGGCCTGGCCTATAACCGCTCGCAGCCTCTGCAGAACATTGTCCTACATGCCATTGAGTGTTTATTCACGGTATTCGGTTATCCATTTCTCTCTTCCGCCTCGCGTTTGCCCTGCACATTCTGCTGTGCTGCAGCACTTTCTGATGAAGCCGTATCCCATTGAACGCTCTGAACGGCCCCATCTGTGTACACGCCCAGTGCAAGAGCCGGTGTGTGGATCTATTGGGCGTCGCGAGCTCGTTCGTATCCTGCTTTAACGTTTTCCCTGTCTTGGTATTGAAGGTTTGCGTTGTTGATCGGCAGTGTTCCAGTAATAATTCATCTCGTCAAAGCTTTGCATTGGCAACGCTTCGCTGAGGTAAAGCGAAGCGTAAAAACCGAGCATGTTTTATTTATTTATTTTATTTATTTATTTTTTAACAGAGCAGTGAGGTCGTGTGATTATGGACCCGTTAACGCACGTCGCAAGCTTTTGCCCGATGTAGTAGATATATCTTGGCTGTTAACAGCACACGAGCTTACTAATACAGCGTTGTAAATCTGTTTGTAACCATAGCTTTCTTGATTATGAGTCATGTATTGAATGATTCTAGAGCTCTGCACACTTTCGATTCGATTATTTATGTAAGCTGTGTGCCCTTTCATTCATGTTCCGCAGCACCAAACCTGTTGTTCTACCTATTGTTCATTCCACTCCTGTCAGAGCCTGAGAAAGGCTCACAGTATTATGAAATAAATAAATAAATAAATAAATAAATAAATAAATAAATAAATAAATAAATAAATAGCAGCTATTCGCGCGCGTATGCAGCCAATCGAACGCTGTGGCCTAGCTTATTGGTGCTACAACGAGCACGGCTTGCAATCAGTTCCCCAAAGCTAGCGCTGTTGAGATTTTTAGCAAGTCGCGCCGATCATGCTTGGCCGTGTTCGCAAATGCGTCAAGCGCGCGTCGCCTCCCCCCCTTCCCCTTTCTCCCTCCCTCACTTCTTTTATACTCCTCTCTGCGCAATGTCATGGTTGCGTAGTGTTGTTTAGTCCTTGTAGGCAAATGCCAGAAGAGCCCCCCCCCCCTCTCTCGGTGGAATGGTATGCGCGTCTCGACTGTCACCGGTATCGAGAGCATGATTCATTCCTCCCCCTTGTTGGGCGGCTTCACTTTCTGCCCCTCGCCGATGCTCCTTTCTCTCTGCACTGCTGCCCTCTCGATTGTGCGCCCTCCTCCACCGCGACTATTGAGAGCGCATGCATCGAGGAACACGTGTGCCACGTTATTATTACTTCGGGCATTGCTTCCTCGGCGGCAGGGATGCGAGGCCGCCGGCACCAAACAAGCGCGGGATGAAACTGTATACCTGCAGGCGAGGAGACGAGGCTGTTGCTCGGCCCCTGACGTTTCGCCGCCGCTGCTCCTCGAGCGAGGGGAGGGAGAGAAAGGGTGCTATTCTGTACGGTTATAGTTGACGTTAAACGTGTATTGGTATGTTTACTTGTTCGCCTTGTTTTCGTCGTTGTTTTGTGTGATGTGCCTTTTATGTTTGTGCCACACACTATTCGTCGTTTGGACTCGGGGCTCCGCCGACATTTTTGGTGTTGTCGCGCATTTTGTCGTCTCAGCAAGGCAGTGACCGCGGGTGTTCTGGTTGCTCTTGTGTGACCGGCTTTCGCTCTTTTATTATTATTTTTTTTCTTTCTCTCTCTGTTTATGCGATCTTTAGGCGCTATATTTCATGCAGCCGCTTGGGTCGCCGTGTTGTCTTTGGATTTCGTCCGTGTGCGCAGATTCGAGCCACGGTACGTCGCATGATTTCGGAGCTGGCTTAGTCCTGCAGATGTGGAAAGAAAGCGAACGCCTGTCCATGGTGCCTTCTCACTCGAGGTCCCCGGGGGCCCTGTCCTTGCTCAGAAGAGAACCTTGGCATTCTTCTCGAGAACGGCCTGGCATAAAAGAATCTCTTGTTGCGAAACGCTGTGAAACGAACCGTGATAAGTCTGAGGATGGAATTCTAACGTCGTGGGCGTTTACATACAGAAGAGAGGAAAAGAAAAGAAAAAAAAAAGACGTTTAGTTTGACCGAAGCGCCCGAAAATATTAAAACGTTCCTATATTTTGCGAGCATCTTCTGTCGTTTCAGTGATGCTATAGATAAATAAATTGGAATATGCTGGTAGATCATTGTTCATTGACTACAATTAAGTCAGCTTTCACCGTCAGGAGAGAATTGTGAAGCCTGAAACCTCGCAGACGGATTGCTGGATTTTGGACGGATTTTATGGCTTTCAAACAATCTCGTGGCTGGTGCGACGAAACTCGCTCTTCTTGCCTTTCCTGTTGTGCCTCTTCTCCGCCCTTGCGATCCGTGTTTCGTGCTTACAAACCGTCGAATATACGAGTAATATCTTGCGTTAAAAAATAACCTTTTTGTTCTGTGTTTTCGCTCCCTCTCAGCCACCACCCTTCCAGCTGTCTTTTACTTGACTCGACTGCGTACTCAGTCACTTTTCCACTACTGTCCTTAAAAACCAAGGCCCAGGGATACGTAATTACGACCTCGTTTAGCTCTTAATGCATAACTGCGTCGTGCTATGGAAATGTGCTTACAGTTTTTTGCACTATGTCCACACGCTACGCACAATTAGTGGTTTCTGGGAATTTTCTTGACTATACGTTATCTAACCAGCTGATCTGACTTAGAACAGCAGGGTACCGCCCTTTTCAGTATCGTAAAACGTTTCTCTTTTAAGTTCGTTCTTTGCTGTTCGATAGGAATGCGCACAAATTCTGTGCATTTTATCGTGTGCAAGGTAACGCGGTCAAACTTCTTCGCCTTTCCACCTTGTCGGATATTGGTAGCATAGCGCATTCGGATCTTCAACTGTGTAGGCTAACGGCACGTGACTATTTCTCTTCGCGAAGTAGGTAGTTATTACTTTTACGGCGATTAATCACTTTAACGAAGCCCGTTATTGTAGCGAACATATGACAGCGCTTTGTGCGGTCGCTGGGTCATTGTTCCCATTACAAGACAGCAAACAATGCGCACTCTAATGACCTGAGAAAAGCGAATACGGTAGAAGTCGTTGGCATCGCAGTGAATGAACGGTATGGAGGGGAATTAACTTTCCAGGTGTTAAGAGCACGGCTGTCAGACTTGTGCAGTGTGACAGCGGTGAGCTCCGTGCTACAGTTTTTGTTCCGGTTTAAAAGTGGCGCAAAGGCCGAGTCGTTCCGTGAATTCCAATTATAGAACTACTGTGTCTGTGGGCAGCCATCTAAGGTCGCTGCGCACGGTATGTTTGTTTATCGGGCAGTTCCGTTGAATCCAGCTTCGTTTATCCAGATTGTAATTTATCGCTGCAGCTTCTGCGTTTATAGTTGACGTTTCATTACTACAATCCGGCAGGTAATAGATACATTTGTAGGCTTTGGACATTGGATTGGATTGGGACATTGGACATTAGATTTGGACATTTGGGCTTTGGACTCTAGTCATTCAGTCTGTTCAGAAATGTGCTTGGGAATAGCTCTGCGACCGTTCATGCACGTGCATCGAGATATCACTTTATTTGGACGCCGCTACGCGCAGAACGGGATGTGTCTGCTTTTTTATTCACGGGAATTCTCGCATCGGTTGCTCCAGAGGTTCGGTGACTGTGCGTCGCTCTTGCGTGTCAAGAACGCGAAGCATACCTACAGCGCGCTTGCTTCATTCAGGTTTCCCAGACTCGCGGCACAACCTCGACAGACTCGCGGCACAGTATGCAGGTCCTTCAGCGCGCATATGCCGAACGGCGTCGGGCCGAGATCGTGCGCGACCGATGACACGAATTCCTTGCCGCAGCGGCGTGAGCAGAGCTCAAGTAGCGCAGGCAGGTCGGGCAGACCTTTGATCAGCTGCGCCCTCAGACGCTCTGGGGGCGCACGTGGTCGCGCTCCCCGTATGCGTGCAAGTTTTCTTTAATTCCTGTCCCACTTCGCTCTGCGCTGTAGTGGACACAGCGGAGCTCTCTCGCAACCCGGGATGCATCTTGTGGACGGGAGTCTTCGGCGGAACTCCTATCGGGGAATCTTCCCGCGAAAGGGGGAGAGATAAGTGACCTGCGAAGTGAAGCGCTGAGTGAAGCCGGGTGGATAGATGGCATTGGGGCGGCTGTTGGGCGAAAGGGAAGCCAGCCGAATGGCTTTCGTTGGTAGGTAGGGGGTCCAGGATTTGTGCCGCGACGGGCTCGCTTTTCGAGTGAAGTGTAGGCTGGGATGTGTTTGCCAGCAAATGCTGGGGTGGGGACGACCCGACCCGCCTCGCCTGCCTGGCGGAGAGGCGCCAGCGGCAGGAAGCGTGTCTGAACAGATGGCCACACATTTCTGTCCCAAAAGGGTCGGACAGCTTGGGAGAGAAAGCGCTCGCCGATTTGGGCTCATTTTGCTCTTCCAGGCCTGTCACTGGAGAAAGCGGTGCTCCTGTGCGAGTTGTGCCTTGTGCATTCATTTCGCAAGCAAATAGTGCCGCGGATTTATTACGTAGGCCATAGATGGCGCGTTCTTTTTCTGCCGACGCAGTGAAAAATAGCGAATACAGAAGGCGTGCGCTCTGCAGCAGCGGATGGATTGGCTCTGCCGAAACCGTGTCAGGTCGCCAGAAAGGAACAAGGCCGTCCGGGAAGTGCTCTCTCTTTCTATGCACGCCAGATTTTTTTTTTTTTTTTCAGTAGCCTCTTCGGGTACTTCCTCCATGCAACGACATAGCTAATTTCCCTCGCCTTTCCGTTGAATGTCAAGCTTCCCACCGTGCATGACTCGGAAAAGAATCGATATGAACTGTACATTCGTCACCAGTACGTGGCTTGCGACAGAAGAGCTGCGCGATGCCGCGGGTGACATCGGAGCCCTCTGTGTCAAGGCGCGAAGACAATGCTCAGAAATCGATGCTTTGTCGCCCTGGAGACAAAGGAGCAAGAGGTGGCGATTAGCCACCTCAGGCATGTCTTTGTCCTGGAGCTCGGTGCCCTTTTGTGTTGTTGTTTAAAACCCGATGAAAGATAAGGGGTCGGAGGCGTATAGGCTGACTCTAGGCACTTTCTTCCTTAATAATTTTCGCGTTGCAGCAGAGGATGTGAAACGAAACCACGTTTCAGTGTTCCTTCCTTTTTTCTTTCAAGTTCGGTTACATTTGTGAGACAAATATCTGCGTTGATGGCAAAGCACATTGTTTAAAAGCACAAACTCGCTCTATGTTGCGTGATGGTAGTGTGTGTATGTGTGTGTGCGTGTGCGGGATAATTTTGAGCCAGTGAGGGCGTACCAGTTGTCATACAAATGTGGCATGAAAACGGACCGAACGACGTCTGCCATTTGCGTTGAACGAGTACTAGGTGTGGTTAAAATTAGTTACAAGTGCAAAACCACTGAGTGGCATTATTTTGTGTTTCTGTAATGTAGGCTCAATCGGCGCGACGGAAACGCCGTTGTGAATATTTCGTGCGGTGACTAATGTTGAACTCTCGACGTTATTCACACGCGTAGGGTTGGCTGGTCTCTGGCGAGCGCCGTTTTCGTCCTCACTAAACACTATAGTCATTCGTCTTCACTAGTCGCTGCGGTAAACTTGCGTTCGCTTCACCCCGTTTCCTCTCGCGCTTTCTTTTCCTTTTTTTTTTTCTGATCAAACATCTTGGACCATTGCTCGGAGACTTGGTTCTGTCTTAATTGTCATTGCAGGCTTGTTCCTAAGCATATTTTGTCTGCTCCATTGTCAGCTGTGTCGGAGGGGGAATCCGCAAACGAACGCAAGAAAATTCGCAAAGTACATGAGGAGAAAGAAAGGAGGTGAGCGGTTTTCATTGGCAATCAACAAAACTCAGACGTTATCCGAACTAGAAGACGTTGCTCACGCCGCGCGCTCACCGCCACATGAATCATGCTTAATGGCTTTTTAATTATTATTATTATTTTTTTTTTTGCGGTACACTTTTGTCATCTTCAGGCGTTCTATTTACCGCATGGCGATTTATGGTTTAGCTATTCCTGCGGGGATATTGTATACGGCGGAGTATCCTTTAGGCTAGGAGGTCCCGCAGGATTAGTTTGTGCGGTTGTCTTCTACATATAGTTCGCCGTTTATGTCGCGCGTACCTGTTATCTAGATCACGCAGACAGACTGCGCTTGTGAGAGCCGTGTGACGACCTCGCAGCGCTTTGTCCTTCGTTTGTATTTTTTTCCTGTCTAGCGCCATTTTAGAAAGTAATTATTTATCGAACAGAAATTCGCTTCCATTTTAGTTTTATAGATGGAAGAGGCGCCGGACATTTTTTTTGATGTGTGCGTGCTGCGAGCGTCGTCCACCGCCGATCCGTTAGTAGCGTACTTGACGTTGATTTCTGCATTATTTTTAATAACGACCAGATTAGACAGCCTATATGTTACCATAATTGGTGGCGGTTTAGTCGCTGCTTGATGCTGCTTCAATCGCGGTTGTACCCGCCGTAGTTGCTTAGTGGCTATGGTGTTGTGCTGCTAAGCACGAGGTCGCAGGATCGAATCCCGGCCACGGCGGCCGCATTTCGATGGGAGCGGAATGCGAAAACACCCGTGTACTTTGATTTAGGTTATTCAGGGGGTCGAAATTTCCGGAGTCTTCCACTACGGCGTGCGCCATAATCAGAAAGTGGTTTTGGCTCGTAAAACCCCACAATTTAATTTTAATCACGGTTGTACGAACACGTTCAACAACGAAGCATTCGTCAGTCCTTGTTCGCTCGTATTGTTTTCTGCATTCACACAACTCTGCAACGTTTTATGCAAAATGCACCCCCATCGTTTTTTAGAACGCAGTTAGGCGCCCGTTCCTGCGGCGACCGTTGGCGTAACCAAGCGAACGAGCACAGCGAAGGACGCAAGAGCGAACGCGCAGTGCAGCGTGTAATGAGAGAGAGAGAGAGAGAGAGAGAGAGAGAGAGAGAGAGAGAGAGAGAAGGAGATTCTTGTTGTTGGAAAGGAAAAATTGGGGTAAAGTGCAGCGCAGTAGCTGTCTCTCAGCAGAGGATTGAAAGACGGTGACAGCGAAGATAGTGCGAGGAGAAAAGCGGAGGAGGCTGTGGCGAAAGCGTAATGTTGAATTCCAATGGCGGAGTTGGAGCAGCCGACGGACTCCGCGAGCCAGCACTCGACTCTGGCGCAGAGCAATGCCTCCAGATCTGCGAGTGGAACACAACCTGCGCCGACGGAGCAAGGCGGAAGCGGAAGTTCTATCACCGAGTTACCCAGGATACCTTGCGTGTTGTCATTTCATTCCGCTGTTTGCTCTCAGCACCGCTGCACCGGTCACTTGTCTCTTCAGCGCCGTTCACCTGTTGTTTTTTTAAAAGTGCGAAATGGATATCTCGCCAAGCGCGCAGCAGCTTTTGCTTCCTCGCGAGTCGTGACCGGTGGCGCCTCCTAGCAGACAAACGTGGTAAAGGAAATACGTCACGCAGAGTTCCGGTCCACTCCGCCGATTTTGGCGGAGCATCTTTTTCTGCTCCACGGACTGACTCCCGCTCTGAATCCCCTCCGACTCTCTCATTGGAACACCTTACTCCCGCCCTCACTCTGCCATTGGAACAAACTTGCTCCGAAACGAGCAGAAAAACTTGCTCCGACTCTGCCATTGGAATTCAACATAAGAAAAGCCTAGTGCCGCGCAAGGCAGGCTCTGCGGCGACGATGGCTACGAGATGGCGCCAGAGTGACGCGCGCCGTCTGTTCATGGATACCGCCACCGATACCATATAGGGAAACAAAGCGCTGCATGAGTGAAGGTCTGTTTGCGATGGCTGCTGTGAATCGCGCCCACGCGTCACGCACGCGCTGCCTCTCCCTGTTAGCGAGGCACTCGCGCCACGCTTCGTTCCGTTTGAGAAGTGCCGCACGAGAGAGATTGTCCGTGCCAGGCAATATATCGCGAAATGAAAACACGCATAGAACTGCGCTGGAATTCCGCATTAGGGAGTATCGTAATCATCGGGGATTTCTTTTTTTTTTTCGTCCGCTTCGTATGGCTGTAGCACTTACGGATTCAGACGGCGTTGTATATGCCAGGCCGTTCCTGTTAAGGACGTCGCTAAATGTCAGGTAGGTGATGAAAATTTTGGCATGCATGGGGCGTATATACGAACGGGTGCAGAATTACTGGATGAGCTAACGAACAATAAATAAAAAATTAAGCGGTTGCGGAGGGCTGTGCGTCTTTCTTGAAGGTGGATGGAGAGCGATGACATGGAGCAAAAAAAAAAAAAAGAGTGGGGGGGTGCGGGGGGAGGGGAGGCTTTTATCGTTTCGTGTTGCGCGCTCCAATTACTGTGCTTTCTAGTTCAGCGATCGTTACTGAGCCCTTTGTATGCGGCCTGTGGCGCGTGCGTGTGTGCGCGCGTGCGGGTGCAGCGGTAAGCCTCTTCACCCGAGCTCGCAGGACGCGCTTTCTTGCCGATCTGAGTCCTCGTACAGGAGAAAGAGAGCGGCGGCACGCGCACGCACGCACGCACACACACACACACGCACGCACGCACACGCACACACACACGCGCACACACGCACACACGCACACACACACACACACACACACACAGTCATTCCCACGTGGGGACTCGCCGGACGGCCCGCTAGTCGGTCGGGAATAACGAACAGCAGTACTCTCCGTAACACGAGCACAGAGGGCAGGGGGGGAGGGGTGGCGTGGAGGACAAACTGAGGCGCTAGCAGGAGGAAACAGAAGCGGGCGGCGGTGATCGGGCGCTGCGCCTAGCACGGACCAGCACGTTGCCCGAAGCCATCGGCCTTCCTGCGCCGGTGGCGGGTGCGCACACGCGCACCTGTTTCACGGCCCTTTATACGGCGTGCCTGCCACTTTTGGCAGCCTGCCTTCTTTGCGCCTAGCGGTCGTCAATTTCTCTCTCTCTCTTCCCCGCGCCTGTACTTCAGCACAGGGGTTGATGGAATTCCGGTCGCTGCTCGACTCGCCGACTTTTACCAGCATGTTGTCACAAGTAGTGCTTGATTTTGTCGATATCATAGGTAAATCGGTTTTCAGGACTCACATAAAGTGTGGCGTAGCCTTCACGCCAGGCCACTGTCGTAGTTGTGACAGGAATCTCCTAGCGACGGTTCGGCGTTAAACATTTCCGAGCGACCAGCACGCGGTTTCACCGATTCTGAGCCCGCGGTTACCTGTTCTGGTAGATGCTACTTTGTGAGGGTATTGTATTTTAGAAACCAGAAAGCTTCGCTAGCTGCTGAAAAGGCCGATTGGCCTGTAACTGGACAGCCTGTGATGCAACCCAGTGCGACACGCGTGCAGTTTTACCGCCGTTCCTAAAATAGTGTACGTGTTGAAACGCCGCCTTTATTTTGTTGATCGCGTTCCCTCAAGTATATTCCGTTATACTGCGCACTGCTGGCTTACGTAAAGAAACTGCGTTTGCGATGGCGCAACCGAGTGTTTACAGCTTCCCTGGTGAGATCGAAAATTGACACCCAGACACGCTGCGTGGGGTCGTCGTCGTGTTGGCAAGGTCTCGCCTTCACTGCCTCCTGTGTCAGCGTCCTTTTCGAACCTGGGAGTGGACACAATGCGAGCGCCGACCGTGCTCAGGCGGCACTCTAGACTTCACAGCAGCGTCCGCCAAGTGGCAAGCCGAGCTGCCCGAGTTTCCTGCGGCCGACTAGAGAGGCGTCGAGTGCACCCGAAAAGCGGCGGCGTCTCTCGCAAGTCTTCGAGGTCGCTCGCTCTCCTCTCCCGCGCGCTCGGTGCCGATGATCGGAGCGGGCTCGGTCGTCGTCGTCCTCCTCCTCGTGTGTCTTTCGAAACCGAGAACCCGAACGGCCTGGCGTCTCGCTGGGTTGCGTGCATGCCCGCGGGCCGCCGTGTGTCCCGCATCCTCGCGTGCGCACCCGCTCGAGAACGGCTTGCTTGGGCGCGCTTTGCAGCGGCGCGCGCTCTTTTCAGGCTGTGCGGGGCAGACCCCCCTGGAGTATCCCCGCCGCGCTAGTCCGGCTCGGGCGGCTCTTTCGTCTGTCGTACCCTCTCTGGAGGAGCGGCGCAAGACGCGTCTTTACTGCGCCGTTGTGCGGCTGTAGTGTCGAAATTGTTTGCACAGCTCCGCTGTGGAAATCGGCCTTTGAAAAACAACGGCTTTTTGCCACTGCGTAAAAAAAAAAGAAGAAAAAAAAAGGTATTCAGTTGCCGTAGCGTAACTAACTATCGGCTGACTGCATCCTGTGCCTGGACGCCCTTGTGTTACAATCATATAGTGTTCATTACAAACACGTGGCTACCATTGTGACAATTACAGTGCAAGCTATAGCAGTCCGCGATGAGCTCAGTCCTTGAGGCTTGTAATTCGCTTCGTCACTGAATCGTTGTCACGTTCAACTCGCCTATAGGAATCGCACCGTCTGGCGTCATCGTCATCAAGACGTACCTGTACACTGATGACGCACTATCTGCCTTGCGCGCTTAATCTACTGCGGCTGGCATGTGTGCGTGCGGCCTCAAATGAGCGAAAGGAGAGGACAGGGAAAGTGAGGGGACATTACGCGGGTGTCTGGGGATAAAGTCACAGCGCAGCTCTCCTCAAGGTACTTCGAGTGCCTTATGTGGCTCAGGGTTTTAGTCACGGCCCGTCGTTCCACGTATACAAGTTTCCACATTGAAAAGTGACGTTACTTCACTGTCGTACGGAGGCGCCTTAATCATTTGCTTTCGAATATGTCCAGTCGATTCATACTGGTCCACTTGTCTCATTTCTTTCCAAGGAAATGAAAAAGAGCAAAAGAATTTGCCCCCTCTGCTGCGGAATTATCGTGTTCTCGGCTGTTTTTAAAGCGAATCATTATTTGCCTGTCTTTCCGCGATTTGGCATGCCGTCGTCGTTGGCTGTCTCGCCGAGTAGAATCTGTTGCTACCCTATAGCCACCATGGCACCATTTCTCGTCGTGCAAGTTTTGTCCACCTCTTTGAATAATCCAGCTCGATGACATAGAATTACCTTATTTGCAGCAGGCTATTTTTAAAAATTCCGTATAACCTAAAAATGATCACCCCATATAGTGCCGCTGCTGTTTTCGCTCCGCAACTTTTGTTTCCATATGGGACGACGGTGACCCGGTCAGGCCGTTCTTCGTGTGTTCCTGCCGTATCGTCCCGGCACGTTTGCGCTGATTGGTCCATTTGATCGGCTTCGTTTCTTCGTGGCGGCGCGAGCGATGCCCTTGGGACGTGGATGGGGAGAAAGCACCGTTTGGTGTTGGTATGGAATTTGTACCGGCGATCTTAAATGATGAGACGTCCTTTAGTTGCTCGCAAGCCTTGAAATGTAAGGGCGTGTGTCAGGTTTGCGTCGAGTAACCTGGATCTGCGAAGCGCCGTAACCAATGAAAACGCCTCGCTCCGGAAATGTCTGCGCCCGGAAGGCAGAAATGTGGGCGTCCGGCATCTGTTGCGATTTATTTTCTTTCGTTGGCGCACCAGTCACCTCTGTGCAGGACGTACTCGCTGAGACAAAACAGGTCCCAACAGAGTATATCGAGAGATGGTGGGGAAACGGCGTGGCCTCTGGCCCTGTTCGAATGGGAGCGATCTTGTTCCCTCGTTGCCTTGCGGCAACAGCTCCATCTCTATCCCTTTCCGCTTTTGTCGGCGACGTGGCCTGTCCTTCGTCCCGCGGGATTCGTTCTATAGCGGCGAATGTTGCTTTGTTGTTTCCTCTCCGGTGGCGGCTCGCGTTTGGTGTGTTGCGCTTGGTAATGCCGGGCAGAGGAGAAGACGCAGCAGCAGCAGCAGCATCATGACCTTGGATCCCGTTATCCGTCCGCTCACGTCCCAGCTGCGCCCGACTTGTCCGACAAAGCAATTGCGCGCTCTGCCCTTGCTCGCGTCCGTGGTGCGGCGCACGACTGTTCTGTCAAAGGCGTTCATCGTGCCCCCCCCCCCCCCTGGCATTCGGTGGGGTTTTTTGCTGTCTGCCAGTGACCGGGCCCAGGGGCGCTTCTCAAGCTCGTTCCCGGTGCCTGCGCTTGTCAGCCGTAATAGCGAGCGGCCTCTTTTCTCTCGCTGTCTGAAGTATACATCTAGCTGCGTTCAACACGTGTGCATTGTGTTTTCGTCTGGCGTGTAGCATCAGCCGTGTAAGGGATGTCCTGATTGGCGTGCCCCATCTTGAAACCGATCTTTTGTGTCGCTGGCCAGAGGGGATGCACGATCGTTGCGATCACTGTAAGCAGAAGCCACCACGAGCAGACGTGTGGGCATAATGGGCACATACCGCGGGGCAGCGTTCCCTTCTTACTCGGAGATCACGTTACTTCGTGGCATTTGGGCCGGCAACGCGGCAGTTGTGAAAGATGTCTGCACCATACGCGAGAATGTATTTATTTTGGTAGTTCTTACTATTTTCTGTATACGCTTGCGTTACTCGTTATCAAGCGTGTCCGGTCGATCGTCTCGCTATTAGCGTTGTATTGCCAGCAGGCTCATTTGCCTCGTGAAGCCAACGCATATTGGGTCTTATTAGCGTTAATGTATGAGTTTCGATCTTCATGACCTTTACTGCGCAGCTTGTCGACACATGGTCATCCAATGTGCGTGCCCTTGTTTAATGACAGTAGTGATATTATCGGCACATTCACCGGCGCCTACGTCAATTTGCTGCTTCACCCTGCAAAAGCGCACATGCAAGAAATGCCGCTATGCCGCGCTTTGCGTTCACGTTAAATATACCTACCCCAGATGGCCCAAAAGTTTAGTCACTTCAGCATACGTCAAAGAGGATGAAGGCGAAAGCGTGCGGGCTCACGAGACATTCATTGCATTGCTTGACATTTCCATTCGAATGCGTAGTTACTTCCTATTACTTGTTTTCTCCCACCAAACGTCGTGATTTCGAGTGCCTTAATTAACTTCGTCCTGATTAACACAAAAAGTCGCGGGTTCGAGTGCCTTAATTAGCGATGTCTTAATTAACTGTGCCTTAATTCACTTCGCCTTAACAACAAACGTAGTGGGTTCGACTTTCCACCTTAATTCACGATGTCAATTGTAATTCAACTTGGAGAGGCCGGTTGGCCCATAGCATATCTCCATGTTGGGTCGTGTGTTCGAGTGCTTTAAATAAATTCACCTTCATTAACACCAAAGGTAATGGGTTCGACTCCCACAAAAGGTCGAGGGTTCGCCTCCCACCATAGATCGTGGATTCGAGTGCCTTATCTCTATCTTAATTAGCTGTGTAATAATTAACTCCTCAAGTCGTGCTGACGCTTCTTCGTCTTCTTATCCTCAGCTTCACGCTTTCTTATAAAGAAATTGATTGCCTAATTCGCCTTAGCTAGCACCAAAGGTCGAGGGTTCGACTCCCTATTTGGTGCCCTAATGCCAGGCATCGAATTTTTCGACCCATGAGCCATCTAAGGCTTTCGCCTTGATTATCTACATCCTTATACTGTGGCTCGTACGCCATATTGCTTTGCGACGTTAAACTCCCTTCGTTCAATCAACCTATTCCAGAACAGGACGTGTACTGCGGAAAGATGGTACAATAATGGCCGAACTAAGCGAGAAGTGTTTTCTGAAGCTGCACATATTGTACTGCTGGCGCTCAAAGACTGAAGCTGTGCCGCAGAAATTTGTACTTGCTGTTTTGGCTCCGCTCGTTATTTTCTCACCGTGGGCACCGTTGGTGTCACTAAGCAATGCCCTTTGCTCAAAGGAACTCTCATCCGCTTTAATATATGTCCGTAACCCGGACGATTAAGGTCAGTCTTGCGTTCTTGTCTGATACACACCCGCCGCGGTGGCTCGCTGGTTGTGGTGGTCTTCTGCTGTGCACGAGGTCGCTGGTTCGACTCCCGGCCTCGGTCGGGTGGAGGCGGAATGCGAAGACATTCGTGTATACTAGGTGGCGGGAACTTTCACAATATTTCCAACCGGCGTGGGTGCCCGTAGGTATAGTTAGCGCAACTTAACCAATCTCCCCAGAGAAGAGATCCGCCACGCCGGCGCGGCGTGTGCTGATCGGGGCCCGCTACGCGGCTCCGAGCGCAGCTGCCCATCCGCCTCTGGGATGCGCTCACGAGTGGACGGCGAGTCGGCCGAGCAAAAGGGGTCACGCTGGCGGCAGCTTCCCAGGACCTCCCGCAGTTGCTCGCTACGACCGGCGAGGCCGCGCGCGCGCTTTAATTGCGATCGTGATTAGGTACGGCGGCCTGCTTGGCTCACGCCGGTGGCTCGGTCACGCTCGCGGGACGGCTCGTCTAGGTGTCCTCTTCGGGGATTGAGCTGCTTGTAACGTAGCGGTGCCCGCTAGCGAGCAGTCTATAATAGCTTTTGAAAGCCCCCCCCCCCCCCCCCCCCAAACTGCACAGTATTATACATAGTAGATTTTCTCTACGCGCATGTACGAGTGTAGCGCTTTTACTTTGCTGGCTCACAGCCTTTCTTCTTTCTTGGACCAGGTCACGTAGTATTAGGGAAAGTGAGCATTCGTTTTCCCTAATGGTACACCGCCGCTTGCGTAAAATAAAGGAGCACGAGAAAGAAAACTACTAGCGTCGTCACAAATGAGAAGCCGGAATTAAGCAGCTGTCTGCTTTGTTTCTACCCTCCATTTAATCGCTGTTCGCACAAACTTCTGCGCTTTTCATAACGCGACATATTTTTGTGAAGTTGCCTCGCCGCATGTGAAGCCTCGGCGTAAAGGGCTGCATTTCGTGCAGACGTGCTTATTTATTGGCGGCGTGGTATGCACCCCGTCATAGTACCTTCGCTTTCGTTTTTGTTCCTTGTTTTTTCACACACACACATACGCGCGCGCGGGACTCATCTTTTTTTCGCGACGCGTCTCTTCGAAAAGGTGGACACCTTTCCGCAGCAGCAAGACTGCGTATTATTCGTTCGCGCATCTCATTGACCCAATGTGCACGCGCCATCGCTCGCTTTTGACTGTTGCCTGCAGCAGCCGCGCGCGGTGCAACGAACTCTCGTCGCAGCCCATTAGCCCTCGTACCGAGTGAATTTGTTTATTGGCGGTGAGGGGCGGCGCCGCAGCGTCGTCGTCACTCTGATATCGGCTCCGTCGATCCTTTTGTTATGCTTCCCTGGCGGGTCGCGTCTGCGCCGTTTCCGGATCGGGCAGTGTTCGTATACGCGAGCGGACCCTATAGTCACGCGCGCTTTCTTCGCGTGTGCCACTGAGAACGCCCATCTCTAGGACCGCTTCGGTTTTCGCGAAAGCGCAGGATTGCGCGTGGGAGCGGGAGTCGCCGTGTTTTCCGCCCGTCGCTGCCCCCCCCCCCCCTTTTTTTTGTTCTTTTTTCATTTTCACTTGGGGAGTTATCTGTTGTTTCCGAGCAGTGCGTAATTGGCTCATTTCAGCTAACGGCGGTCCTTATCGTGCTTGTGAGCGGACCAATTCTTAACGGTGGGCTTAAGGGACAGTTCCCCGAGTAAGAAAAAAAAATATATATATGTATGCCAAGTGTGAAAATCGCTGTTCTTCGGGCTGTGTTTCCGATATGGATTGAACTTTCGCATATGTACTATGCGGCAGCTGGCGATAAACGGCTGTCGAAGCGCGCGCGTCACCAGTCCCGCTTCATCCTAGCGCGCCCTCTACATATGGCGTTGATATTACGTGTCGTGTATATATCTCTACCAGTGAACGTCATCTGCACAAACATATTCGCTCAAGTTATCTTATGATCGTGCGCTGAGCTTGTTTGGCCTACTGTTAGGAATGCGTATTCACCACGTAGCTACTAAATAGAAAAAGAAAAAAAAAAGATATTCGGTTTCTTTAGAGCTCGGGTTTCAGATCCAGGCTGCTAGTCTTCCTTGCGTTGCCTGCGCTTGCTGGCGACACAGCGAGGGCTTGGTCTCCTTGGGTGCCATTTACGCTATGCCTCACGCACGAGGCAAAAGAACGAGCAAACAACAAAATGGCCGGCGTGGAACGCATGTGTGTGGAAGCGAATGGCAGAGAGCGTCAGGAGTAATCGTATGGCGGTCGCTTTCCTTCTCTCTCTTTTTCTTTGCCCCCGAGCGTCTCCGTCGTCGCCTCTCCGTGTATACGTGCCGGGAATGGTTCACGATCTGCGTGGAGCGGCCGAAACTGTGCTGGAATTGTGTGCGTAGGCGGCAGTGCGCTGCTAAGTAATCGGGCCCGAAGAGGAACCACAATGCGACCGCAGGCAACGACGCTACCACCCAGGCGACGACGATGGTGGAAGAAGTGCGGGGTGTAGTTGTAGGGGCATTAGAATGCCGCTGCTTTGGTTTGTCACCTTTTTCATCTTATTTTTTCCCCACGCCGCAGCTCGCCTTGAATTGGCCACTGCACTCTACCCACGCGTCCCATCGGAATGCAGTCTCGCTTCCTTCCCTCCATTCAATCCTTGCCTTCGTCATTCTCCTAGGTTCCAATACGAATTTTCTCGTGTATAGCTGTCCTTGCGACCGTGTCCTTGCGCATCTCTTTTTATTTGCTTCAGTTTTTTTTATCTCTCTCTCTTTCTGAATGCCGCGAGGACTACCTTAGCTCCATCCGCTTCGCGTGCCACTCCTGCCTTCTTTCCATCGCTTTTTGGCTTCTTGACGAGTTCGAACAGCCCGCTCCCGCTTTTCTCGGTATGCCGCTTTCTGTATTCCTTGCCATAGTTGTGCTGATTGGGGATTCTCTCACGCACGTCTTTCTCTCGCTCGTTCGTGTTTTTTTTTTTTTTTTCTTTCTTCCACTTTTTCTGGCCCCGAGCACGCTGTCGATCGCGTCCAACGTCGGTCGCGTCGCGCTCCGCTTGCTGCTGGCGCTCGTCCCCCCCCCCCCCCCCCCTCCCTCCTCTCTTTCTCCTCTTTCGGTACGCCACGCGCGGCCCCTCCGCTTTGGAACGCTGATGGCGGATGTATGGACGCTGCCGCGGCCTGCCCAGAAAGCCCGCGCGTCGTGAGGTGAAAACAAACTGGCCTCGAAACGGCGCACTGGCTCGACCGCCCCTTGCTGCCGCCGGCCGCAGCGCGGGCCGGAAGTCTAGAGCGCGCGCGCTGCTGCGCACAGGCGCACTGTGCCGCAGAGCTCGTGGATTGTTTCGCTCGAGCGAAAGGGAGGATTGCGCGGAAGGCGTCGGTCGGCATGAAGGTGGAGCAGGCGTGCGCGCACTGTGCCAGGTCGGATTGGACCACTGTTCTTCCTAGCGATCGTGCCGTCGCTTTCCTCGAAAAAAAGTCAAATAATGTAAAGCTAACCAAAAAAAAAAAAAAAGGCAAATTCTGTTTACGGTGCCTTCTCGAAGGCGCGTTTGTTGCGAGTCTCGGATTCGGTTGTAGATATTGCTTGCCACGAACGCGTACCTTCCGTTTTCGTTGTGCGAGGATTTGCGCGCTTAAAAAAGCAAATGCCTTTGTGTAGTTTTGTTTTGCGATTGGGGCCGACTTCACGAAGATCTGCGTTTGTAAGGACTGGTTAAGTTCCCTTCGCTTGTAATGTTTTCTACGGGATTCCTCGACGCCTGTTATTACGAACCGCTTTGCGAATCTGGCACTTTTGAGCATTGTTGTAGACAGAACAGAGATATTTTTCTGGTTGAACAAAGTTCGTGATTAGTATAGGCTAAACATCTCGAACGGGGACAAAAAAATATATTAGTATACAAACGAGTAAGCTCCGTTCGGGGCGACTCCCTTGCACCAACTAGCTGACCGTTGTTTTCCTAGATGGCCTCGCTACAGTGCGTCAAAGATTCCTCTTCTAGCACGATGCCGGCGCCGCACACTGAAGAGGCACCGCCTATTCCATCGCCCATGTACCGGCGCAGCCAGCGGCATACGCGTTTTGGCAGAAACGCGGCGGTGGTTTTCTTCGACGTCGGGCGGGGCCCGGCGGCGCGCGAAGCACGACAAGCAGGTGTCGGCAGGGAGGAAGGAAACTCATGACGTGCGCAGGGTTTATGAAACCAACAACGGAGAGAAAAAGTGACAAGGAAATAAATGTTCTAAGAAAGAAAAAGTGAACGTTTGGTCGTCAGAGAAAGAGAGGGAGAGGAGGTGGAGCAGCGCGAAGGTCGGCGGGCTTCGCGAACGGGTTGACTGAGGGAGAGAGAGAGAGAGAGAGGAAGGGCTAAACGGCGGCGCCCACCTTCCCCTGCACTGTCGAACCGTAGAAGAAAAGGCCGGCCCGGCGGTGAAATATAACGGCTCCCCCCATTTATCGTTCCCCGACCGGCGGCACCGGGGTGACGCGTGCTGCTGCTGTATCCCCTTCTCCTCCAGTATTTACCACTCGCTATAGCAGCACTTCTCTACCCCAAGGCCTCGCTTTTGGTAATAACTCGCGACTAACACCACTGCGGCGCGCGCGGCTGTATTGTCACCCTTATCGCGCGCGCGGATTTTTTTGGCCTCTCTCGACTTCACTCATTAGCGTCGTCCACGTGGATGAGACACAATGGGTGGAAGTGCCGGGCCAAGGTGAGCGCTCTAAAAAAGAAGGTCGAGTCGCCGTGCGTCTCCTCGTGCCTTTTTTTTTTCTTTTTTTTTTTTTTCTTTGTGTCCCGCCGCCGTCGCGCGCATTCTTTTGCGGTTGCCCACCCCCCACCCCTCGACGACACGGTGCGCCTGTACAGGGCGACCACCCGTTGTGCAATAGCGCGTGTTTGCAGCGGGTGCCTCGAGGCGGTGAGGACGCGTGGAACTCGCGAGGCGCGAGACTTGCTTGCCCTGCTGTGTTGCCTTTAGAAGGGGTCGCTTTGCATGGGGGTTGTGGTCGTAGAGACAAGTGCTAACAATGTAATACGTGCCACTTTCCTGAAGCAGAACTTCTGTGGTCAAGGCTTCGCATTCGTCGAATCGTCGGTGTTAGCGTGAATCCCTAACGTAAAACTGCTTGCATGTTTGAACTGGGTAGGAAATCGAGCATTTCGTTTTCGATGTGTCGTGGATTGAATTCTTGGGTTTTACGCACCAAAACCACGATTCGATTATGAGGCACACCGTAGTGTGGGACTCTGGAGTGCCCCCAATAGACGGGACACGGGCGTTTTTGCATTTCGCCTCCATCGAAATGCGACCGCTGCGGCTGTGATTCCATGTGTCGTGTAACGGTGACCGGTTGAGGAATGTAATGAATTATTAATGCATTGGCTTAGTTAACCTACAACTTCTGATCGCAAAGGATAGAAAGCACTGCGTAATCATTTTGTTCTTCTCTTTTATGAAATCAGACTGGAAGTGTTGTCGTAGCCATCCCAGTCGTGAGATTGAACTCCTAGAGAAAACAAGCGCTAAGGTTATCATTGACAAGCAGGCCAGGACAACCGCGCCAAGAGTTCACTAAGGTGACTGCTTGGGCATGTTGGTAGGACGTGAATTCAGCGCTTTGCGCACAAGACGAGGACACATAAGAGGCTAAGACACACAGCGTCCTTTTGCCTCAAGGCGTTCGAACACTATTCGGTGGGTTCCTGCCTTCGGCGAATCATGAAAAAAAAATGTGCTCGTTTGTCTTGGCTTCTTCTCTGGTCTTGTGGCCAAAAAGCAGCATTCGCGCTGAGACTCTCATAGATTAAGGCATTTGTTATTAGGTGGTCTGTATTAGGAATCGTGTGTTTTCATGCGCGAAAACGAAGTCAACGAGACTCCTAAATACCATATAATAATAATAATAATAATAATAATAAAATCAATGAAAGATAACGCTGCTGAAGAACAGACCAACCTATGCAACCTTTTTTTTTTACAGTTTAAGTGAATACGTTTTGTTGATATTTCGCCATTGAGGCTGCACGGCTTAAAAAGAAAGCGCAGAGGAATTTATTTAGTCTACGCACGATATGATTATACGGCGAAACCGCGTTTTCCTCGTTGTTATCGCTCGTCAATCGTTCGAGGTCAATTGCGCATAGTCGCCTTGCTTTCTGTTTACAAAAACGTTTCCATTAGGCAGCCACACGAAACCAAACGGGTTTTTCACCTGTCCCCCCCCCCCTTTTTTTTCTTTTTCTTTTGTCGTCTTTGGCAATACGTTGTTTTGCGTAGTAAGGTTCTCAGTCATGAAAAGGCCAGATTGAATTGAGGATAAAAGCTTTCGTTTTTCGAGCCAGTGTTCCTTGATCGTCTGAAGCGTAAAATGTATGGTAACACCGTGAATCTTATCGCCTTTATATGGCCGGTTTGTGAATCGCAGAAATATTGGCCTCGGATAGAGGTAGAAGCTCCAGCTTGGACGCACTTTTCTCTTATTCATCAGGCGCTCGTGTCTTAATCATATTGGCTTCAATCCACGAATCTCGAATGTTAGCTTGGTGTTCAAGGTCCTTAAGAGCAGCGAATGTACCCTTTAAACTTGTTTGGACACTCTAAATTTTGTGTTTTTAGTGTAACTACTGTTTCATGTCATATTAGGCGGACACGTGACTTGAGAGAGAGAGAGAGAGAGAGAGAGAGAGAGAGAGAGAGAGAGAGAGATGCGAGAAGGGAGGAAAGGCAAGGAAGTTAGCCAGTGTAAGTACCGGCTGGTTACCCTGTGCTGGGTAAAGTGGTAAAAGGAATAAAATGTGAAAGAAGGAAAAAAGGTGAGATTTTCACACAATTATGCGATGCTACGTGCTGCATCATTCAAAGACGGTCGCGCATTTCACAAGCCCTTAAAAACTTGAAAATTTTTTTTTTCTGTGAAGGGGTGATTGAGAGATGTCTCTGCCTTCTTTAGTAGCAAACTAGTTTGCCAACGAAGTGGCAATACTGCAGTATTCGGCTTATTTCGTACGGAGACGCCCCTGTTGGCCTTGCTTTAAACTAATCGTAGGTTCTTAGTTGGTACTCCGGAGCACGAACCTATAGTTGTGGCATCTTCCGGAACACTCGCGTCATGAGATTGAGCTCACGTCTTTCCGAAAGGCATAATCGAAGTTTGCACATGTTTCTGGCAGTGAGGACATCATTTTAGACATTGTTTCGAGACCGCTCTGACTTCAGCTCAGCGCGTTAGGACGGTGAAAAATGTAAATCAGCAGTGGCAGTAGCAGCGGCGGGAACTGGTGTTCTGGAGGATGATTCAAGGCTCAGGTGAATAAGCGTGAATCAAACTGTCAGAGTTCCGATGCAAGTTTAAGGCGATCTCTTCGCCTAGCTACCGTATGCCGCCAAATGTCCGGTGAGACGTAGGTCAGATACTTAGCTCGTATGAAATAATAGCGTTACGCGTTCGCTAAAGAGCTCGCATTATCTCATTCATAGTTAGGCAGGTGCCATTATGCTCCAGTTGTGTACGCCTCGATGAGAGAGCGCTCGACTGGCTGCTTTTGAAGCGTATCGTGTAGTGCGCGATTTGTTGATTCCGTTTGCGAGATATATTTGGTGAACGACATGACTAAATAAACGTTACTGGATGAAGCTTTATTCTGATATGCGCGCCGATAGCCGGACGTGCTATGTACCATAGAATTTAGTGCCCGTTAGAGGCTGTTCGGTAAGCGAGCAGCAGATCGCTTTATTTTTTTTATTTTTTTTACCGTCAGTTGTGTACTTCTGTGTATAACGCGGCATTTCTTTTGTGCCACGTCGTAAATGCGTGACGGGGTCACCCATCCGAGCGTGGACGTCGTATTACTTATACATATCGAGTGAGCCTGCCAGACTGATTAGACGGATTCGCTGAGGGGTTGAAGGTCCCGCATCATTGGGAACAAGTTTGCGGCACCATCCCTAGCAGCGGTCACGAAATGTGTGCCGGCGGTGCATGGCCCGGCTGCACGGTAAGCGGGTCGTCGTAATGCGATGCAACTTTAAGCAGCACGTATTTATTTAGGCACTCTTTGTGTGAGCTGCGCGAGGTTCTCTCGATTTGGCCTGCAGTGCACAAAGTGGTTGCTGGCTTTAGATATACTTCCGGCAGTTTTCTTTTTTTTTTTCTAGTTTTGAAGACGGGGTGTGTATTGCGAAGGAGCGTTGAGTTCGGAACGCTTTTCTTCGGCACCATGGGCTGCATTTAGTCTGGTGAGTTTTAAAAAGAATGATGTGGGCGAAATAGTGAGATGCACCGTGCTGTCTTTAAGTTTGTTTGCACGTTCTTCCGTCGTTAATTGAACTCATTGTACCACACTGGTTCTTTTACGACAAACTGTGCGCGCATGTGTGGTGCTAACCACACGCAGCCACTGTTCAAAGTGGGTTTCCACCGGCTTTTCAACTGTAATTCATTAGCCTCCGGCTTTGTGATGTAACGTTCTGATCGCCGAAGATGCGGAGTAGGCAAGCGAAAAAAGAAAAAAGGCAAGCGAAAAAGCTATAGTTCAAAGAGACGTTGCTATCGCATAACGTGACCGGATAATGTGGGTACGAAGGAAACTGTCTCCCATAGTTGAAGGTCAGTCAGAATCGGGGGTAGGTAGTACGGTGGTAAGAACTCGAATTCTGTGTCAACGTTACTAGTGCTAAAGTTTTAGACAATAGAATGAAGGCGTTTTTCGGATGTCCCGCCTTTTGCTCACTACCCCCCCCCCCCCCTCTTCATCCTGTTTATTTTTATGGTTAAAAAGTAAATAAATGAATAAAGCCGACTTGCAGGCTCTTCCACTTGCGCCCTGCTGAATTTTCAGCTTTTACACGCTACATGCTAGGTTGGCATGGAAATAAAGTCAGCACCCCGGTTCAGGCGGTGGACGAGAATAAGGTCCCCTCCCACCGACAGTGCCGTCAAAAGAGGCGCTGAAAGCTGGGGCCTGCCGCGCCCTTCGCGACCTCGCCGCTGCGTTCAGAGGACACCGAAAAGGAGGTGACGATGCAGTCAACGCGAGAGATGATCCACATGTGTGTCGTCGGGCTTGCTGTCGCTTGCAGCGGCAGTGCTGTCGGGGTCAGGGTGAACGACACGAGGGCAAGGTCTTTTATTTAGAGATTGGTGCTGACGTGAACGAGTACTTCTTTGAGCAACAAAAAAATCACAAAGGTCGTCTTACTTATTAGTTGCTTACTTGTTAGCTTCTTACTTATTAGCTGCTGCGTTTTTTTTTTCTTTCTTACACCTGGGCTGTGAGGAATGTCGTAGCACCACAAGGCTTAGCGTTGCTTCTATGATCTTGGGGCTCTTCTACAGTAACGTAACGCACACCTAAATTACACCGCCGAGATGTTTTTGCATGCCACCCCCGCTGGAATGTGGGCGCCGCTGCCCCCAGAGCCGGATCCTCCCACGACATCGTGTGAAAAGCAAAACGCCACTGAGACACCCCGACGCCGGTCACGTTGCGTACATGCTACATAATTGCTTTGCCCAGTAAGCAGTGCGGTTTCGTATCGTGGCCGTTTTCTAAGGTCAGTATTTTGAAAGCGTATATCCGTTATTCTTGAAGAGATGTATGTGCTCAAATGTTACGTTAGGAGAGTAAATATCTCGCAGTAGCTGTGTTTCGCGCCGCATTGGCGAACCCCAGTATAACGCTGTCTCGGCTTGACCATTGGCATCTTCTATAACGTCAGCGCCTTGCGAGTGCACTTGGACCTCTTGCAAATTTCATCCACTTCAGGAGTGGCTCTCTTCGCAACCGCGAGCGTTCTTTTTTGTTTTTGTTTTGTTTATATTTAAATTCAGTGTCGTAAATACGATGTTAAAATGGCGTGCCGGGGCACTGCCACCAACACTGGTATATACGATGCTCCGAAGACACTGTGCGCTCGCGTTTGAGGAGGAGATTCTCGTTGTCGTCGCAGTGCGCAGCGTGTCTTCGTCCCGTCTCTCCGGGGGGGTCTCACGTGCCTTCTCTGGCGCGCCGAGCGTTTTCGCTTGCTCTGTAGCTTTGCCGGCAGGGGGGCCATATATATTTCGTCCTCGTAACCTTCGCGGCGCACCTCCGCGTCGTCGTCTTTTTTCCATCCTCGCTCGCACTTGTCTCGTCAAACGTCCCGCATTCCCGGTATCTTTTCTATGCGTGAATTTATCGTCGTATTGCGTTCTCCCTTTACTCCGATCCACCGCCGCCCGCGCTACGTGTAACTCGTTTCAAGTGTGGCATCTGTCATCCCCCTCTCTCACTTTCTATCTCTCCACACACACACACACACATACACACACAGGCGCGCACGCATGCACTGTCCGTGGCCACTCATTTCACCAACCTATCTTCCTGGGCAAGATGTTTCGCCTATAGCCCTTCTGCACACAACCGCTGCGCAATCATCTTGGTAGGCGAAATCGGGCAAGCTTTCCTTTTTTTTTTTATTCCTCTTGGATTAAACATTATAACTCACTAGTAAATAAAATAAGAGAAAAAAAGGGAGGCTACCAAGAAGCGGACACGAACATCAGCGCTCATCAGCGAGAGACATACTCGTGGTCGTTCTTGAGTCGTTTCTTTTTCGCTCCGGCTTGGCAAAAGAAGTCGTGTGTAAGTTCGCTTCGTTCTTATTTCAGAATTCTAGCTAAGTACGCTCTTTTCTTCGTGGCACAAGTCTGGCTTGTTTTTCTTTCTTTTTTTTTTGTATGCACACACACACAGCCCACTACGCTACGTAGCGTTCGTGAAACCTTTCGGATAAGAGCTCTCCTTGCGCAAGTTGAGCCAAATATATTCTTCGGTAATGATGGGTCATTACTTGGAAATGCTTGAGCCTCGCCAATTTCAGGAAAAGGCAGCAGGAATGTGTGAAGGCGTGGTACGTAGAAGTCGAGAAGCCGTTCTGGCGGCCTTTTAAGAAAGCTGCGCCACTGACGAGCACAGTGCGGAAGATGAACAATGGCGCAGAAACACCGCATACTGATCAAGGGAGGTATGCGCCTGTGACCATGTATTTTCGGCATACATGCATACTGATGAACTCGCGATCGCGACGTCATTCGAAAAGTGCACGCTGCGCAAATTGTACTTCGTCATTTTTGCCCGCTGTGGCGTAAATATATACATACATCATTTCAATTAGTACAACAGCACGAATTGCAGGCCAGACGAAGCCTCAAAGCCTTGAAAGGCTGCGCCGTGTATCGCAGGCGTATGTTGGTGAAAGATAGGTGTTTGATGTTATACTCATCCGAACAACGCTTGCAGGTCACTTGTACCCAAGCCGGAGATGGGTGTGAAATTCGGTGGAAATACGGAACAATGCTTGTGATAGTGCTACAATGCTAGTGCTAGTGCGACACGCAAAGATCGATGAAACGAAGATTGCTAGGCATAACCTTAAGAGACAGAGTGGTTTGGATCAGAGAGCAAACGGGTATGGACGATATTCTAATTGACATCAAGAGAAAAAAATGAGCTGGACAGGTCATGTAATGCGCCGGTTAGATAACTGTTGGACCATTAGGGTTACAGAACGGGTACCAAGAGAAGGGAAACGCAGTCGAGGACGGTAGAAGACTAGGTGGAGCGAAGAAATTAGGAAATCCTCGGGCGCTAGTTGGAATTGGTTGGTGTAGGACAGGGGTAATTGGAGATCGCAGGGAGAGGCCTTAGTCCTGCAATGGACATAAAACAGGGTGATGATGATGATATTTATCCTACCCTCAGACGTGTACGTATATATGTATGCCGTAACCGCAACAAAATGTGACAATACGAGGACTTTGTGCAAAAATGAACAGAATTGAACCTTATCTGTTTTGCATCTTTACCATTGAAATGTACGTGTGTTGTTTGAAGTGTGCGAGTTGATATGTGGAGCCCGTGTTTGCTTCCAGTACTTCGAGCCTCTTGCCGGCGGTGGCTGCCTGCTTTTGTTTGGGGCAATCTAATTATTGATATCCGACAATACGCGCTTGTCCTCATTATAATGGCACGAGAGACAATGTAGAGATCAACTGTGAATCAGTCGGCACCGATGATACCTCTTCTAGGTCACTGCACGAAATAGAACGAAGTCCGCTTACAAAAAGACAATAGAAAACATGGGGGGATATTACGTGCATTAGTGGATTTCCACCTCCGGCCATCGAAAGATGGTTGCCCCGAAGGGCTTTCTAATCACCAGATGTAGGATTAATACGTCCGCCTCGTCGTTCTCGCTGTGCGCCGGGCGAGCCATAACGACATTGCCAGCGCCTGCCTAGTCCCGACCCCGCACGGTCTAGCTCGGGCGCGCTCTGTCGCTGCCGTGTACTGCACGAGCGCGCGCCTCCTCCCTCGTCTCTCTCGCCATCGCTCGGGCCTCTCTCCCGGCTGCCAGCGGTCTTGTCGCTGATTAATGGGTGAGGTTACCACTCTCGTGTATAATACACGCCGACGAACGCGCCGCGCGGTTCGCCTTGCGAATGTCCGATGAGGCACGCCGGCTGGCTTGACTGGCTTGTGCTCGCGCCCGCAGCGTGTATGGAGTAATGGGCAAAAAAGGTTTCGTTGTTTGTGTCGTTCTTTAGTTTCGTGCAGCGTAGCGGGAAGCCTCAGAAGTGCGCCCCCGCGAGGCGTTGGCGTAAGTTGCGGGGCGTGTTGTTGCGATTGCGTTTGTGGTGTACGCCGTCTGCGAGTGCTTGGCGCTGTACGGGTCGAACAGGCGAACCCTAATTCGGCGAGCGGCTCTGCACCAAGTACGGGGGTGGGGGTGTCTCTTTAAAAAAAGAAAAAGAAAAAACGTTATCCCGCGTTTTCGGCTGCGTTTGACTTCTGTCGTGGCATCGTCTTTCGTCGTGTATGGAACTGCGAGGGTGCGAGTATCGGCGGAACCCCCAACAACCGGCCTAAGTCGCCCGCCAGCGCCGGCGGTAGTTGCCCTCGAGGCGTGCTTAGCGGCGATGTCGTTGCTTATTAATCCGCTATAAATAATAATAAAAAGAGCAGCGTGCTTCCGCGTGACGGCGGCATTCAGCGCCGCCGTTGGCGCTCTTGCTAGCGGTCACGGACGGCGGCTTCGTGACCCTCTGCACTGGAGTTCGCTCCACGCTGTTTATTATTGTTATTTTTTTCCCGTACGATAGCGGCGCTTCGACGCTCTTATTAGGTGTCCCGTGAGGTTCGTGTCAACCGTTCGCCGGTTAGCTAACTTGTTCGTGTTAGGTACTACATACTTGGGCCGCGTGGATCCACTGAAGGGAATATCCTTTATAATAGAAATGGGAACCAAGACGTTACTTCGAGGCTTCTTTTGGACGTACACGGCAGCAGACCGTTATCTTTGGGAGTATTGCATCGAGCCGCCTCATTTATTTTACTGCACCTGCCGGTGTGGCCCGGCGGCTTGGCGATATCGGTTTACGTTGAGGAACTGTATAGGTTACCAAAAGAATGCGGCATTCCTCTATTAGGATGGGCAGCTTTGTAACAATAAAACCGGTCCCACTGCGTTCCCGTTCCACATTTTAGGACAGACGCTGCGAAGCAGCTTTGCCATCTGGCACGCACATTCTTGTTAGCCTACACTCTTAATCAAAATTACACCCTTTTGCCACACAACGATAATCGTCATCTGTCTTGTCCGCATTTCCTTTCTCTAACGCGGCGAGCCCGGTACTTCCCAGCAACGAACGGCATGCGCGTTATCAGCATGACATAGCATTCCCGACAGGAAAGTAGCGGGCGCGGCGTTTTCAAGAAAGGAAACGCAAACAAGGCAGATCACGATTATTGTTGTGTGGCAGAGATACACCCCAAAGGGTTAACTTTGCCTAAGAGTGTAGTGGAATACCCCAAATATAAGACGCGCTGCACTACAGCAACTAAATAAACCCTTCACTTAACTCCCGACCTCCAGCCGGGCAGCGCCGGCACGAGGCATCCCTTTCGTGTCGGCTGCGGTTGGGAGTCGCCTTCACAAAAGCTTATTCAACACTATTTGGAATGACTGACAGCACTGCATGTGATGTGGGCGGTTGCGAAGATAACATCGACCACTTATTGTGGCACTGTCCTCGATTTTATATACAACGACGGTCACTATCCAACGTTTGTGGCACGACTGGATGATCGTCCACTTTCGTGCAGACGCTGTTTGAACAACTTGAACACAGTTGCTACCTTAATCCGTCGACCCACAAGGCAGTGAAGTCACTTGCATGCACGAGTGGGGTTTGCGAAACCCCTTTATCGCTCAGCGCTTTCCGCGCGCATGCAGGCATTCAGCGCGTCTTCACTCCCTCTCTCGCTCTCTCTTTCTCATCTTTCTATTCCACTTCCCTTTTCTCCACCCATCGTAGGGTAACCAACCAGGTGCTTTCCTGGTTAACATTCCTGCCCTTTCTTTTCAATTTTTTTAAAGCGAAGCTTTCATTGCCTATTCCTTCGACTTTTCCTCTGCTACTGCTTCTGCTGACTGGTGTGAAGCGTCGGGGTAATTGTTCAGGGCGTGTATACAGGGTGTCCCAGCTAACTTTAACCAGAGTTTAAAAATATGCGAATGCCACGTGGCTGGACAGAGCCAAGGTAATGTTGTTTGCCGTCGCTTGGAGGTACTCAGATGTTTTTTTTTTCATTCCACCTAATTAGATAATTAGTCTTAATTAGTTAATCATTGTCACAAATATTATAATTAGATGAAAGGTATCCATGAAAAAATTGTAGAGCGACATGAAAGAACTCCCGATACAGCTTTCTGTTGTTCAGTACGTGCTACATAAAAGTGTGTTTCCGAGCGTCAAAGAACCCGCGAATGCACATAAAGTGCCTCAAGCGACCAGTCGCGCGGCAATTTTGCGTGTATTTGAACCTTTAATATCGTCTCGCCACTCTCGTATTGCACCAAACGCTGAACAACTTAAACATTCGCCGTCCACATCACCGCCAATTAGTCAGTCAAAGCAAACGGCACAGTCAAAGCAAACGGCACAGGAAACTTCTTCCATCGATTACTACGGTGCGTGAGATCCGCATTATTTTGTGAAGGACCGATGTGTCGGTATTTCGGCACACGTTAAGAGCGGTACTCGCCAATTTCTGTTTCTGGAATCTGTCCCGCTAACCACAGTCAGTCCATTAGAAGGGCACATTTGCTACCGCTGCTAAAGCACAACCAGTGGTGGGGGAAAACAAGAAAAAGAAAAGTGGCCCAACAGTCTCACCGCTTCAAGAACGACGTGATGGTCGCGGGCGTCGACGCGTCGTAACTTCGCGATCCGAACTGCTTTGGGAAAGAGAAGTCAGTTGGTGTCCAAAGAAAATGAAAGGCAGAGAAAAAAAGTGGAAGGCTAGAGGAGGAGGGTGTGTAACGGGGGGTGGGCTGAGCAGCTCTGGGATTCGACGCTGGGACCGTGTCAAACTGCCCCGGAAACATGCTGAAACTGTCCCGTCCACCGCAGCTGTTGACTCGCCGTGCCTCCTCTTCCTCCTTCAGAACCCCCCCCCCCCCCCCCCCCCCTCCTCACCTCGCCCCGCGCTTTTGTCGTGTATAGTGTGCGTTTTGTCTTCCCCGAGTTATTTTTAATGTATTTCCCATCCTGTTTTCGTTTCCTTCGCGTTTTTTTTTTCTTTTTCTTCGTCAGTTTCTCTGTCGTTCCAGAAGAGGCCGAACAGCCGCTCGGTCGGTCGTAGTGCAGCGGCATACACGGCGGCATAGGGACCGGCGCGCACTCGACAAGACGCAGACGGCGCGTGTAGAAAGGGGGGGAAGCCGGGTCGTTTCGGGCGGCGCTTCTTTTCTTTGAGAGCGGCCGCTTCTTTCGCCCCGTGAAGAGAGCCGCAAGGTGCTTGCCGGCGCTCTCCACTTCTATATCCCCCCCGCCCCTCCCCCCACAGCCCTACTTCATATCTCCAGTCCCTGGCGGCTGTCTGGCCCACTGGGGTTATGCGCGGCGTGCCGTGGCGCCGGAGCGCCGGTGGTAGAGTATGGGGCCCCGTCCCGTCGTTTTCGCGATGATCCTGCGAAGTCCATCCGGGGTAGCTGGTTCTCGTGCTGTGTTCCGTCTACCGAGATGTTCCCAGAGTGTGGTGGCGCGTACATTCGCTGGATGCAGTGTGTTTGGTGTTGAACGGCGGAAAAATACGTGTTAAAGGGGGAAGGCGAGAAGGAGACAGGTGTCGCAGCCGTCCAACACTTTACACTGCGAATATTGATTCACGCGCGTAGTCGCACGACACCGAATGATATGCATTTTTCTAGCAGTACTCTATTACGAAGGTTTGCTGCAATTGATTGCACGAGAGGTGCGTTCTCAAAGTTGGCGGTGACGGTCGTTAGACGTGGTTTCCCGGAGGGTGATGTCGTTATTCGCAAATATTCTGAAAAAAAAAAAGAACGAACGAGTCCGGGGTATCTGTGATCAGGGTCTTTACAGGTGTAAAGGGAGGTGTCCGTAGTGAAATGGGGGGGGGGGGTCTGTACCAAATACAGTGAGCGGTCGTGCACTGAGCAGCCTATGTGATGCTCCTCCGTCAAGCAAGTTTTTTAAAACTTTTGCGCGCTGTGTCACGTTCGTTTCTGTAGTGGAAACCTTCACGCCGAGTTTACTGTGTACGCCTTAGTTTCCTTCGGGCAGCTGGAAAAGTTTGTTCTCTGCCATTGGTACGACTGTTGGGTTGTAAAGGCTGATACGCAGCTCACGTATACTGACTGTCGCGGTACGAGCAAATCCGCCGTTCGTGAAGTTAGCGGTCACAAGTCGCAATGAGAAAAGGGGACGCACTTGTTTTGTCTGTCTAATCTCTGGCCGTATTGAATGCTCCTAGCAGTTTAGATTAATTAATTAATTCATTCATTTATTCTTGTGCGCTGTTCCGGATTGGGCATTGTGCCACCTCAAGGTAGCAATGTTTGTCGCAGGTTCCTTGGCGTTCTCCAAGCCTCGCGTCCGTGTTTAGTCATTCAGCGCGCGTCATCCCCTCTGCGTTGCGCGTAATCCGAATTATAGATGCGTTTGGCGACTCTCGCACGTTCGTCCGAGCCTCGGACCTTGCGGCATGAGAAACGTTGTTCGTTTCTGCGATGTTTATCTCGTAAGTACGTGCACTCTTCGCGGTCTTCTCTGATCGGGTAGCGAGCAGTCGGCTATCGGCAGCTACGTTTAGTAGTCCTATCCGTTCACGTGTTTTCTTCTTCATTAGCCACTCGCAGCTTTGCGAGGATTCGTCGGAGCAGTGACAACATTTCTCTCCCGTTTTGGTTCGTAAAAGTAGCAAAACGAGTATGCTGATGTTTATTTTTTTCGTGCTGGCGGAATGTTCCATGCTTGTGACGGCGGTCGTCAGCTTCATCTTTTCGGCTTCTGCTGTGTAGTCGGGTTTTCCTCGTGTTTTGCGAAGTCCGTACGCGAACAACGTGAGTGCGGCGGCCATGTCTCTTTCTCCCTATCTTAGTGATGCGCAAGTGTCGCCGTGTTCTTGTTTCCATCAGGTTTCTTTCGCAGAATGTTTTATGGCATAGTAATGTTACATGTTGGTATGAACACCAGTATAGTCTCAAAAGAATTCTGGATGATATGCGAAATACCGTAGGAAGGTTTCTCCACGTAGCTAACTTGCCCAACCAATATGGCTGACGTCCCGCTAATGACTGCTGTTGAAGCGATGTCTGAGAGATGTATTTTGGAAGCTTGGATGGTGCGAGGAACGGATGATTGCAGGAATGGCAGCACCAGTGCGCAAATCTGACGCGATTCGAACTTGAGGTCCGCCGCCTTGGTTAGGTCGTGCGAGTTGTGTGGATAAACGCACTTGCGGGTTCTGTGGACCCCCGGCTTCCTGCGTGATACACCGCGGAGGCGCAGCAGCCTTTTCTTCTTCGACGAATTGCAACGCGCTTCGGCACTCCGCCCTTGGGCGACTCCTTTTCTGTCTCTTCGATTCGGTCGCAGGCGGCCGGGAAGTGACGCGCCCGCGCGAGCAGAGAATCGAGGTCACGCTCGCAGCGCCCGCGCGGCGGGGCGAGCGAGGACGTGACGTTGGCCGTCACCTCCATCGGAGCAGCGGGGACGGCCGAACCCATCCGTTCCCAGCTAATGGGGCGCGGGCCGTCGTTCTCACTGCCGGAGGCGGCCAGGAGCGTCGTCGCCCGCCGTTCGTGGGAAGCGGTGCATCCGCGCTCCGCACGGTGGCGATAATCGGCGAGAGAGAAGGGAGGCGAGCACACCTGCCAACTCTGCCGAATTTTTCGCGAAATTGACGAACTTGAGCTCGTATGACGACATCATTTTGCGAAAAATAAATTCTATTCGCAGATAAGTTCCGCTTGTCGGTCTCAGAACCTTCCGTTGGAATGATGCAAGGACGCAATTACGAGGGATACTTAATTCCTTCGAGCGAGTTTACAAAGACAAGTGCGGGCGAAATGGGCAATAGGCGCGTGTCGCCGAAACGGTCACTGTGATCTAAGAACCATGTGTTACGTGTCCGTTTGCTGTGCCGAGTTCGTGGCTGCTTGTCTGCTGCTTCTCAAGTTAAATCATCGTTAAGAAACGGCTTATGTGACTCCGAAAAAGGCGTGCTCGCAGGCCAATGCTTGAAAAAAAAAAGAAAGAAAAATGCGCGCTATTCATTCTCTCCCCCATTCTCGCCTCTCGGAGTCGTGCTCGCGGGACAAGATTCGCCCGCGGTAGACATATGGGCTGAACAAATAACCACCGTCGTTGTAGAAAGATGGCTGCTGTCGTAGCACGTCCTTCTCTGGCCTCACTCTTGGTCGTGTTAATTTCTTCCCTGGATCTGTGTACGAGCCGTGGTTGTTTCCCTCGAATCTGATTACCTGCTTTCCCTGTATAGTCCCCTTTCTTTTCTTTTCTTTTGCCGCCCACTATTATTGAGCTTTCATTTCGTCACCACACGAGCTTTTCACCACCGCGCCTGCAGCGAATCCATAAATAAGAATGTTCAAGTCGCGGCGTGTACAAACTGACTACAGTATTCTATCATTTCACGAATGAAGTGTCTTGTCTCCGGGCCCAGTGGCGGGACTTATTGCAGCACATTGGGTGCTCCAAAGCATAGGACAACGAGTAGAACTGACCCTCTCGTTCTCCAGTGTTTCGGAGCAGCCAACGTTCTAGACACGGCCCCTGGTAGGCCACCTGTCAACAGGTCGGTTCACATGCGCAGTGGTTTCTGACAAAGACTTCACTTAAATGTGTTACGCCTTGCGGGCGACCATGTTTGAAATGTGGTCTCATATGAATTTTCTCTTTTCACTGTGAAGTGAATACGCTTTCGTGCCAAACTGCATTCCTCTGTGATTTTGCATATAAACACTTTACGATGTTAAAGAAGCCGTGCGCTTCTAGTATGACGTGTCCGGTGCGTCAGCACGATGCAAAGGGGTCGCGAGGTGAACTTGCTTTGTGCTAACCGACCGCGCATAACCCGGAATGCGAGGATTCGCGTTTAAAAGAAAACGGAAGCTTGTGAGGTTCCATTAACGAGTTTTTAGCTTTAGCATAGCGCGGCGCCTAGTGCGCTGCCTGAAGGGCATGGGCGCGCTGTTCAGGGCAACTTGCGCATGCGCGCAAGACCCCTCGGTGCAGCATATCCCGCAGTGAAAATGTGTTACAATAGTTACGCAGTAACTGCACCAACTTTTTTTTTTTTCTTGCGGAAACTAGCATGTTTTTACAGGTAACCCTGTCGTTATGTCATCAAAATCTGGCCCGTTAGGCGACTGCTTGCATCATCACATTTCCGGCGACATTGGTCGCAGCAGTTGCAGTGACGCAACTGCGTATACAAAGGCTTACAGCTTCCGCCGACGCAGAAGCAGCTGCCTGCTGAGTCGGGCCTGCGTCACTCGTTCATGTGATACTTAGAAGCCGACGTTTAAAGCTGCGGATTTAAAGCTGCTGGCTGCGCGCGCGACTCTAGTGTGCGCGCGCATGATGAGCCCGCTGGTCGCGTACTCCCTAACGGTGTGTGTACTAACAGCGTTGCGAACAAGTGGCGATGTGCATGTTGCTTGTCGTCCAACTTGGTCCAAATATGGTTTTCGCGTCATCTAAAACCATATTTCTCAGTTTCCGCTTGCAGAACACTGCGCTTTGATAAAGGAATCGTAGCCTTAACAAAGAGAAGGAACACCCGGATTAAATGTTTTCTGCTTCCCCAATAGAGAAAGCAGAGGAATAACGCAACACGTACGCACAGCATTTCGAAGAAGACTCCTGCGAATCGACCAGTGCTGAAGCCATTCACTGGCGTGTTTTCCTTCTCACTTTCCTTTCGTTTTCGTGCAACTGTCGGCGATTTTTCTGTTTTTTTTCCCCCCTCAAAGTCTTTAAATTCTTGTGTCGCTCGTGTAATGATTTATGCAGCGGGGTGGTTTATTTACACTCGCTGTATTTATTAACTGCTGTAAACACCCCCTCCTCCCAGCTCGCGTTGCATCAGTCGGACTTCGAAATCTGAATGGATGTCTCGGGTGAGCGCTCGTACGAGTAGTCCCTACGCAACGCAACGCCTTCACACACGTATGCGTGTGTGTCGCACCGTGTAACACACCTTCACCTCCTCCTCGTCGATCGGCGGGCCGAATAATCCTCGCGTCCGCTTCGCGTGACTCAGCCCGCGCGTCCGCTGTACGGGACGTCCCGCAAGCGCGCACGCTGTTGGCTCCGCGATCGGTTCGGATGCGGGGGCGCCAAGATCGTTGCCGTCCGCCTCCTCACTTCCTTCCTCGGTGAACGGCGCCGCGGTTGCCCCGGTTTTGCGCGCCGTGCTCGACCCGCGGTGGTGGCGGCGGCGGACGCATGGACCGCCCCGCGTTTCACTGCTCCTATAGTCACGGTCCAGCGCTGGATTACACGCGAAATTCCGTAACCGGGCTCTTTGCCGCACGTCTGAGTTGCCCTAACCAAGATGGCCGCGTTTCCACCAGTAGCTCCGTAAATACTGAGACGCGCGTTTCGGGAGCTTGGACCTCGCGGGGAACGGCAGAAATGATGCATACCGAGCCGCGTGTTGGCACCCTAATTACGATTCCAGCCCGAGTTCCGCCAGCTTTTACTAGGTCAATGGAGATGCGTGAAGAGAAGCGCACTTTCAAATTTTGCATAACGTCTGCCCGAAGGAAGAAAGTGCGCATATTTTCGCGGGAGCAAAACTCACTGGCACTCTTTTGGGGGGAGCGATCGTCTGCTGGTCTCGATTGCTGGCCGCATTGTGGAAAGAAACACGCATGCGCGTGCGTGCCCTGCGAGAAAAAAAAAAAAAGCAAAAAAAAAAGTTCGTCAGGTTGTAAGCTTATACTGCGTCCATCGTATCGCGCGATAGCTTTGGTACGTTAAAAACTTAATAATTGAACTCTGAACATAGATTGAAACATGTCGGAAACAGACACCATTTGCTTGTGATATTTTATACCACAATCGCGAGGGCGGAGTTGGCTGTGCCTGTGTATATTTTTCGAGAAGTAACCGTTTCATTGTCAAGTTCACTGTGGTAGAACATCATTCCTAGCACACAAATCAGCCTGATCTATAATGCGTACTCTTGCACGCTACGGCCGCGCGCATGGCAGCAAGCTTTTAAGGTCTTTTTATTCGATAGTATTACAGACGGATTTCACGCACTTTTAGGTATCCGTTATTGTATCTTGCCGTTGAGTGCGGGAGTGGGTCGACGTTGAGGAGGATTTTGAGAGGAAACTGAAGGTTTATTTGCATTATTTACAGTACTATCACAAAGTAATGAACAGTCATAAAGTCATCGACGGCCGGCAGCAAATCGGACGCTGCGGCCCGTGGCAAGAAGAACGAAAGAAATGAATGAATGAAAGACTGAATGTCTCTTCTCCCTGTCTCTCGCTTTTAACCCCTTCGGTCTCTCGGGGTCACGTCATTTTCAGCCAATCGTCTAGCCCGCTCAGGTGTCGTCATTTTCCTACAATGGTAGGCGTACGTGCAAGTGCCGTCATATTCGGCAGATGGGGTCGCTCCAAGGGCACCACTGTCGGACGGGTGACTTATCACCGGCGTTGCCTTGGTGTTGCCTCCCCGCCTGAAAGCGCTCAGCTGGTCGAGACGGGTTGTTTTGGAACGACCTTTCAAGCTGCAAAACAGCTTTGCTCGGGACCAAGATCAACTACCTGAAACCGTGCCAGGCTCCCGTTGCACTTTCGGGAAGAGTCAAGAAGGGCTGGAGACAATAGCTCGACATGCGGCAGCTGAGGTGGGGGTCGCCAACTTGCCTGGCAGGTCCGGGAACGGGGTAGACGCGCTCCTGCGCACCCTAATTGGAATGCAACGGTGATTGGATGTGGTTGGGGAACTCGAGTGATGCCAGGAAAAGGGTCCGTATCCAACCGTCTAAAGGCGCGCTCACACTAGCGGGAGACTTCCCACAGCGGCACAGCGTCAACGTCGATGCTGCGTCGCAGCTGCTCGGAATGACGATCACACTGCGCGCGTTTTCTCGCTGCGGTTGTCTTGGAATGTAGAGAGAGGAGGCGTTGAGGGAGGACCCTAAAGAGCAGAGAGGGAAGGGGATAATCATGTGACACCAGATTTCCCGCGTGGTCGTCTTGACCGTCTGCTAGCTCTCCTCGCGTCGCCCTTGTTGTCACGAGGATGGCTGGTTCGAACGATGAGCTGTTGGCTACGGTAAACGTACTTATACTTGCTTGTTCGCTGCTTCTGCACCGTCGCCGTGCACGGAATGCACGGAAGCGCCGATTTTGGGCCAGTCAGGCCGAACTCCAGTCCTATTAATTCCCATCGGTTGGTTTTGACATCCGTGTCTTTATAGTCGCAATGCGTATTGTCATAAAGAAAAGGATAGCACCGAATACATTCCAGGAACCGCTCAAAATCCTCAAGTCGCATGTTCATGGTGGCAAAGCAACCGCCGAGTGTCCCGCAGCACGCGCGCAGCCTCTGCCTCCGCCGACGGGGTCACTGAACTGGGACCGACGTCACGGTTCGCGGTCGGCCCCCATTGGCTGTTCTCGTCAGCGGCGCGGGAAAAATAGGTACCCGACCCATCGCTCTGCGGGACGGCACAGCAGCCTGTCTGCGGGAGAAAAACCGGCTTTTGCGGGAGGCGGCTCGCGGAAAACGTTCTGCGTTGCCCGTTTTCCCGCCACTGTGAACGCGCCTTAACACAGCGTCTTAAAACGCTGTAGCTGCCACGAGGGAATAAGGCAAAAAACTGGCACGCGCCACACGTTTCAAAGAGTGACTTTGGAACGAGAGAAGCGTGTGTGCGATCGTGGCCTGTAATGGTTAGAGCACTGAGCTTCTGTGCTGGAAGACAGGTTCCATCCAACCATCGGTCACGCATTTCGTTAGAGCGTTACAGGCAGGCTTCACCCACGTTGGAGGTATCTAACAGAAAACTTGAGGTGTATTGAGCGTACGCGATCGGCGTCACAGTAGGCACGAAGTCGCTGAACTAATATGGAGTATAGAAATGTCACTTCGAAAAATTGAGTGCAAGGTCGCCCTTGACGCACGCGCGCACAGATGTTGAGACGTCACAGTCATCGCAGTCTTAAGTATGCTGGGCGTTTGTGGTGCTAAATTCTCCCCTGTTTTTTTGCCTGACTGTCTCTTCAGCCACATTATTGTGTTTTCTCTGCGAAGTTCTTTAATTTTAATACGCACTCTGTTCAGCATCCAGTGCGTTGCTATGGGCTGACCTTTACCACCTCTGTTCTCAGTGTCTCCGAAAAAAAAAAAAAAGGTTGACCTTTCTCCGTTACACGTGCCTGGCTTTGTGAGGTGGTGGGAAATTCGCGCAAACGAAACCTTTGACATTTTCCGTTTGTCTTCGGCGAGCCAATTCTGCAACGAAGGGAAGGGCTAGTTCGCGCGCGTGTAGACATGACCTTATAACAACGATGTGTGCGCTTCATCCCGGTTGGTCAACCCGAGGGTCTAATAAACGCCCACATGCGGCGCTCGTCGAGTACATGGAATCTCCGCTCTGCTTCCCTCTATATCCTAAGCTCGCTTCGTGCGCACGCGCACAATGCAAATCCCAATGTCGCGGACTGGGGATGTCAGAGTGGACGTGGACGGTTTCGAGGGGTGGGGGGGGGGGGGAGGCGGTTAGAAAAGGGCGAATCAAATTGTCGATGGAGTCGGCGGAAAAATGAGTCCCAGAGAGACAAGAGCAGCGAGGATCAGATCCGGCGCTTCGCTGTTAGCATTTATATTGGATGTGTCGCGGCCTCTTCTGTCGGAGGCGTTCCTTCGCGCCGTCGTAGAGTGTGCGCATAGAGGTAGGTATACACCACGACGCATTCATACGCTCTGCAGCGTTATATGGACGCGGAGAGGAAGATGAGGGTTGCGGACGCGACGCCGTTGACACGCACGACTTGGGCCCAAAGAAGGGGCAGCGGCTGCTACGTGCGGGGGCCGTTCTGCTGCACCTCGTGTCCGAGAAGCGACGCGCGTTCAGACGGTAAGCGACACTGCGGCCGTGCGGAGTGGCCGCGTGGCTTCGCGCCCATGTTTGCGCAGCGGCGATCGCGTAGTGCGTGTGCGTGCGTGCGTGTGTGCGTGCGTGTATGTGTCTGTCTGCTCCCGCGTGGGTGCTTCCCGTCGCCGAAATTTCGGAACGCGACTGTTTTCCCGGCACGAATTGTTTGTGCAGCTGACAACCCCACCATGCGAAGAGACGGGACGTGACAAGTGTCTTTCAGTCTGCCCGACTGTTGGGTCAGGTGCCAGAACCAGGTGCCACCTGACCGCCTATACAAACACGAGCCTAGTGCAGCTTCGCGTTTAGCGAGAGAACGTGTTCGTAGTATCGAAGAAAGTTTAGCGTAGAGCGTGTGTTTAAGCTTATACCCCGCATTTCGTCTCCTCGCGCGCGCAAGATCACCCCTGTCGCGTAGCCTGTGTAATGGTCGCGGTCTGGCGCGGATAAATTTTAGTGTTTATTCTCCGCCCTCTTCGGGCCTTGTCACAAATCACTGACGTAGCCTTAAGTTTGCCCGAGGGTTTATCTGTAGCTGTTGAAGCATGCTCGCCTGCGCAAGTAACCAGCGCTGTTTGTGCTTTCTTGAGAATAGGTGGATGTTCGGGTCGCGAAATTTTTGAGGCGTCTCAATTCGGCCAACTCATCGTGCTGCAGTGAATCCCTAGCCATTTTGGAATAGTTGGAAATGAGCAGGCTGACGCGGAGGCAAAGAAAGGCACACACTGATGGGAAGATTATAAAACTTTTGATTTTTTTTCCCGGTATGACATCAACGCCTTGCTCCATAACTCCATCAAAACCTCTATGGCGCGACAATGGGACAACCCCGGACATCGGCAAGAGCGCCTCCATAGACTTGACGCTGGTTTGCGATTCCGGCTTCCACTTCGGTTGCGAAGAAGTCGGGAAACACTCATCCGTCGACTACGGTTCGGTGTGACGTACACTCGCCTATACCTTCATAAGATTGGACGAGAACGGGACCCCCTGACTGTAGCGTCTGTCACACTCCCGAGACATTATATCACGTACCTTGTGTGTGCCCTCAATATGCGGCCGAGCGAAGGACTCTTTTTAAGTATAGTGTTCGCTGCTTGGACTCCCGCCCCTTTTCGGAGGAAAATATTTTAGGCGCGTGGAGAGGAGTTGACCATGCCGAACGCACCGTAAAATCACTCTTGAATTTTCTGTGGGAGACCGGCTTAGACGGTCGTCTCTAGGACATGTGGGACGTGAAAACAGTGCGAAATGTGTTTGCGCGATAACGTCTTTTGTGGACGAGATTACTCCTGCTTGTAGGGTGTCTGAAGCGCGCATCCGCGTATTGAACAACATGTGTATAGTAGCTCACTGTACCATATCATAACCACCTGTCACCTACCTTTCCCTGTATCTCCCGCTTCCCCTTACCCGAGTGAGAAGTAGCAAGCTAGAGACGCCCTCCTCTTCAGGCCGATCTCACCTCCTCCTTGTTAATTAAAATCTTATCCTCCACCTCTTCCGAGCCTCGTGTTCGCGTAAATTGCGCTTCGAGTTTACGTTCTAAATTCTGAAGAATTCATACTGAGCGAACACGGCGGCGTCCCCGTTGCGTTGTAGCGGGCGCCGGCCGATTGTTCGAATGCACGAGTGCCGCCACTCCGGTGTGCGGGACCAGATGCACGCAAAACTGCCGCGCGACTGGCCGCTTGAGGCACCTTGCGTGTATTCGCGGGATTCTTTCATGCTCGGAAAAACACTCTTATGTAGCACGTATTGAGCAACAGAAAGCTGTATCGGGAGTTTTTTCGTGTCGCTCTACAATTTTCTCATTGACACTTTTCATCAAATTATATCTGAGAAGTTGATTAAATAATTAAGACTAATTATCTAATTAGGTGGAATGAAAAAATAATAATTTGAGTATCTCCAAGAGACGGCAAACAACATTACCTTGGTTCTGTCCAGCTACGTGGCATTCGCATATTTTTAAACTCTGGCTAATGTTAGCTGGGACACTGGGACGCCCTGTATAGTCATGCGTGGCGCCTGTTGCGGTCCTGTCTTGCGATATAAGGCAAGGGCAGTATGTTGTTGGCTACGGAGTGGAGGAGGGAACTAGAACGCAATAAAAAAAAAAAAAAAAGAAAGAAACCGTTGTGTGCCGCTGGCGGGGGGAGTCGGAAGTCGAGGAGGAGCGGAGAGACCGGAAGCACGGGGGGGGAGGGGGGGCAACCCACCGGAACTGCACTTATCCAGAAAGCATTTTCCGCGCGGTTGGCGTTCCCGCCTTTGGTCCCTAGGGTAGTGTTGCCCGAGTGGTCTACGTTGGCCCGTTGGGCAAGTGTGTTTGCATGCCCGGCCGTTTAGGTGCGGAGCCCAGGATTTACTCCGCAGCGTCGTTTTCTTTCTCTTCTTTTTCCCCCTCCCTCCTTGGCTTAGTTACACTTATTCGCGTGTTTGTTTCGTTTTCGCCCCTGGTACATTTTATTATTATTATTATCATTCTCAAGTTCTACTCGTAGACGCTTCCCACATCCGCGGCGTTCCGGTATACAGTCACCGTGCATCGCGGCATGCATTCACACTCACGAACTCTGTCGAGCGCCTTGTATCAAATTCGTAATCAGTGATTTGTTTCCTCAAGTAAGTAAGTGCTGCCGTAACAATGAAAGTAGCAGCAAGGTGTCCCGTAGCGTGTATGAAAAAGCGTCGTATAGCGTCCTATTCTTAGTCGAGTTTGAACATCGGTAAATGAGGCGGGTTGCAGTTACCTGTGGTCTATGACCGGCAGTTAGCTTCCTCCTCTTGCACAGTCGTTTCCCCCATAGTGATAGTGTAACCAGGGGCCAGTGAAATGGCCACTGGTTGGCTGATGGCCGATGAAACGCAGTGAAACCGCATCGCGCGTTGCGATGACCTAGGGATGGCCCGAATACAACGACCTACAATACGGTTTTAGGCATCCTTTGAATGGCAGCCGTGAATACCGGGCTGACCCGCGGTTATGCGACCCATCGATATTAGGGAACGGCCCTTAGGAACAGCTTCAACTTCTAGTTGCTACGTGTATACACGCACAAAAGCTGTTCAAAGGAAAGGGAAAGCTTGACTGTTCTTGTGGTGGCACCGTAACATATTGCGAACGTTGCAGTCTTCGATTAATGGCGAACCTCTCTCCGAACCGCTCGTCTGCCAATGAAGGCGGCGCGCGGCGCATAATTTTCCGGTGACCGTTCTCTCGAGTGACGCGGAGATTGAAGGAGCGGCCCTGGCGTCGCGAGCGCTGTTTCGCATGTGCGCATTCCTGTACACGCATTCCCGCATGTGCGCATTTCGCATGTACACGCGCATTTATACGCTCGCTCGCGGTTGGTGGTTTCGCAAGTCTTGTTGCGCGGCGTATTTGGCCCTCCCTCTCTCTGTGCGTCGTTAGAGGACGCCGAGCCGCACTCTCCGAATGCCTGGCTCAAGTCTCGGGTTTTCTCTGACTCATCTTCCGCGCCGCTGAGCGCACCGCGTCGTCGAGGCGAAGCAGCAGTTGGCTATCGGGAGCAGCGCCAGCAGCGGGGTCCTGGGCGTCCTCGCCGCCGCCAGCGCGCAGCGTGGCCCGTATTCTTTATGATGCAAACTGCTAGCGCGTCGCCGACGAGGTGCGGATGTCCCGTGTATTATTATGCGACATGGCACGTTGCGCCCGCTCTTGAGCGTGCGCAGGTGCCCGCGCGCCGGACGGGCAAAACCTTTTTTTTTTTTTTGGGGGGGGGGGGGGGGGGGGCGGCTGAATCCAGGCTAGTCTGCTGAATGAGCGCGCTCTTTTCGCTGCGTGGCTGCCGGGCTTTTGTGGGAGCCCTTTCCGGTGCCCCGTGTCGCGCATTCTTTCAATTTGTCTGGCCGCTGAGGTTATGCGGTGCTATTACGGGTGCCGCCTTGTCTCTTCTTTGTCGCTTGCGCTGATTAACTAACCTTGCGTGACATATGTTTTCTTCGCTGGCCCATTTTAGTTTCCCCGTACGCGAGCTCTTCATCGCATTCGGCGGCGAAGTAAATCAAAACCGGATTCCGCATACCCGTGTCACGCGGACGTTGCGCTTCTATAGGCGGCGATTTTCAATCGCGGTGGCCTTCGGGCGATCTGGACTCGGTCACGCTTCGTCGAATCGACATTCTGGTGCGCTAGCCCCCGACCAAGTTGGCTCGATGTTCGTGCTTGCGCACGTTCGGCACCCGACCCTCATGCATGTGAGCGAGGACAATTCCTTAAATGGGGATTTAAGGCGTCCCATGCAAAGTTCGATTCATTTCCTCGCGCAGCGCGGCGCCTGACGCGTGGGCCGATTGCTCAATGAGAATCGAATCGCGCAGCTGGAGTGCGCCCCGATTACCTTTGTGACAGTTGTATTGTTTGCCATCCGTGCTCTTGGTGTGTTCTTGGCGAGTCTTTCATTTCACTGGCTTCTGTTACTCGGTGCCCTTGTTTGTTTGAGCCCGTGCTTATACCATACGTGGCGCCGGTTGTGGCGTTCTCGCTGCGCTCTCGGAACAATAAGGGAAGTGCCCATCTGTTCCCGCCTAATAGCTCATCTGCAGTTTCTCAATTCGCATGAAAGCGCGCCTTGTTCACCGCGCGCCATTTCGTGTTTTTCTCACTCGAAGGGTGCTCGCGCTGCAGCGCGCGCGCGCTACGTCGGATTCCGCCTCGCGTGCTGTGCGTAACAGCTTATTACCTTAATCGTTGCGCCACGGATAATTAATTTTTTTCTTTTTTGTTTCGCGCTACATGTCCGGATACGCTCCGGAACATATATAACTTGTGAGATATTGGCAGCGAGTGTGTAATGATCCGGCTAGTTAATCCTCGCTCTTACCTGAAAAGAACGAGGCGAAGACCTAACATGGATGTGGGTTAAATTGACCATGATCTTCGAGGTATTATTTTTTCGTGATGCCCACACCTTTACTATAGTGTTTCCCTCTAGTCTTCCTCTCGCAATATGTCGGCGCTGTTTCTCTTCGCTCTTGTGTCACCTGTTTCAATAATCCGCGCGGACGTTCGCATCCAAATCTGCGCATGCGTCGACTCTTAGGGAAATTTGTAGACGGTTCGTTCGGTGGGCTAATGCATTACACTGGGCGGCGCATCCGCGGTTCTTGTTCTCTCGAGGGCAATCGCACAAGAAGCCACGCGCAGCAGGAGTACCGCCAATGGCGCACTTCAGTGCGCTCGCCTGACGTGCACGCTGCTGAGCCACGACTCGACCCCCCAAAAAAATGTGCGCGCTCTGCGACGTTTAATGATGACTATGCCCTCGCGCGAAGCGAAGAAGGTGCGTGCTTGTTGTATAATTCCTACGGAAAGAAGTGGTGTTCTGTGATGCTTCACATCGCAGAACCACCATTTCACCGTCACAGAACACCATGGCACAAAGCGTGGTAGCTGCAACGAGTGAGGTGACGGAATGATAGAGAGATGGGCAGGTGAGTCCGTGAGCAGCAACCCGTCGGTGGCGCTTAGATAAAGCGTTTCTGTCCCGTTTCTTCGGTTGTTGCGACGTTGACATCGCGTGCACTTTGTGTTTGCACTACCGGCTGTCGTCCTCCCCCAGAACACTTCTCAGTTTTTTCCAGAAGGTCCATTCCAGCGCGAAATTAGATCGTAGACGACAAGGAGCGCCTAAGCGCGCACCGATGGATCCTTCTGTCGGTTTGATTGCCGAGGCGTCGTTGTTTCAATAGGCAGAGTACTCGTACGCGGGACTGCGCTCTCGGAGCCCACACAGGAACGACTAGTTTACTGGCGGCACAGTCTTTCGCTTCTGCTCACGCGACTCTATAGTTGCTACGGTTCGGAGAACAGGCCGAATGCAGACCTCGCTTTGCGATCCAGTTCTGTCGGTGAGCGAGAAGATTGGAGCCAAAAAAGCACGCGTGCAAGGTCGGCGATCGTAATTCGCAGCGCAGGAGAAAAAAAAAAAAAAAAAGCCTCGTCCATCTCGCGCCTGGAGCCTCTCGTGCTCCGCTTCGGAGCTTCGTCGTGCTCGGAGATTGAAGAGCCGAGCCACGAAGAAAAACGAGCAAGGAAAACGAAGAAAACAGCGCCGCAGTCTTGTTCGCTGAGGCACCGGGATGAGAAGCCTGTAGAATTGGCGCGTGCGAAATCCCCTCGGGCCGCACGCCGCATTGAGGGACGATCAACTGATTGCCGCCCGTGCGCGCCCGCTCCGAGGGAAGGAAACGCGGGAGGGGCAGGCATTGCAGAGCGTTCGCCCGCGGCCCGCTTCTCCTCCTAATCCCCGCTCTCTTCCTTTGTTATTTCTGTTTTTCGTCTCCCTCATCTCTTTATTCGGCGTGGCCGACGTTCTGCGACAAGATCGGCGCCGTTCTCCTTTAGCGGAGGCTCGCCGAAAAGAGCTGCCTTTCGGAGTGTTCGTATACCGGAGCAAAGTGGGAGAAAAGCGCCGCTTATCAACGGACGAGGCAACGCGCACGCGCCTTTTGTATACGCGCGATGGCAATCGGGCTGTGGCGGCGTGCTACCGCGCGCTCGGCCGCATCGCCAGCCGCCCTCGTACGATCGTCCTGTTGCTCGATTGAGGAAACCACCGAATCCAGGTCGTGTATTCGTTTGCTCCTGTTGCGCCGCGCTTCGGTCCCGTTGCGCGAGTTCCTCGGCAGCGTTGACACCCCCCTCCTCCCAACCCTACGTGTCCTTGCGGTGCCGACGACTGCTCCAGAACCGATCGTCGTCGAACGCGGCTCCGCGATAGAGCTCGCCGCCAAGTCAAATGTAATCTCCTGCCTTCTCCCTCGAAAGCACTGGCGCAATGCGAAGGAGCGGCATTCAGTGGTTTGACCGGGGCGCACTGGCTTCTGAAGAGGCGCACCGATGATACTGGGGGCTCTGCGCGTCGCCGTATAAGCGGACGCAGCATTTTTTAAAAGGCTTGTACCCGGTAAAGCAAGCTGTTCCTTCGCGCATCTGGCGAGTCCAGAGAACATGTTGGGAACGAAAGGTTCCTACAACTCGGCACCTTAAGCGCCCTTCTCATGGTAAACGTGTATCGAACACAAATGCTCGTTGAACAAAAGGGAAAACATTCTCATTGTTTTACCGAACCAAAGATGGCTTTTAGAAAATCGTCAATTTCGCAGTTAAACCAATTCTCGCGCACTTTCTAAGTTACCGGGCGCCTGCTCACCGCTGAATTCTAGCATCCAACAGATGGATGTTTATTGTGCGGTTGTTTCGATTTCCAAGCCGTTTCACTGCTGAACGCCGCTGGTGGGCGGGGAGACCTCGATAGTGCGTTTCGAACTCGCACGGAAGCTGACTCACACCAGCACTGTTAGATTGTGACATGTCTTGAGAGCCGCGGATGTCGGCCGCGGGTGAGGTGTCTATGCTTCTATCTTTCCGGCAGTCTTTGGACTTTGGGTGTTCACAAACGACCTAGCGGTCCCGGCTTGGTCACTCTCGCTTGTATCGCTGCTCGGCATGAGTTAAGAGCAGTACTGGGTGGGAGCTTCTCTGTTTTACTTTATGCATCGAGCGTTCTTGACTGGTTTCTCTGCTGCGCGCCTCGCTCCTCAGACGCGATGGACAGAAACACCTTTTCGCCTTTGCTTCTTTCGAGCCTCCGCGTAAGTGACATTCTTCAGCATATACTCCACCTCAGTTGTCATTTGCGGCACTACCGAATGTATGAGGCGTGCACAGGTAACATCATTTCGCAGCAGAATATAATTCGTGGCATAACTGTCTGATTATTAGGGGGATTAGAGAATTTTATTTTTGATTGGTACATGATACGGCGATACATGACACGTTAGGACATTTGCACATGCACGACATAGACCGCGAATTACTGTGGCCATGAGTGGACGACGTGGCGCCGACGAACACATCTCCAGGGGCATTAGACCTTCGTATTTATTGGACAAGGAGCACTGCAGCTTCCACAGTGCTACGAACGACTTGTGAGATGGAGCATTAGGTATCGGCTCTTGCGTGGTGTGGCGTGTCAGTCGACTCTTCGGCATTACCCTCGCGTGTTGGGTGTAGACGGAGGTAGAAAACTCGTCATGAATGCTCGAATTATTCCGAGCGTTCTCTCTCCTCATTCATAACCGGGCCGAAAATATAGCAGTTCGGTGCAGCATTGTAGCTCTGCTCGACTACTTGTGTTTCCATCCACTTTTCCGGTTATGGGCCGATCGAACCCACCTGCGCGTAATTTCCGCCTCGTCGCTTTGCGTTCCGCGTATACTTATTGCATTTAGGCCACCGGCGGAGAAAGCAAGGCACGTGATGCCATAAAGGACGAAACGATTGTCCAGACCTAAAATAATCTTGAGCTCGACTCGCCGCCCGCAGTTGATAAATGTTTTGAACGTGTTAAGCTGTCGCCCAGTCGTTGTTCTTTCGCTGTCCAACCGACACAACTGACCGCCTATAGTTACCGAACCGTATACCGCAAGGTACGCGTCGGCAAGCGCTCTCGGCTTTACATTCGTGCTCACGCCGTCTTGACCTTCTTTCGTACCAGGCACGCGCAACCGGCCACCGAGACATTCCGTGAAACGGGATATGCGCTTCGTAGCTTGCGCGGCGGTCGACCGCAGCGGGATTAGAGCGTTTCTAGAAATAGCGATAGCAAGCTGCCTGCATGCACCCACGAGTGCACGAACACACGGCGTCGTCGGCGCTGTCCGAGAGCAGAACGCGAAGTGCCTCCACGCGCTCTCTCTCCTCCGAGCGCATTGAGGCATCCTAGCAGGACGTTAACTTGGCTTGGCTAAGCGTTTGGCTACACAGGTCCGATAGGGCGGGCGTCCGCTGATGCTGGATTCCCTGATTCGAACTAAAGCCGAAACTCTCTATATAGAGCTGCGACCTGCGAAGTATAGATGTCATGCCTAGCGAGCTGCTGGTTCCCAAGGTTGCAAGTTTCTCACACTGTATGCTATAGTCTCTCCTTTTTTTTCTTGTTTTTTTTTCTGTCCGCTTCGGTGCACGATTAAAGCTAAGGCGAGCAGTAGCCGTACACTATGGCTCCTCTAATAAAGGCGTTAATAATTACCGAACTTGTATGTACGCGAGGAGTGAGAGCTACAATGGTTGCTTTTGCCACATTCTCGATTGAATCAGTGGTCGGGAGATTTGCCTTCGTGTGTGAATCGTGTAAACCGACGCAGCTGCGATAGATTACGATATATGGAGTAAGAAAATAAGCGAGACTCCGGACCCTCAATATACTTGCGATCGGAGGCGGAGCTGATACATTCCCGCATTCTTCTCTGGGCCACTTGGAATGGAAAGTGGCCTCGTGCAGATGATCCATAAAATACGCGCTTCCGTAAGATAACAGTGGGAGATTAATTGCATAGTTCACGACCGATGAACACGATACGCCACATCGTGTCGTGCCGGTTTGGACGCTCTGCAGACTCTGTATAGGCGAAAGCTGCCGCAACATCTTTCTGCTTGGTTGGCAGGGGCCTCCCTGTTCTGTGTTTGGTTTTAAATCGCGCACTTGCGACGCGAACCTAAAGGTACATGCAGACCCAAGTGGCCGCGGCAATTTTGTGAATGTGTAGCATGACATCCTTATGATAGCGCGTTTCAGCATGCCGTCATCGACACGGCCTCTCGGCGCTTCGCAATAAGCAAGGCGTAGCGTTCTGAAAGTCCTGGGCTTACCTAACTGTGCTCCTTAATTGTGGCACATGTGGCGGAGACTGCTTATTACGAAGGACTTTATGATCGCAATGTTATGCTGTCGATGTGTGTGCGCAAGGAGTGAGACGTGTAAGCGCGATGCGTGCATCTGTCAGGAGCTCCTTGACGCTGCCGGATATTGTGACTGCGTTTCACGCGATTGCGACACGCTCTCTCTCTCTCACTCAAGAAGGGTGCTTGCTTGCGGCGGCTGCACAATGCAAACCGTTGTTCCTGCCATGCATGCGTTTCCTGCTTTCCCTAGATGCGACTTGGTCCTTCCTCGAAGAGAAAAATGGCCGAGCGGCTGAAACTTGCGTCGGCTGCCACGTTTAGAGCGTCTTCCTTCCTCTGCAGCGTATATATCCCTTGCCTTAACGGGCGAAAATGGCTCGGGAGGAAGTCACCGAGTGGTTCTGACGCATTGGATATCGGATGCTCGGCCTAGTGCCTACCTGTTCGTGCATGTCTGGCAGTCATTCCGTTTTCGTCGCTTGTTCTGACAAATACGGGCTTCGAAAATGGTCTTCCTTTTCTTCTGTAGTTCTTGCTGCTAGGAGCCATCCTTTTGTCTCATTCCACTCGAAGTTCTGCGTTTTGAATGATCACGTTTACGCACTTGTTTACGCGGTATACAGCTTAAACTATCATTCTTATCCCCTCCCCCGTCTGCAACTCGCAAAACTTGGAATAGTTTGCTCTGACATGCTTGCAAGCTTTGTTTTTGAGCGGAGATTTCTTTGATGCCCAGCTATAATAAATGAATAAATAAATAAATAAATAAATAAATAAAGAACACGTAATATACAACTCACTACAATAGGGGGAAATGTGACCATCTTACATTAACGGGCCTTTGCGATTGAGAAAATCAAATTGGAATACTGTGATGCAAGGACTGCTGCGCAAACTCGTAACTGAGGCACCATTACATATATTTTAATGAGAGAATTAATTAGGTAGGTGTGCGTGACGGAAACATTCTTTCGGTGGAGCACTATAATGTAAGCGTTATGTAGCGATAAGGTAGGGATGGATCGGCCTTCGCCAAGTTATATAACGCCGTTAACCCAGCGTTCCTGAAACTAATTTATTATTATTTTAAAACGATTAGTCCGGACTGTCGTCAGTAACATGTACCCCGACGGATAAAAGGTTTCGGAGGGTCCGCGCTAGAAAAAAGAAACGAAATTTTGTCGCAGCACAATTCATCCTCCCTTGAATTAAACGCGCTTTGTGTATTTTCCCCTACGGGTCTACGAAGCTGCGAGTAGCTTAAGCTTTTCTCACTATTTCTGGTCTCCAAAAACTTTTGCGATTTCGTTTCGAACATGATCCGAGTCCACTTTCTGTACGTTGTCCTTAGTAAAGAAATGCAGTACGGCACCCGCAAGGACTTGCCGTACGGTAAGACGGTACTGCTAAAACTCTATGCCAACCGCAACAACAACTGTTGCCGTCACCGCGTATACGTTTATTGCAGTGCAATCATTGTGGGCCTGGTGATAAACGGGAAATTTCGACATTCAACGTGTACATGACACTTGCGCGTCGTAAAAAAAACCCATCAAAATTTTTCTGTCATCGCGAAATAAAGGAACAGGAGCAAACTATGCGCATTTTGGGAAAAATGGGGTTAAGAGGTACTGATTCTCGTCTGGTGTGGTGCATGGCTAAAAGGCTTGCCTACCTCCTCGCATTTTCCCTTTTCTCGCTCGCTCTCGTTTACCCTATCTAAGTGTAACGCTTTAGCCGTAGGTGATTATGAGAGCATCCCTCCAGTCTTTCCCGTCGTTGCTGCTTCAGAGCTCGGGGTCTGACACCTTTCGCCTCCGCAGGCCAAGTCCTCCGGACGCGACGCTGGCAGGTGCGCCCTTTGTCGACAAGTTCCGCGAAAAAAAAAAAAAAAAAGGTCCTCCGGTTGTCGCTCGGCGTCTTGTTCGCTCGGTGCACACGCGCCGATTCTCAGACGCGTGTCCTGTTGTTTTTTTTTTTTGCCGTCAAGGATCTGGGCGCTGCACCGGCATGGAAGTTCACAGTGGTTTTTTCTTCTACCGCGGGTGGCGGACGGAAGTGTAGCCGTTTCGGCAGCCTTTACTTTTTTCCTTGCACGTCGCTATCGCGCCAGTGCCATTCAGTTCTGTGCTCATGCGGATAAAAATATTGAGCGTCGTTAATATGTGCGTAGAATAGTAGCGCTGTCTCTCTGTGTGTGTGTCTGTTTCCACGTCCTCGTTCAGTCGCGCTTACACATTCTATCGTAGAATAGGATCGCCGTTTTTCACCCTGCGCCGACGTTTACGGTCCTGCCGACTGATGTCTACAGGAATGCCGAGCTCAAGGTAGGCTCGTTGTCTCGCGATCTGTAGCTGATTGCCCTGCGCAATGGTGTTTTAAGTGCTACACAAGAGGGCTTTTTCGAAGGAGCTTCGAGCACAGTTCACTAGCGCCGCTTAGATAACAGAAGGGCGACGCTCTCGTGCAAAATCTCGCTTCGGGAGAGGGAGATGGAATGCTTAAACTAGGCTATGGCCCGGCACCTTGGCCTTGCGGCTTGACATTGCGGCTGGAAGCGCGCAGGGCTCGGACCTCGCGTCTTGGAGGGGCGGAGCTTGCACCGTAGACTCTCGCGTGTCATTTGCGCTGGCATGTGGCGAATATCTCGGCAACTCGGACTGACTTCCCGAAACTGACGAATGCGCTGCGATGTTAGCAACGTCAAGTATGAACTGAAGCCAAGGCATCTATAGGCATTTCTCCCTTTCTTTTCTTCGTTCTTTCTTTATTGTTTGTTTTCCGCTGTACCCCTTGGTCCATATACTTTTGATAGCTGGTGTAGTACGCTTGCGCTGCCTTGCGTTGCGCAGGGAAGCATGCGCGCGTGCTTAGGCGCGTCGGATTCAATTTCCGCGGCGGTTATGTGCTGCCCATTCGCGAGGTTTGGGATCGTGCATAACGTGTCGAGCCGTTGCGACATTTCATTTGTCCGCTTTCAGGACTACCAGCGATGCACGCACGCTGCGGACTGCGGCTAGGTGCCTTTCGACGCATCGGCACATATCGTCGGAGTGCGCGCTTCCGCGCCGCTGCGCTAGGGTTTATACGTGCGCCCTTCGCTGGTTCCCTTTTCTTTTCGCTCCCCCGCTGTAACCCGTGATAACACTTTTGGTTTCCGTTTCCTGTGGCTGAGGCAACTCGTCGTCGCGGCCGTCAGTTTGTCATTTCCTCGCATCGAGGCGTAGGCTGCTCTCGCGCTGGTGTCGAATGAGTTCGTCTTCGTCGGGCGATTCACCGTGCTCCCCCCCTCCCCTCGGATACACGGCCGGTGCATGTACGACACGACCCTTTGATTGTTGTTCTGTTAGTACGTGACGGCGTTCGTGTTTTTGGTGAACTGTTGCTGCTGGCACACGGCTGCTCGCTATGGTCGTACCACGTCGCGTCTGGGACGTTCTCGACGTTGGATGAGCGCGCTCGAACGGTGGGGCCTATTACCCGTTTCGGGAAACAGCGCGGTGTCTTTTTTTTTTTTTCTCTTTTTTTTTTACTCGGCCAGTGAGTTGCCTTCGCGCTGTTCCACTAGCGCACAGAATGCCGAATCCAGCAATAACAGTGTTAACGCGACTTTATTTGGCGGCTTGAAAAGCTACAAAGATGAGGACAGACTGCTTTGTCGTGTTTCATTCTGCCCGTTTTGCCCACGACCGGTAACGCTGTGCGCCATACGGCGTCTCGGTAATGAGTTTTTGCCGCGAATGAGTTCTTGAGAGGGGAGGGGGGGATACGCATCCTTATTTACGCGTTCGGTTTGATTAGGTGCTTTGCATCGCAGTTAATTATAAACAAGAAATGTTAGGACCCTTCTCTGCCGTCTTTTCCAGCTCATTTCTTCTGCTCCGCAATTTTTGTTGATAATTTTATGACCTCGGCTGTGCTTGATTTTGAATCTAACTAGCGAGCGTTAGAAAAAGCGCCTCGGTAGAACGAGGCATTCAAGTTTCGCGCAAGATAATAGTTTCAGTAGTGATCGTAATATATATATATATATATATATATATATATATATATATATATATATATATATATATATATTACGTCAGTAATATATATTATAGTCAGTAAATTTGGTTAGCATTTTTTCTTCAATGAGTCGTAGATAGTTTAATATTGTTCATCGTATGAAAAGCTTCATTTTACTGATTACAATCTTTGCTTTGACAACGGAAATTAGGAGAGAGGCATAAGGAACCAAAACGCTGGTTTTTCACTGAGGATAGGCAGGTCCATTTTGCTCTGGGACTTTCTGCGCACAACTCTGCCGTACAGCCGGTAGTGCCATACAGCCCTCTGTTGGTGATGGTTGTATGGCACTATATATGATAAATTACTGCGTGCATCGGCACAAAAAAGTAGAGTTCTATTGTTCAGCTTTTTCCTCCACTTGGCAACTGCATGCATTATGAGTTGTTCCAAGAAGTTGTTCTGCATCAAAATGGGTGCAGGACTTCCAAGGGTGCCACTGCTGTTGAAATACATTTTTCGGTGGGTTTGCCCAAGCACCCTAATATAGACCTGCGTACTTCCATTTTATTTTAGGGAGTTGCAGTGGCCACAGCAGCCTTCATTTGGCTGCTGTCCTTGACAAGTGTAGAGAAGAAAGGAGTGTCATTTTCGTAGGGTTGTGCAAGCAAAGACTTGAACTTGACTAGTGGCCTGCAAATAAAAGTTAAAAATGACATGTGGCACTCGCACCATTTCACGATTGCAATGTTAACCTTAATTTGGCATACAAGAACTGAAACACTGGTTTCTTGTGTCTACTGGTGTATAGCCATGAATGTATAACAGTTCATATGTGTTTTACATGCAGTAACTATGGAGAAATTTGATTAAGAATAACTTTTTATGCTTTCTCTTGTTCTGTGGCTATAACAGCGTGAAGTCTAGTAGTATTTCTTTACAGGAAGATAACATTTTTCATTTATAGTGATGACAAAAGCAATTGCAGATGTCTTGCTTGGTCCTTTCCATTAGTGTTGTGGGCATGTGTGCTTGCATCACTTAGGCTAATGGCCGTTGTTCTTTTTGATAATTCACTAAAGAATGTTCACCGTATCCTTATTAAGCTCTGCATTGCTCATTTCAATGAATGGACTTTGTATTAAATGTCTATATGCGTTGTTGTGCAGCTTCTAAATATTGTTCCCTCTCTTTTCCTATGTCAATATCTACTATTCTGACGTACATCTTGATTTACTGAACCTATTTGCCATCTGTGTAGTAGCAGGGGAAAGGATATTTCAACTTTCAAAATGGAGTTTTCTTAATTCTTGCATCTTGCCTGTGTCCTCCCCGTGCAGATTGACTACCCAGACTGCGAGCTGCTGCGGCCGGGGCAGCGGCAGTCGTGCACCACCATGAACTTGGAGCGGCTGCTGGCCCTCGAGCCGGACGAGGTGGCCGTTGAAACAAGGCACCCGCACCACCACCTTCAGGTTGGTCCATGGGATTTAATTTCGCTGCCATTGAAGACCCTTTGAAGTATTGCGATGATGCACCCAAAAAGTAACCAGAATGTATCTGTATACTCCCCCCCCCCCTTCTTTTTTTGTGAGGTAGCACTTTGTACTTCTTTAAGCACAGTGGTAAGCTTTGCTAGCATATGGCCTTTTCACATCGTTCCGAGTAGTACAGCCCTAGGCTCAATTTCTCGTTCATTATTCTAGGCATCGTACTCAAATGCATAAAATGCCCAATGTCTTTCTCGTCACTTAACGCAAAGATCACTGTGTATGTGTGAAACTTGTTTCTTGCACTGGCTTGATCATACAGTGAAGTTACTGTATGACTGCACATTTTGATCAATTGTGGATGCACTTACTGTGAAGAAATGCTTTTTTGATATCCTTAGGTGGAATTAATCATTTCGCTGATATTTCTGGTAGACCTTGAGGTCATAAGTTCTAATATGGGTAATAAGTGTACCTTGAATATTCATGTACACAGGCTGTTGATATGAAGAGTGATTTAGGTGTTTAGAATTGTTTTTTGTAAATGGACTAAACTCTCCTGCATGCTTTTCAGGTGTGTAAAAATATGTCAAAGAAATATAGTGAGAACTCTGACTTTTCTTTCTTTTTCACTTTGAAGCTTCAATGTTCTGATAGCCTGCATGATGCAACTAAAAAGTTGAAACACCATCGTTAATGTAATGACACCTAACAACGGTTCCTTATTGCACCCATAACAAAGGAGCTGGGCTTACACAACAAAGCCCTTTAACAAACATTTCGTTAAAGTGCAAGTGGTCCATAGTAAAAAAAAAATCTGGTTAGCATGTATCTTGCCTTATAATACAGTTGGCTTCCACTCTTTGCAGTTGTAAATTTCGCTGCAAGTCTCGCGCATACACTGTTCTACATAAACTAATTCCCCCCACTCAAATATCTCTGCACTTATGGAGACATGTGCAGACCTTTTCCTTTTTGAGAGTCAATTTTTAGCCTGGCTACCTGAGCACGGAAATACTCATTATCCAACTGTGCTTGAAGCAGTACAGAAAGCAGAAAAATTGATATCTGCCTCTAACGGTCGAACTTGTCCCTCTTTTTAATGAGAGGTTATGCACAACCATTCTCTCAGTGGAGTGGCAGTGCTACTAGTGGTTTCTGTTTTACCAAGTGAATACATGATTAGTGGCTTCTTGTGGCGGTGGGTAGTTACATTACCGGGTGCTGCAGTATGCAGTGATCCTTAGGGCTTGCAACTGCTGCTTATGGCTGTAAAGGTGTGCCCTATTGAGGCAGGATGGAATCACATTTCAAATGATGTTTCAAACTAACTGTGCATCATGACATAGATCCGTACTGAAGGATATGCTTGTAGTCAGTGCTGGACAGTATCGAAGATACATGTATCTTAGATACTATCTTAGATACTATCTTAGATACTCTGAGTATCTTCTATCTGTATCGTAATACGTCTGGCAAGACGTGTATCAGTATCTGTATTTCCGATACATGAAATAATGTATCGTGTATCTTAAGACACAGGATACTGCTATTGCAACATCACCGTGTGAAACTTTGCCAAAATACGCTTCTCAAGCTGATACTTCTGCCTCTAAGCCACTTGGATAAAACTAAAGGCAGTGACATTCTTTTGTCTGTCCACCAGAGCCCTCCAGTGAGGACAGGCAATGAGGTCTGCGCGTCCCTACTGGTGGAGCAGAGTCACGTGGTAGCGCTCCACAGTGGTATTTCTCTAAAACTCAGTGGTATTTGCACCGCCAAGCAGAGGCTTCTTATTGACATTCTTGTAATTAGATGGCAGTGCTGGTTGGCAAGCAGAGCAACGACTCCCACCAATTACTAAAGCGACAAGCAAAAACCGTTGACAATGCAGCATATAAATAGTTTTCATGTTAAGCAGCTAAAGCAACCCCAATAAATTGTTTCGGAATGAAAATATTATGCTTCGCGCAAGAAAGACAAACATTTTGAGATACTAACAGACATTTCATTCAAATCAAACAAGGTTGGTCAGAGTTGACAAATTTCCAAGCAAACATTTTTGTGCATGCACGTTTGCTGCTACATTATATAGATCTATAATAAGAAATTTTCAAATGTATCGAAGTATCTTGAGATACAAATGGAAAGTATCGTATTGAATACAACAATTGCGATAGTGTCTTGTATCTAGATTTCAAATACTTGTTGTCCGAGTATCTTGTATCGTATCAAGATACAATTACAAGGTACCTTTGTCCAGTCCTGCTTGTAGTGATATTTGCACTGACAACCATAAATGCGCTGCAACACGAACCTTGCAGGGCATTCATTAGATTTCCAGCTCACTCACATATGTGTTTGGAAGTTTGGTTGCATTAGTATAACTTCGGGCTTTAGTGATGGTTGGCTATAGTCACGTGCCATTGGTTCTTGATATCTTGTAACTAAATAAAGGTATGCAACTTATTAAGTGCTATGGTTTTTCATAGCTGGTCTTCATCAGTTTACAGCACCAGTATTAACATTCTTGTCTTTGATTCTTGTCCCAATGCAGCAGCTGCCCTTGGACTGTCAGCAGACTGCACTACACAAAGAAGGCCTGCTCAAGTCTAATCGAAGTTCACGCAGCAGTGACACGTCATCAGCCTACTCAGGGTCAGACACAATGCAGTCGGTGCAGTCGTCCCTAGAGGACAACGAGGTTGACCTCTCTGGCCTTGTGGAAAGCACGGTTGATTCGGATGAAGAAGAGGACCTTGCTGAGTCTATCGATGTAAGTGGGCATTTAAGGGATGCAAGGGGTTTGTGGGCCCTGACCATGCAAGAGTCGGTGCCATCAAGCTGCTATTGAGGTATTTATGGGACACTATGTGTCAGCTTTTGTATTCTAAGTGAAACCCTGTTCATAACTTGACTCGCCTATGCACTCAAGGCACTGTTTTTTATCCTTTGATTGGGGCCTGGATTAGTAACCGAGACTTATTCATATAGGTGACTTGGTCTGCTTCAATCAACCTAGTTTTCCTTTTGCCAGATTTTAGTATCTTAAGCAGGGGAAAACACAAAAATTCCCCTTTGCTTTTCATTATGAAGCCACTGGATAGAACATATGGCTTAATATAAATGAAGCAGTGCAGAGGGCATGTGCAGCAGAAGCAAAGGCAAACTGTAGACATATCTTGTAGCCTCGAAGCTGTCAGATCGCTCCAGGTAGAGCTAGAGGCAAATCTGTTAGCTGTTTTTTTATTCCTTAAAACAGGTTTGACATCTTCATGCTATAGGTGGAAGCCAGTTCAATAGCATACTCCTTCCTGCTCTCCCTCTGCCTTTGTTTTAAAGTTATCAGTGTGAAGTGGAAGCTGTTGAAATATGAAAATCACGATTGGCCCATATAATGGCAAATGCCATTACAATACCACGACTTCACTTTTTCTGAGTTCATTTAGGGCAACCACACATGGTCGAAATGAAAACAAGTTAGTGGCAATTTAACGGTAAGTGCGTGAGAAATGTGCGAGCATTATGTCACATATCATTGAGGTCCCAGATCCATGATTTAAACCGTGTTCACCATATTGCAAAGTGCTGTTCAAGAGCTCAGTCGACACACGCGCTGCCTCTTCGAGAAGCAAAGTGCAACTGATGGTGCTTCGGGGCAGACCACTGTCAGTTGCATTATATATGCACACACGCACACATGCTCCTTTAAGCTTTCTTAACCCACTCCCTACCTTTTAACCACATGACTGGGTTTCCACACTTCACACGCATACTTTTTTCCACTTTGACACTCCTAATGCTAACGCATTGGAAAAAACTTTTTGCTTGTTGGTTACAAGGCGATAGTGTGTTGCATCTGATGCTGTGACCGAAATGCTACATCAATTTTTGCTTAGCTGCAGTTGAAGGAAAGCGACCACACTTTTTGAGATTATAGTCACATTACATTGCTCGGGGTTTCTAGCATTTCCACTAGCTTCTTTTCGTAATACTTAGAAGAAGTTGGCTTGCAAGTTGCATGTTGTTGATTTCGTAAGTGGCAGAACAAAATTACACATTTGCTTCTCATCGTTAAATTTCATTCGCACAGGGGGATTATTGTTTGCAACAGACAAAGAGCCGAGCACGGATCAGTTGCATTACTAAATGACTTTACCAGCTGTACTAGTCTTTTGCCATCTGTTTGAAAGGGATTCTATTTTATGCCTATAGCAACTGGGATCGGTAGCCAGCATCTCCGCCAAGTGTGATAAGGTTTGAATACAACGGTAATAATTGTTGAAGAGCACTATAGTGTCGGCGAAACGGCACAAGCTCCCTTGCAATCGCATCACAAGTCGTCATCATCTTCTCCTAGGTGTCACCGAAAACATGAAGGTGCATCTGCTTCATTGCACTATATAATTTATTGTGCAGTGAGAGCAATGTAGCACGTCATATTTTGCTTTATTCTGTACTGCACATTCCACATTTATGTTCTGTGAATGAGCCTCATTAAAAAGAGAGAGGATGTGACAAGTACATGAGGTAACAAGCACTCATTTGAATAAATAGTAAATCATATTTGCTTCTGCTGTTGTGGCTACAGAGGCTTCTTTCCTGCCTGTATTTATGATAAGACTTGGTATTGAAACTAGTGGTATTGAAACTAGAGTGGTTTAAACCGCACAGCATGTCTTTTACTATGCAAAATTTTGAGTTTTTTATCCTGAACTGGTTGTGATGGTTATCACTGCTTTTCTTTTGATCAGAGCCTCACAGTAAGGGATGCATACCATGAATGTCTCGAAAAGGATCCCAACGACAGGACAGAAGATGACATTGAGACCCTGCTTGAGTTTATGCAGCCCTTGCCGGTGAGTGGCTACTATTTTTGGGTTTATTGCCGAGGATCCTTTCTTTTCAGTTTGAGATCTCATTTTCTTTGGGTCAAGCCATCATGTCTACGGGAAACAGTGCAAATATCCACTTAAACTTTTTATGATGTTCAGCAAATACCTAAAGGCACCAGCTAAATCATATTTTCTTTACTGTAACCACAACATCGCTCCTTTGCAACACTTGTCACCATATTCCAGGAAGGTTTGCTTAGTTGCATTGCTGCTGCATAGGACGGTTGCATATGCCTGCTGACAACACCCGCTCATAATTTTTATTATCTTGGCATTGTTTGCCACTGCAGCAATCTTGCACTGGTATTATTGCTTGAAGAGGTGTACAGTAGGAAGCTAGGAGCAGAACGACAGAAGACAAAGCATGATCGAAAGACAAGATATGAGTGCTCTTGTTTTTTTTTTTTTTTTTCTTTCATTGTCCTGCTCCCTGCTTCACGCAGTATACCTCTACAAAATTAGATTACAAATTACGCTGGTGAAAGAAATGCACGTAGTAGTCATAGGATGTTAGTCTAGCCTGAAATACCACATAAACTGCTAGAAAAGAAAGGCAAAGCAGGTAGTCTTTTATAAAAATACTTGCACCTGAAAAGGAGTGTTCTCGAGTGAAAAAAAAATCGCTGATGAGACTAGTAAGCTTTAATTTAGAAAACACAGTACAAACGGAAGAAATTTAGCATAACTTTCATTATGAGATGAATGCAAAGAAAAAAAGTACGCTGAATTTTAGAAAAAAGTATAAATAAAGCAGGACCCTAAATATATGATCGTGCCAGCGCTGACGCATGTGAACTTTTCCTGTGTAGCACTTGTTTCAATGCCTTTTCCTTTTCCTCTCATCTCTTGCCAGGCATTTGCCAACATGACACTGTCAGTGCGTAGAGAGCTGTGTGCAGTCATGGTGTTTGCTGTGGTAGAAAAGGCTGGCACAGTGGTGATGAACGACGGTGAGGAGCTGGACTCCTGGTCTGTCATCGTCAATGGGCAGGTTGAGGTGGAAATGCCTGATGGAACCACTCGCACCCTTTCTATGGGGGACAGGTGAGATCATTGTTGCAGCATTCAACTGTTCACTTACTTCAACCTCATGCCCTTTCATTTTCACAATGTGTACTAAATGTAACCTGTCCCTGTGATTTTTTAACATTTTGTTAGTATTGTCAATTCTACAAGCATACAGGAGGTTAGCTCCTTGGGGGATAACAGTGTGTGCGTGTATACTCTGCTCATGTGTGTCTATGTAGCACGTACAAGTTTTGCACGAGCAGGTTAGGCAAGTGCATGCTTTCCTTGCATCATGAGTATGATGACTGGGTTACTTGTTGTGGCAGAATATTCTAGAGAGTTTTGGCTTTCCTGACATTGTCCATTTTTCTAAAAACAGCACTTCGTGTGTTCCCCTTTTGAAACATTGGCTTCAGGGACGTTTCTTGTCTGGCGGCTGTTGATCGCTTCGAGTGTTGTCATAATTACTATGTCGTCAGGTCTGCATGATGCAAAGATTGTAGCAGAAACCATCAATAGAAAGTAGCGAAATTGTTTATAGTTTTTTATATCCATAGCTTACCAAGGAAACTGGTCTACATCTCATGCCATAGTCATAGGACAAGCATCCAAAGTAGAGTTCATTTCCTCCTTAGCCCCCCCCTAAAAAGAAAGCGTTCATAAGTAAGGGTTGTGAAAGTCGCAGCTTTCACTTCAGTTCAATTTTGGTATTGCATTGCATTGTGTTGTGGTGTTTCTTGTTCTAGCTTTGGCATCACACCAACTATGGAGAAGATGCACCATGTAGGCACCATGCGCACACGAGTGGACGACTGCCAGTTTGTGTGCATTGCCCAAGGCGACTATTGTCGCATTCTTCACCGGAGCGAGGAGAACACACGCAAGCTCGAGGAGGACGGTCATGTAGTTTTGGTCACTGAGCACCGAACTGTTGACTCGGGCAGCAGAGAAGGGCACATCGTTATCAGGGTAGGTGCTTTGTAAAAGCTGGCTATGCAATATTCAGCACATTGCACTCTTGTAAAGTTGTTGTACTTCAAGTGTTTTTGAAGTAATAAAGAAATCGAGAAAAATATTCAGCAAAAGGGGGCATTTAACTATATTTTCACTGCACACTGCCTGTGGGAATTGCATCAGGGGAGAAAAAAAGCTTCGTGCAATTATTGGCTATAATGAGTTCTAAAGGCTCATCTCTTTTTAATTCACAAAGTTACTATGCATGTGTCTGGTGTTCATGCATGTGCAAATGCCTGTGCTGTTTCTTGCAGGGGACACCGGATCGATTGTTGGCGCATTTGTTTGAAGAGAATGCACTTGACCCTGGCTACATAGAAGACTTCTTACTAACATATCGCACATTCATTCCAAGCTCAATGGTGGTCTGCAACAAGCTCCTCTCATGGTTCAATGACCCCCAGTTGAGAGACAAGGTGAGTGCCACACCTTCAGATATACAATTTCAAACAGTCCTTTTGTTTGTTTTTGCCAGCATCGATGAAGGCTTGTGGGGCTTTTTGGCAGTAGTAAGTTTTGGCATTCCTGGCATAGGCCTCCATGTTGGAAGTCGGAAGGCTTGCTTTCCTGCTAGAAACCCCTCGAGCACCTGCAGCGGATGTGGCAGATTTAACTGTAGTTCGCTAACCCGTGGGACAGCCGGACACATAGTTTTGAAAGCTGTGGCAGAGGCACCGACATTGCTGCACTTGTATTTAGGCTGCTGGAGTGCAGTATAGAAGCTAACACCAGCAGACCTGTTTTCTTGGCATTAGCATCTTTAATGGGCCAGGCATGCCACGTTGAGAAGCGAGTCTGGACCCCTTCTTTGAAAGCAAGAGATGTTGGATGCGATGCACTGCAAAGCAGCTAGCTCACATTCGAACAGAATACAGTGAAGCACATTATGTTGCACATCGCCTCCAATCCTTTTCAAAATCAACTCTGAAGTGATTATGTAAAATAGTCATTCCAAATATAAATTTAGGTACATGCGGAACTGTATGGAACTGGCTTAATCACACTCTTGCCATCGACTCTCATGAAAATTTACACTAATATGGCCAAGACTTTTGTGTCATCGCAGACAACTATAACACCCTTGAACTGCGTTTTGAATACTGCGAGATGACATGAAAATCTCGGATGCAGCATCAGCATGTTGATGCATCTGATGTTACGTCATCTCTATGTTTAGAAAATAAAGAGCAGTTCTTACCATAGCGAGCCCGAGGAGATAGTTACTTTCTCCACATGCTGCTTTTAGTATCTAACCATAGTACTTAAAAAAAGGAGGGAGGTGGTTTTTCATGTTCGTAGCACAAACAGTCGATAATATGAACAATTTGAAAAGTGATTGTCTCTGAGCTATCTTGGGTCTCGGAAGGTTAAAGCTGGTAAGAAAACCTCAAATTGTTGGTGGAAGTATCAGCACCTCGACTGTAGTACATTGACGGCTACAGCTCCTTATCTGAGCTTTTAGACCGCTGGTACAACCTCTCAGCAGTAAAGCCCCCCCCCAAGTTTTGTGAGCCTGTCCTCGTATGGAAAAAGCCATGAATTCAGTGATTTCGAACAGCCATCTGGTCACTTCTTTAACGACCTTGAGCATAATGTGAACCTGAACCTATTGGAAAAGTGAACACAATATTGATTTAGAATGGCATGGCTTGGTGACTTTGCTTGCGTGCGCTGAACTATGTTCTAATTCCAACCTGTGTATTGCCTTTGTGGATGTTCAAGTGGAGGGGATCAGTGGGGTTGTCTGATATCATGTCATTCATGTTATGGAAAAACCCTTCATGCTCAAATGGTGACTGTGTTCACTTTGCTATGGTCATTACAGGATATTGTCGCAAGGCTTGTTTTAAAGCTTTTAACCATACAGATAAGTAAATGAAATATTTATCACACTGGGCTCTGCTATGTCTATGATTAGTTCTGTTCAGTAGGCATGTGTGTACATATACATGTATAACAGTTTTAGTGCTAAGTTCAGGGAATTCATATAACTTTATAGGTGAACTGCACATTTCATTTTGACACATTTCTTTGCTTCTTTCTCATAGGTGACAAGGGTTGTACTTCTTTGGGTTAACAACCACTTCACCGATTTTGAGACTGATCCAGAAATGATGGAGTTTTTGGAAGAGTTCGAGCAATGCCTTGAAGCGAACGTGAGAGCTCACTTTATTTGCCTTGAGTAGCTGTTGCGTGTCTTTGTCCTTATGTATAAGGAATCAGTTTTGAGCAGTGCATGCAGTGTTCTGTTAACCCAACTAATCTGCAGGAAAATATTTGTGGCACTACTTCAAGGAAGGACTACTACCCTTGCTTGATGAATTGCGGCGATTGATTATATATTTCTTGGCTTCTATAATTCTTGCTGAAACTTGTTTCAGCTACCCCGTAATGCCTTTGGCCCCTGTGTACAATAACTGAATGAATGGGTCCTTACATAAAAAATTATATATTCAGGTTCAGGGTTTTTTCTTGCAGTAAGGTGTAAATTTGTGAGCTGGTTCAAACATGTAACAGTGCAATGGTTGCAGATGAGCAAGGAAACGTTCTGGTAAACCAGACCTAGTTACTTGCTCGTTTGCGTCCTTTGCCCTTTGTGTGAGAGCAGCGCTTTGCACCACTTTTTGCACTATTCAAGCCGAGTTGCAATTTTGTTATTTGCACACCCCTAGCAATAATTGTATTATATTGTGTGGGAATCATGCAGGTTTCATTTCTCATGCATTGTGCAAGAAGATGGTTGTGCAGAAACTGTTTGCAGCCTTCTTTGCTGTAAAACAAAAATGCATTACTTCCCACTATCGGGTGATTTCTTTGCAGAAGATGCATGCCCAGTTGCGTTTGCTGAACATAGCATGTGCAACAAAGGCACGCACACGGGTGGTTACCTTGGCAAGATCATCGCGGGATGACGAGCTTCCTTTTAAAATTCTGGGAGGCTATGAAACGGGCAATGCCATTTTTGTGGCCAAAGTTGAAAAGGCCAATTCCAAGTCGGAAGATGGCTCGCTCAAGCGCGGGGATGAGATCCTGGAAGTGAATGGCCAGAGCTTTGCCACCATGTCATACACTCAGGCTATGGACATTTTGAAGAAGGCAACTCATCTCTGCATTACTGTCCGATCGAACCTCCTAGGTGAGTGGTCTTGTATTAGCACAGGAAATGTGCAAATTATCTTAGTACTAAATAACATTTTTCCGTTGGTCATACCCAAGGTACTTTGCACACTGAACCACAATTTATTGATATGTAGTTTTCATTGCATTGAAAGAGCCTGGCACAGAACAGAGCAGAGCAGGAATGGGAAAGTGGTTTTTTTGTAAAACTTGTGCCTTTTGCACATGGGTGCTGTTTAAAACACATATGCCTTTGCCATGTATGCTTCATCTTTTCTCTTGCCGTAATGTTTCTGTTATCGTTTTACTCATCATGCAGTGTGTAATTGTGGGCTGCACACTCTAAAATAGTGAACTACAGTTATGGCACTTTTGACTAGTCGTTTTCTCAGCACTCTGGCGGCACAGAAAAGTTGCGACAGACACAGCATTGAAGCTGAATTTTGAGTACAAGGAGACTCTGCAACATAGACAATCGGGCTCCGTTATAAATGAATGTGCACATTTTATTTCAGAGAAGATGGCTATGTGGCCTCTGCTGGAGGGCAAGAAAATTAGAAAGGCTCAATTATAAACCCGGAGTCAGTCTTGTAACAGAGTAGTGTTGCTGCCTTACACAGCTCTTGTAGCACAGCTGGAAAGACCAGCGGAAGATACGATTTATTTCATTGTAGGAATTTTCTCATTTCATAGCATTGTAGTCTACAAGTCAATTGATAACACCATTAATGCATTGTTTTCTTCTTTCCCCCCTTTCCTCTTACTTCTAAACAAAACAAAAATGTTGCGAATTTATTGGAAACTCCAGAATTTAAAGAGATGCTGAACAACCCAGAAAAGGCCATGCGTCCACGTGGCCGCAAGAGCTCTGAGATTTTGCGACTGCAGCCTGATCCACGTCTCCGGCTCTCGTCACACCTTGAGTGGAGTGATGTAGTTGGGCTTCCACTTGGCGTTGGTGGCCTGCCGCTTGGTGTCGGCTGGGGCAGCCAGCACTCATCATCCGTAGTTGGCTCTCCTGCACCTGCAACAGCTGCTTCGGTGTCATCATCGGGGTCATGCACAGGAAATGGGGATGTAGCCTGCAAGGAAGATAAGAAGGGATTCATGACACTGGGCCACCGGGCTAAGCTCAAGAAAGCATTGGCCAAGATGAACTTCATCCCCAAGACACTTAATGCGTGAGTTTCCAGTGTTGATGCTTGTATGCAGAACACACTGCGCCGCTTGAAGGTTGGTCTATGGTATCAGTGCTAGCATCAATGTAATCGTAGAATACAGGGGACAGGCAGGGGCAACAGTGCTGATGGAGACATCACGAGTAGCGTGTTCAGCCACAGTGCACTAGTAATTAGGAATGGGTTGTACAATTCTCCCCACTGAAGAATGGTAGCTAAAAGTACCTAGTGTATGAAGATTATTGCTGTTAACCTCTTTATACCACCAGCTAGGTAGAACATATTAATTCATTCTAAGAGGAGTTCCGCCTGCATTGTTCAAATAGGCCATGTCCAAATTCATGCCCCAGCTACAGCTCTCTCTGGGTAACAGAAGCTAACCTCAAGGGCCATGCTTTTCGTGACTGCATGTGCGGCTAGCACTTGTGGAGCCGAAAACACACCATAGATGCCATGTTTTGGACACCATCTATCCAAGATGCTAGGAGGCTAGAGAGGTTGGGGTACAGTGCCACTGCTTTTGTTTACATTTCTGGTATCGCTGTGACAGTAACATGTGAAGGTTACACTAATACTTCTGAATGAAATAGTTAACTGAATTTGAGAGCATCTCCTCCAAAACATCTACTACTGTCTGTTGTTAAAAAAGATAACAGTTCCTTTGTTTTTGTTTATGTATGCAGGGAGTCGCAGCTGAACAGCTCGGATGACAGCCTGTACTCCACGCACAGTGGATCAAGTGTAGGCTCGGGTTGTGGCAACCATCGGGTTGGCAGGAGCGGCTCGTCTCCAGCGCATGCCATCACACCAGGAAATTGCGGCAGTGGAGGGGGTCAATTGTACCACAGTCACAGCAACCCTGATTTGAGCTCGCTCATTGTGACCCCCCACTGTGAGGGGGCAGACGCCCCTGGCCGCGACTTTCCTGAGCACGTGTTGAAGGTGTACAAAGCAGACCAGACCTGCAAGTACCTGCTCATTCATAGGGTGCGTGCCACTGCTTTCTGTCCCAATTTCACCCCCCATTTTCGTGTAAAACTTCACTTGACATGACGGTTAAGTGGCTATGGCATTGCGCTGCTGAGCTCGAGGTTGCAGGTTCGATCTCGGCTGCGAAGACCGCATTTCGATTGGGGTTAAAGGCAAAAAATGCTTGTGTACTTAGATTTAGGGGCAAATTAAAGAACCCCAAGTGGTCAGAATTAATGTGGAGTCACCCACTATGGCATACCTCATAATAAGATTGTGGTTTTGGCATGTAAAGCCCCAAAATGTAATTACATTTCATGAGAGTGAAGTAGGTCTTTAGAGAGGCAGTCCACTTTTTTCAGCTGCTGGTCAAAGGTGGATATGATGTAAATCTCTCGGTTTGTTCATTTTGAGGACATTAGTGCATGCCAAACATGAAAAGAAAGAAAATTTCTCCTTATAGTCATTATCACTGTGTTCTAAGTCAACTTCCTTAATTGAGTAACCTTCAATTCTTTTGAAACTGCATGCAGTTGGCACACGTGTGAACAGCAAAGCAGAAATGGCTGTCGCAGTATGGAATCCAAGCTGTTGACTAAGCATAAGAGCACAATGTAATTGACTTGCCCCATGCTCTGCCTGACAACAATGCTAAGCAGAGCATGGCAATCATTGTTATGGGCATGGTTGGAAGACAGTTCAAACAATAAAAAGGGGAGGAAGGCTGTTAGGGCATGGCAGTGACAGCATTTCATTGCCGATTACTCCATTTGCACGAGGTACACAGGACAACTTTTTGCAACAATGGCTGTAATGGGCTTGCTCCCCTAGTCATTTTTATATCTGCCATGGTTCATTGCTAGAATCCCAGAGTGCTTTGTGAGAGTTCTATGAAGAAAAAGTCGGTGTCCCGTGAGCATTTGAACTCCAGTCCCACAAATTGCCACTCAGAAGATTCTACCTTTCCGCCACCCTGTTGATGCGGCAGCGAAGAATACTGTGCCTGGACAACACTGTGCCTGACCTCTTGAGTTGTCATTAAAATGATTGGATGTTGCCAAGTGCTGCAGCTTATCCATGAACCAGTGCCGAGGTGAAAGGGTAACAATGAGGCCAATAGGCAAGTGAAAGGCAGGATAGGAAAGGGGATGATAAAAAAGTTGCCTCTGCTTCTTTACAACCAGGGAGTGCTACCTACACACAGACAACTCGGGACTGGAGGCATCACTGACTGAAGTATTTTTTTCTCATAACAGGAATGCTCACTTGCACCTGCAAATGTTTACTCCAATTGATATTGCATGAAACAGTGCAAGACGAGACGTACTGCACTAGCTATCACACAGCTTGAGATTATGGGTGAAACTGCAACTTTTCTACGAAAAGATCTGGAGCAGATGCCCTTTAATAGCAGAAATTTCCACACCTTCTAAGAATATGTTACAATGCCTTTAACTAACCTCTATAGATTAAGATGTACTTCAACCTTTAAGCTTGTATTGCCAGCACACCAAAGCAGTGGGTCTGATGCTTTATGAATACAAGGAGCAAGGCAATGCTTGTGTTGTAGGTGGTTGTTGCTGCATTATTGAATACTGCATTAAAGGTTTAGTAGACTTAAATAATTTTGGTAGGCTTGGAGCCATTGGTCACCCACTGTGGTTGCTTAGTGGCTATGGTGTTGGGCTGCTAAGCACGAGGTTGCGGGATCAAATCCCAGTCACGGCGGCCGCATTTTGATGGTGGAAAAATGTGAAAACACCTGTGTACTTAGATTTAGGTGCATGTTAAAGAACCCCAGGTGATCCAAATTTCCGGAGTCCCTCACTACAGCATGCCTCATAATCAGATAGTGGTTTTGGCCCGTAAAACCCCATAATTGAATTGGTGACGTTGATCACGTTGTGTGTGTGTTCCATTTGTTTAGCTTAATACTTGGGTTCACACTTATTTTTTTCTTTCCTTTCCTGCAGGAAACAACAGCGCGTGAAGTAGTGATGCTTGCACTTCGAGAATTCGGTATCACAGACTCGAGCAGGTAAGAAGCAATTGCTATACAGGTTCTTGACTTATTGGCAGTCACAGATTACTCCCGACTGGTGTAAAAGTGGCACATAATTAGAGTTGGTGCTGATTAACCTATCATATTTCGTCCTACTCTGTACACTGTTTTCTGTTGTCTCACAATGTTGCAATTAGAGGAATGTTTATTGTTGTTGATTCTGTGGCTTTTTCTAAAAACCTTTGTGCAATGTCGAGTCACCACCGCTGTTGCTCAGTGTCTATGGCGTCGCACTGCTGAGCATGAAGTTGAGGGTTTTATTAAGGGCCACTGCAGCCATACTCCGATGGGGGCTTAATGAAAAAAAAAAAAAGAAAAACGCTCGTGTACCATGAGTTTAGTGCATCTTAAAGTTCCCAGGTGGTCAAAATTAATCTACATCTCTTTGTTACAGTGTTCTTCATGACCGACTGTGCTGTTGTGAAGCGTTAAAGAGGCCCTGAAACTTGACAGGGAAAGCTTGTTGAGCGGCACCGATGGCCATTTCCTTAGTTTCGCGTACTCCGTAGACAGGATGTGACAGACGAGAGTGCTGCTTTGGTGATTGCTTAAAAATATAATGTGCGATTTACATTTGCACAATGTTGCATGTACTGCGAAAAAAGCTACAGCACTATGCCATGGGCGAGGTGTTGCAACCACAGGATTGACTCTTCACATGCTGTGCAATTTGGCGCACCAACAGCCACCTCGCGGAAGCTGTTGTAACCATAAAAGTAACACCATGGCTTTCAAGATTAGCCCGCGCACTGCTGGATCGCAGAGGCCATGGAAACACCAGGGAATACCACCAACAAGCTGAGCAGGCTTGGCAACCATGGCACGCAGACTTTCGCTAATGTCCTGCTACTATTGGGTGGCACCACATGACATCAGGGGAGAGAGAAATGTACGCCTTAAAACCGCAAAAATTCAAGTTGGGGGCGACTTTCATTTTGCTTATATTTTTAATTTTCTCTGGCGAATAATTTGGGTTTTTGTGGGTCAATTTTCATAATTAGTTTTGTACTGTGTTCTTTAAGAGGCTGAACATAGATCTGGAGCAAATATGGTGGCCCAAAAAAGAGGTGTTGCAGGGCTGTTCCTTTGAACCCTGCAATTTAATTTCAAGATTGGGCAATGTCTTTACTCCATGCCTTTGACAGTCCCTTTATTTATTTATTATTTTTTTTTTGTCCTATATGCAGCCTGTACTCATTGTGTGAGGTGTCTGTCGGAGAAGGTGGCCTGATCAAGCAACGCCGCTTACCAGAGCAGATGCAAAACCTGGCCGAAAAGATTGGTCTCAGCAGTCGCTACTACCTGCGCAACAATGCCTCCACAGATCCCCTTGTACCTGACGACATGGCCATAGTGAGCTCCTCTTATTTTTCTTGTTTCTTTTATCAAGAAAGTGTTACGATGTTTCATTCCTTGGGGAGCGTCCATTTCTTCTGCAATAACTAAGGGTATGTGAAGGCTTGAAATCTTGGATGTGAAATAAATACTTACTTTTTGAATCAGTGTGTTTGTTCTAAAATTGGATATTTAATTTCTTCGAGTATTCAGTCATGGTTGAATATCCAGGGAAACTATAATGATGGCTGACTTTCTCTAAATTTTACAAGCTGTCCATTGAATGGAAAATGGCATTGCATGTATTGAAGGAATTTCAATCAATCAATCAATCAATCAATCAATCAATCAATCAATCAATCAATCAAAAAGTGAGCTTTTTTTAAAAAATTTAAGGAATGCGTACAAAAATAGTCGTTGCCTACCTTGCAAGAGTAAATGCCGACTGACTTGCTGCTTCAAAGGGAAGCCTCCTTAATTAGGTCTTTCCCTTTTCCCCCTTTTTAAAATAAAACAGCTAGCACTATACAAGTTTCCTGTCTGATGCCCTCCTAGTTGCTAAGGGATGTAGTTGTTAAGGAAAGTATATTAAAAGTGGGCTTGTGGGAAAGCTTTGTCTGCCAGCTGAATATTCGTGTATTTGTGACATGGAATATGCATGAAGCGATAAATGCAGTGCATAAAATGGGGGTCCAGTAAGCTAGATTTGTTGTTCGCACAGTATTACTTAGCTTGGTTCTCTCTGTACATACGAAGTGTTCTAGCAAATACTTGGGAGTAATTAAAAATTTCAGCAGAAAGGGCAATCTCTCATCCCCGAGTGAACCTTTCCCTTTTGTTTGCACTTACAGGAGCTCCTTCGTGAGAGCCTCGTGACCTTTCTGCAGCTGAACAGTGTGGAGGTGGCAACACAGCTTACGCTGGAGGACTTCAGCATCTTCCGCCAAATTGAGCCCACCGAGTACATTGATGACCTCTTTGAAGTCAAGTCTGCCTATGGGTCACCCATGCTGGCCATGTTTGCAGAGGTTTGTCTCTTCTAAACATATTGGAGCCTTTTGCATTGGCTAAAGTTAGGTTTTACTGTGCTTATATGTAATAGAGGGTCAGTGGTGAAAGTTTACTTAGTCGTTAGCCACAGAAGGACGAGGGCGATGCTACTGCTGCTGATGATGGTGATTAATGTTTTGAAGCCAACTTGGCTAACTTTCCATCTTTATAGAGCTTGTTCTTTGTGGCAATTTGTTAGCAATACACCTGCTGTTGATTTTTTTGTACGCTATAAATTTTTTCATGGCTATGTATGTACCACATATATTGAATATTTCCTGCTCATTCAAGCCCACATTTCTTTAGCCTCTGTTGTTGTGTACTCTTGTGTTAACATGAGCCACTGCCTTATTATTTTACAGCTTGTTAACCGCGAGATGTTCTGGGTTGTCTCTGAAATCTGTGGAGAGTCTCATCCCGTCCGGAGAATGAAGATAGTGAAGCAGTTTATTAAGGTGGCAAGTAAGTTTGCTGTTGCTTTTCTTTGCTTTTCTTTCTTCTTTTTTTATTTTGAGTGTCTTTGCTCTACTGATCCCTTAAATGGAAACACAACTTCGTGCACTTCGTGTCTTCCACGCAACCATATAGCAAACTTTTTCCAACTCAATTGGGGAAGAAAAGCACATCTTATTGCTAAAAAAGTGAAGTTATGATAAGTGTTTAAGGTAAATGCCAGCAAGTCCAAATTTCTATAATGTGATGTAATTACAAGTGAAATGTGATTGGGGCAGCTAAACGCCTTATAAATATGTGCATGGTTATATCCAGCGTATGAACGCCGGATATAAATACTGCCATCATTGATTGGTGCTCTGACTTTTCTGGTTTTCGGATGTGGTTCGGCGCTCTAGTAGTTACTTAAGCTCTGGTGGGACTAAGCAGTGTGAATTCTTTACTAGTTGTGTGATCAAGAACCACTGTCTAGAATCACCGACTCTGGCGTGTCGGCAGCTGTCGTGCGCCTATTGACATACCTGCCAACTCTTCCGAATTTTCCGTAAAATGTACGAATTTCGAGCAGTCTTACGATTTAAGAAACTTGCTTGAAATCTTACAAATACAGTCGCCGACTGATTTTCCGGACTACAAAAATTCGGACATGCTCGATTATTCGGTCTGTTTCGCGGCACCGCCATTCTCCCCATAAACCATAATGTATAACAACTGCCGAAAGTGCGGACACTTTGCAGTCTTTCGTCTGATTTTTAGGACACTCCTTGAGCCAACTCGATCGAGAGCACCATGCACCCACTCTGACCGGTGCATGGTTAGACTTGCTGAACGCCATTTTTGTTTAGAACGGAGCTTCCTTGCAGCCCCACAAAGTGGCGCTACTGCAAATCCCCGCTCATCATCATCGTTTCTGCTTGGTTCGATAGAGTGGTTCTGCGGCAGTTCCGGTTTCAGCTTAGTAAGCCATGTCAGGGCAATCCAGCAGCTGACTTGTTTCTTCGCGCACGACGCTGCCAGTAGGCCACGTTTTTCGTTTGTGCGACTGGTGTCGGCATGGTGGTGTTTGCTTTGCGTGCTGTGTCGAGGTTCCGGTGATCCAACACGGCATACGGAAACATCGCGTCAAGTGTCTAATGGCGCCGACAGTGCTCGCGCAGACTGCGCTGGGGAATGCCGGCAAGCGGGTGCCGGGAGGCCTTGCCTTCCGATGTGCTCCCTACTGACGCGGAAAACGTTCTGCTGAGACCTGCACAGTGGTTGCATTGCGATTCCGGACAACGTCTCGTTTGACAGTTTCACAGGTGCTGACACTGCTGTACTGACATGCGCAGAACTCGACGACGGTGACATCATTCGTCAGGTTTGTGCTGCACCGCCAGACGATGACTCTGAGTCGGAAGATGACGCGATGCGGAGTGTGTACAAGCAGTGACTGTGCTTTCAGCCGCCTATAGTGACCGTACGACCCCCTCCAAGATTCAGGCTTATCTGATTGCGCGTAAACGGAACAGCGTGCAACGGTGCATTCATGATTTCTTCAAGCCTACTGCTGAGCCCGAATAAGTGCGTGAAAATAAAGGATTTCATTTCTTTTTCTTAATCTGCTTTTTCGGACACCTGTTTATTCGGACATTTTCGCAGTCCCCGTGAGGTCCGAATAAACGGTCGGCGACTGTACCATTTTACTAGAGCAAAAAAAAAACGAACAAGAAAATGTGAAAATGTAGTAAAACTACACCCTGGTACCTTGCACCACTACGAGAGGGCAATACTTATGTGTAGTATCATCAGCAGCTGCAAGGTTGTAGTGACTTCTCTCGTCTACTAGGGTGGTCGTGAATCCATATATAAAGCTCAATAGAGCCGATAGCGCCTCTAGCGCCTTTGCAAACCTGTTGCCATCCTGTTGTCTTTGTTCGCGCAGGCGCGCGGGTTTGGACTTCAGTCAGCTTCAGTCACTGCAGTGTTGGCCTCACCTTTTGTGCGACTAGCTGCTGCTTCAGATGCAGTGCGGCTCCGACCTGTAGCGGCTTCGCAGTGCAATGGCCGGCTCGAAGCCCCGACAGTACTTCCAAGTGTTTCTGAAATCGTACACGGCAGAATTTGCGTGCTTCGTGCCTTCGAAGAAAGCGGAGAAGTTCGGATTCTGCACCACGTGTGCCTGTGATGTGAACATCTCGCATGGCGGCAAGTCTGACATCAAGGTCCACATCACTTCGAAAAAGCATCAGGGATACGTCCGAGCCGCGGACAGCCAGCCAAGCCTAGCAAGTTTTGTATGCAGCGACAACAACCTCAGTGTGATTTGTGCAGAATGCCTCTTCACTGCATGTTTACTTGATCACAACATCCTGCTCAGTGTCGGCGATCATGCTGGACCGCTTTTCCAGAAGATGTTCAAGTGCGAAGAAGCGAAACGCTACGCCTGTGGATGAATGACGATGACGTCAATTGTTCAGGAAATGGCCGCCAACGCGAAGACTCCTTTGCTGGATACCCTAAAATGGGAAGTATTTTCGATCTCGGTGGTTGGCAGTAACAATAGGGATACGCAGCTTTACCCTATTGTGGTGACATATTTGGTTAAAGAAACGAGTAGAGTAGAAAGCCGCTTGCTTTGCCTCGGGACAATCCAAGGGGAAACGACGGGTCACAAGATTGCAAATCTGGTTGCGGACGAGATGAAGTCCCAATGCCAATGTCGTGATCGGCAAGAAAAACAGTGTTTCTGTTGTATTGAGAGAGGCCCAGCCAGGTTTGGTAGGGGTTGGTTGCCCAAGCCATCTCATCAACTTGGCCGCCCAAAAAGGAGATTGATGTCTTCCCGTAAAGGTTGAGGAGGCTTTGGTTGACATTTCTTGTAAAACGAAGCTTTCTTTGTCTCATCCTTCGACTTTCCCACTGCTGCTGCTGCTGTCGCGCACACCGCCTCCACATTAGCTGCTTTACAGCAGTAATTATCCGTGACTCCCCTCGGAAGCATTGCAGAAACAGAGGTGCTTCCCTTTCTACTAACATGCCAGGCCACAGGGGATGCAAATAGAACTGTAGAGAGGAGAACAGGAGAAGGAAACGGAGGAGAGGAGGCAGTTCCCATACAAGAGAGGAGGGGGGGTGTCATGAGAATGCAAGGAAACCCCACTACTATACGATGGTGGATGTGGGGAAACAGGATAAGCTTTAATAGCAGCTTGGGCTTGTTGGTTTTCCATCCTGCTAGTAACAGCGCAAAATGTAGACAAGAGACGAGACAAGAAGACACCACAAGCGCAGCGCTTGTGGTGTCTTCTTGTCTCGTCTCTTGTCTACATTTTGTGCTGCTACTAGCAGGATAAGCTTAAGTTCAAGGTACGGTACAGTACATTTCTGCTATTACTGAAAAGTAAGCGCCATGCAAATATGTCAAGCGGACAAATTATGCAGGGTGTGCAGAAGCAGAGCCGCATTAAAGTGCACCGCAGGGTCCAGGAGATGCTACAGAAGTGGTCGACCATCAGATCAACACTTCTGCGGCTATGGCATTGCTAGAGGTCAGGGATTTGATACCAACCGCGGCAGCCACATTTTGATGGGGGCGAAATAGAAAACGCACGTGCACTTAGGTTTTGGGACACGTTAAAGACCATCATGGTGTAAAAATTAATCCGGAGTCCGCCACTACGGCTTGCCTCATAATCTGAGTGTGGTTTTGGCACGTACAGCCCCATAATCCAATGCAAGTTTAATACTTCTGCCACAATGCGATGTGCCATGTGAGGAAATGACAATGCTCAACCCTCTCGGAGATTATAAAGTATGGCGCACAATAACGCCTCAAGCAAGCACCTCTCCCTGTGTGTTCTGAGTACTACGCAGACACGCAGTGGGGCACGCAAGGCAACATTTAACATCAATGCACCTCTCTCGTGTTAGCCTAAACGTTGAAGAAATTAAGCTTTAGCCGTCAACATTGCCACTAGTTATCGTCAATCAAAGCATCCAGCATGTAAAGCTTCGCCTACATCGATTCGCACGGTACGGGGTATCTGCATATATTTTTAACCTAGAGAAAAGCTCGAAATGGAAAGATCGACTTAGAGTTCCAAAATATGCATGATGCTGAGGTCAGATAGATGTTGAAGCATTCGCCGACACATTGGCTGTCATTGGGAAAGTGTTTGAAGGGGCTGCTTGACCAGTGGAAACCACTACTCAGCTTTTTTTTTATCTGAAACAAAGCAGTACAACAAGCAGAGCTTGTTTTTGGAGTCGTACTGAATTCCAAAGACTTCCTCACAAACCCCCAAGAACCTTGCACTGACCCCAAAGTCTGCTACACATCTTCACAAGACTGCTTGCTCCAGGCCTCGGGAAAGAGCTATGAACTCTCTCTAAAGCGATGAAAGGAAAGCGATGAACTCTCTCTAAAGCGGAAAGGAGCTCATTCTGGACCTAAAGCAAAAGAATTGAAACTTCATACCAAGGATTCTGGGCAAGCCAGCCACGTGACCAGTGAGGAGCGCCTGTTTTATTTTTGTCATCGGAGCTAAACAGGGCATGCTGTCTTTTTCTCCAAGATGTTATACCACCTTTTGAGAAGGCAAACTGCCTTCTTCAGGCACAGGCTCCTCGGATTCATGTACTGAGGGGCCTCTTGAACCGCCTTTTCGAGGATCTCCCGACTAGATTTGTGCGCCCAGGTGTTGTCAAGGCATGTCATTCATTGCTGAAAGTTGACTATGGAGCTGCAAATAACCAGAAAGGTGATGAAGACATTGATGAAGCACGCATTGGCAGCACAACCTACTCTGTGGTTGAGGCACTGAGCTGCAATGAGAGAGAGCAGTTCTTCTCCGCTGTACATCTGTAGTTAACGGCACCATGCATTTGCATTCGCCACAAATTTCCGCTAAAAGACTCCAATCTCCAGATGGCTGACGTTGCTCAAGTACAAGCTCTGGAAACTGCTTCATTCAACAGCGTACATCATTTCATTATGGCATTCCCGGCTGTCCTACCCCAGCAGATTGGTGAATCAAGAAGCAATCGACGCACTTGAAGTCGAGTTTACCAACTGGCAAGCATATCGGGCTGCAGCAGACATATTGAATGAGCCAAGGTGTGACGTGCAGTGGTCGCAATTGGGAAGCATTCGAAGTATCGACGGATCGCTCAGGTTCCACATAATTTCAATGCTTATGCTAGGTATTCTCCCCATTCCCCACAGTAATGCTGAATTCACATTCAGCAGAATGTTCAGCACTGTGAACAAAAGTCGAACAGAGTTTCGCTCATCTGTGTGTGAGAAAGCACTCGAAAGTCTGCTGATGGTCAAGGGGCACCAGAGTGGTACTTGCTTTGAGCAAACCTGCACGGAGAAGTTTCTGAAGCACACAAAGTCGGCAAGAGGCAATATCATTGCAAAAATAAATTGTGCCCCAGTGGAGTTTTCGCTCTTTACTCTCCAAGACATGGATTTCACTTGCGGTTGTGAAAACGTGACTAAGCTTGTCGCAAAAGGTAAATCCCTTAAAGAAAAAGTGTTGCCGCCCCCCTCCCCCGCCCTCCCGCCGCGATAGTTTTATGAATTTCCAAATCTTCAAGTTGGCAGGTATGCTATGAATAAAACTTGGACTTGTGGGAAAAAAATGCTATGAAATAGCAGAGAATTCTTCGATGTGGCTTGCCCAAAATGTACAGATCTAAAATGGTTCTTCTGTTGCAATTTTTTTCAACCAGGGCAATGCAAGGAGTGCAAAAATTTCAACTCCATGTTTGCAATTTTGAGTGGCTTGGGCCATGGAGCAGTGTCGCGGTTGCGATCCACGTGGGATAAACTGCCAACCAAGTACCAGAAGATGTTTGAGGTATGTGCCTGTGAACTTCATTGAGAGACTTTCTCTGCATATTTCAGTACCATATAAACCAGAATATATAAGTCGACCCCTTACCTTGAAGTGAAGAAAAATTTAAAAAATGTCAAAACACCTTTAATTGCACAAATGGCGCCAAGCTCCACACCTTTGCAGCGTATTGCCTGTTTTTTGCCACTGGTGGCGAGAGTGCACAAAGTGTGTGAGTTTGTCCTTAGGCTATGGTTGCACAACACAACACCCACAAAATAGCGTTTTTTTCGCGGGTTGCATGGTGACAATTTTCTTCTTGTGCCCACCTATATCACACGCCTTTTTCAGAAAATCCAAACTGGCGCTGAGCCGACGCGTTGCTGTTCACTTTGGCGAGATCTACAACGTTCATCTTGAACGCCAGTAATCGAATTTGGATATGATTACAGCTTTGACTGTGTTCGCCAATATGCACGCTGTAGATGGCCCGGTGGCGACTCACACTTTGCTTAAGACTGCTATGTAGGATGAAGGGCGACTTAAACCTGCTTATTTTTTTTTTTTTCCGAGAAAATATCTCTACTTCTATTCCGGTTTATACAGTACTATGTATGTGCAACTCTAATCCTGCAAATTTTGTGTGTTTGCTTGTCTCTTACCTGCCAACTGTTACAATATTATTGTAAAATGCCAGATTTTTGCGCCTTGTTTAGTTGTCTCGCCAATAATTTAACGATTATTCACTTGCATTCATTTTGGGGCAAAGCTGATTTAAAGACAACACAACTGCTGTCACTGAATTAAAACTAATAAAACTCCAACCAAGATGTTTATTTAACCCGTCGTATTGGAGCCGATCAGACTCCTTCAGGGGTGAGATAGGCACGGGTGCAGCAATGCTTATAAGGGTTTTGTGCTTGCTCCTGGTAGTGTCGGAGGTGCAACAACATTGCACAAACCTTGCAAGTAAAATTGGGGGAGAGTTTTCTCATCAGCAGCACCACGTTTCCATCCCCTACGAGCAAGACGTTACATAGTGAGACATTGGCCTGTCTTTTGGGGGAAGGTGGGCGCTGACGTCTCATACAAGCCACTTGCTACCGTCAGTAGCTTCCTCCCTCGCATGAAAGACTGTGCACCAAACCAAAAAGCGCAAGGCGTTGTCTGCAGGATGCTCTGCACTGAGCACAAAGGATCTTGGCAAAACAAAAAGCTTACCAGAAAGAATCCGACAACACAGAAGTGTCCTTTGCTATTTTGAAAAAGAGTGCAGGGCTGTGCTAGAGCACTGGCGAACAATTTGACCAGTGCATTGATGCCAACAGTTCCATTGTCTTGGAGAGAGAAAAGAATTGCCAGAGGCAGTTTCTATTGGGGTCATGGCACATCCAAAAAACTACCATAAACATTAACTGTTCTTCAGGAACTCTTCGCGAAATTTACTTGCAAGCTTTGTGCAAGGTCGGCACATGCCTGTTACTGCCAGGAGCAAACGCAAAACCCTTACAAGCACCGCTACACCTCTGCCAACCTCAACTCCGGAGAAGGAGTCAAATTGTTTCGTTGTTGAATAAACATTTCGGTTGGATTCTTATCACTTTTATTTCAGTTAGTTGTCCCAAGCAGGCACATCTCTACAGGATATTCACCCTTAACCCTTTGAGGGTCGATTTTTTTTGCCATATGCGACCGTCCAGGGTCGATTTTTTTATTGCAGATTCCAATTCTTCTTAGGGACTTACTTCAAAAGGAATTTGCCCTAATTTTTCTAGGGGGACCGTAAAGCGAGAACAAAATATTTTGCGTTGGTATATATGTACTCTTCATTCATGAACAACAATAAAAAAGGAAATAAACTTATAAGAATTAAAAATTTGATGCATTGTTATAGTTCAAGGCTTTGAAAATGCGCACACGAGAATATTTTGCAAGATTCAAATGTTCCTGCTCTTATACTAATATGGACATTCATACCGTAATCAAACTGCGTAGGTGCGCGCACTCAAGAAAACTGCGGTTGTGTGCCCATCAAAAAAGCTAAACGTGTGACAAACTTCCGCTAATCTTCATCTTATCGCCAACCAGAGGCGATTAGTTCTCGCGAGTCTCAAAAAAAAAAAGAAAGAAAAGAAAAGAAAGAAAAAAGAAAAACCAACGGAAGCGCATGCACGGCGGCATCCTTCCTATGCGCACCCCTGTGAGCACTAAACGAGCAAGAAACAAGTGGTTGCCCTTTGAGCGATTAGTAACGAGATAACCATCAGTTTTGCAAGTGCAAGAAGCCGAAACCGCCCACAGAACAAAGTCCTAACCACCGCCCACCCGCGCGCGCGCCGTGTGCGCACAGCATGCCCTGTTTAGCTCCGATGACAAAAATAAAACAGGCGCTCCTCACGGGTGCGTGCGCACGTGCGGGAGCGAACTAACGCTAAAACAAACCATGCAACGAAAACCGAGAGAGGGAGGCGCGCGAAAAAAATTCGCTGTATTCCCACATAGTGGCAGCACATGACAGAAAAGGAAAACTTAGGAAATTGGCGCGCTTTTTTAACGTACAGACGGCGTCGTAAATATACGGCATCAACCATTTTTGGACTTGTTTGCGGCGCCGTATATTTACGTCATTGACCCTCAAAGGGTTAAATGCAGTCATTGACCAATTTTAAAAGCCTGATTTTTTGTGGTTACTCAATTACTCTGGTACCCATCCGAAGTAGCACCACTTGTTTCATAGAACCAATGTATGACTGTAACCGAGACGTCAGCTGCCATCGCAGGAACGTTTTATATGTAAACTTCAAAGCCATTTCTGTTTGTCTGTGGTGCAGCTCATTCACCTGTTCACAGCATCCCTGCACAACAGTCTGCAAATCTTTAATAAATACGGTAAACAAATTGAATAATAGAAATTCATTGTATTTTTTTAACAAAATTGTTATTTTTGGCTCAAACTGTAACATTTTCAAATTTTAAAGTTGGCAGGGCTGTTATCTTCAAATATTTCACCAATGGCCATATTAAAGGTGGTCATATTGCAGCCAGATACATCAGATGTCTACATCACCGGCTCATATGTGAAATATTTGCGTGCATCTTTTTTACTTTTTCTTTGTTTAGGATCTACAAGAATTAATGGATCCTTCAAGAAACATGTGTAAATACCGCAACCTCATCAACAATGAACAAACCAGACCGCCAATTGTAAGTTCATGAAAGAAATGTTTTAACCTGTTTTGTTCTTTCGTCTCTTGGCAAACTAAAATATTTATGGTTAGTAGACCTTAGCAATTAAATACCTTGCGACTCATGAGCTGAGCAGGAGGAGGTTTACATTTGAAAACCTGCAATTAACTTAAGAGGAAGCTTTAGCTCGGGTGCTCCTATCTAAATACATGTAAAAGGAGAATTCGTTTTTCTCGGCAACCACTGCACCAAATTTGACGGGGTTTGCTGCATTTAAAAGAAAAACTTAAAATCTAGTGACTGTTGGTTCCGAATTTTCCATTTAGGTTGTAATTTTTTAATAAAAAATTGGCGAAAATCGCAAATTTTCAGAAAACGAAACTATCAAGTTTACAACTCCGTAACCCAGCAAGAAAAAATGATATCGCAATTCTGTGAATTGTATCTGATAGCACATCTAAAGCGGACAAAATTGGTATGTTACACATGAACCTCAAAAAATATGTCAATGTGTTATTACAACTTTTGCAAAACCCTCGTAACTAACGTAACAAATTCACGCAACATGTAAAATGACATATCAAATTTGTCCGCTTTGAATGGTCTAATGGATGCCGTTTACAGAATCGCGATATCTGTTTTTGATGCAGAGCTATTAGTTTGTAAACATCGTGCTTCTATATTTTTCGAACTTCTGAATTTTTGAAAATCTTTTTAACAAAATTCAAGCCCTAAATCAAAATTCCGCTTCCAACAGTCACTAGAATTTAACTTTCTCTCTCAAATGCAACAAATTTCATTAAAATCGGTCCAGGGGTTATCTCAGAAAGACGTTTTTGCGTTTTTACATGTATTTGAATAGGCGGCGTCGGAGTTGGGCCCGAGCTAAAGCTTCCTCTTAAGTGTAGTGAAAGTGTGTAGCACAGACTATTGTACGAAGTGTTACTACAGAAGTCATACCCAGTTGCTTTACTATAGCATTCTTCAGACTGCTGGGACAAGAACATGACACAAAATTTTACGCTGTAGGTTGCCCAAGCTAATGTCAATCTTTGTCTTTCTAGATACCTTTTTATCCAATCGTCAAAAAGGACCTCTCTTTTATTCATTTCGGAAATGACACCATTGTGGACAATCTGGTAAGTGTGCCCCAAACAACAAAGCACAAGACATAGGAAGGTGTCCAGTGTTTAAAACACGTCTAATGAGCAGATGTTATAAAGACAAAAGAGAAGATGAATCATGATAGGAGTGTCTGTAGTACGGGCCAAGTTGAGATAAAAGCCTCAGGGCAGAGCCACCAGATAGCAGTTTCAACCCCTCATAGAAATATCCTGTAGAGCTTATGCATTCAACTGCCATGGCATCGTCTGGTACCCAGAAAGGTGGCAATCCGCTACAAGCATACCATGGCACAGAGCTCTCCACGGAAGGGTGTTTGGAGTGACAGTCGCAGGCACAGTAAATGTTTGGACATTTTGGAGGCCTACCCTGAATAAAAATATTTCGGAAGTTCATGCTTAGTTTTGTCCACTGGCAGCAAAATTGCATTCTGTCAGTATATTGTGGAAGAACACCTGTTAATAATCTATAGGAAAACTCGTGGAATTGGCGACCACTGTCTCCTTCTAAAGCACGTTTCATTAAGAAATATCGACAGTGACATGCTCATAATAGAAACCTGTGGTTCAGTGCAGCAAATACACTGGAAGGCAAAATAACAGGTTTCAGAGAATGCAATGAAAGATCTGCTACTTGGCTAAGGACAGGTAGTAACTGCCCAGAAGTGGTATTGAGGTTCAGGCTGTATACTTCAGGTCAGTAACAGGACAAGGGAACAAGTAAACAGGACAGACACTGACCACTGTCCTTTTTGCCTTTCCCTGTCAACCAGCTAAACTACGCTAATTTTTCATAACTGCAATACCTGCACCATCAGCTTTTAAGTACTAACTGGACAAGGTTCGAATGATTATACTGACTGTGCATCCTTCAGCTCTCGATTATATGAAAAGCAAAGCAAGAACCTAACAGTTGCAGACGCCTGCTCTGTGCACACAGGCTCGCTAATATAATTTTTTTCTTTCCAAGTAAGATTTACCATCATGGCTTAAATGTAACAGAGGAAAGGAGGAAGTAGGCATTTGTCTGAGGGTGCTGTGGCTGTTCACATTGAACAAGAGCTGAATGAAGCAATTTATTTTACAATCTGTGTATCCCCTCTCCCTTTTTTTCTTGTTTTTCTTTTCTGAGATACTGGTTAAGAAGAGCAATTGATGTTAAAGCTGTTGGCGTCACCGTTGTCTGTCAATATTAAATAAGACATTTCATTACACAAGGCGGAACGGTTACTTTCCTGCATGGCACAATTTGACATGTGAAGCCAACAGTTAAATCATTGCAGTCTGCTTTATCCTGTTTGTCCTGTTACATATTTCTAAAATGTATCACCAAGACGCACTGTTGTATGAGATGCACCCCTTGCTTTTTGCAAGATTTGAAGAAAAAATTAGTATGTGAGACGCACCTGTGTTTACTCACTTGCCACAAATAAACTTCATTACGTGTGTTTTCATAAAGTTGCTGTACTTACCTGTTAACACCTCGGAGAACTCTGTAAGAACACTTGTGAAGCTCCAAATTCGTGGGGGGATAATTCGACGACCTTGCATTAAGAAAAATCTCACATAAACTCGGGAGAAACATTTCATTCACTCAAAACCTTCAAAGTCTTCGTCTTGCGATGCACTGTCAAAAAGTTTGGCAAGTTCTGGTGGTAACATAGCTGGGGCATTCCCTTCGGCTTCCGAATCGCTGTTGTCACTGCTTCCAGTGGCTGTAGCCACCGCCTTCTTGCCTCGGTCAGCCTTTATTCCACTCTTCATGGCTTGCAGCTTGCTTGACGACTGCCACCACGTCCAAATCATCAGTCTTTAACTTCGCCGTGTAGCTCTTTTGCTTCAGCAGCGTACTCCAAGTGGACCATGAAGTTAGCAAACTGAACAAACAATGTTGTAAATGGCAACTGTCTGGAGCCTGCCAAACCAGGTGGAACAATGTGAAAAATGCATGGAGGTACTAGAGGTACAAATGGGCTGATGATCATGCTGTGGCCATACCCATTGCAATGAGCTGGCACTCTAGTTTTGGCAGGTTGACAGTTCAGTATTGCAATTACGACATATCATTCGTAATAGGCCATTATAAAGGTTGAAAAAAAAGAAAAGCCTAATCAACATCAATTCAGAATTTGGCAAAAAGAAAAAAAAAATAACATATAGCACCGTTGTATAATAAGCACCGCCAAAAATTTTGCCAAAAAGCTGCGTCTTATACACTGGAAAATATGGTACTTGGAGTGTAGTTTTTAATCTTAAAACTATAGGAAAAGTTGACTGGAAATTTTGTGGCGTTTGTCCTATGTGATGCTAAAATTTGACACTACGTTTGCTGATATGTGGCAGAATTGAATTGGTCAAGAATAATTGCCGGATAAATTTAATTTAATGGTGAACAAGGCTTTGAGAGTTGTGAAACTATGTTAGTACAAGATACTGAAATTCTCCTTTGCGCCAGTGTTTTCCTTCTCTCTGTAGCATTACATGATTGCACAAAGTTAATTTGCTACTGCTTTGCAAGGAAGAAGACAAAGGGAACAGCAGTGGCCCTTTTGAGGACAAGTATCCTTGCTGAAGTGTTCGCATCAGCAGTATTTGTTTGGCCACAATTGATCACTTGCCTGGGGTTGAAGCTACAATTGCGCCTACACAGCAAAACTTCCATAAGGTCTTTCAAAAGACTATAGAAGCTGTTCTCTAAAGTGAGAGGTCATCAAAGTAAAATGCAAATAACGGGGGCTTTTAACTGGTCCAGGGATCTTGTCATTGTGCATTCTACCGAGAAGGGCATTGAAGAAATGCTCAGTCAAGAGGCATTTTGCTTTGTTCTAATATTTATGTCCACTATGTACTACTTGCATTGATTTAAATGCAAACAGTGGAGCGTGTTGTCTTTGAGCAGCCCAGCGAAAGGCAAAAGGCACGGAAATGTATGATGAACTTGATTTTTCACGAACACTATTAGTGGCCCATCACTGCTGGTCATACATCTCGGTGAGCTTTGCTTTTCGCTGGGCTGCACAAAAACAAAATGCTCCACTGTTCACATTTGAATGACTGCAGTTAGCATATCATTATGTCCAGCTTGCCAAACAGTCTGTCCAGTGTTGCATGAGGCTTGTTTATAATTGCATCATTGAAGGCATCGTGTGTGCACTTTTTAAATTAGTTTGCACTGTGAATTGAAAAGAATGGTCGCTACGGTGTATCATTCCCTGCAGTGGTAGCAGGAATGCTACGGATGTTCAACGTATGAAATCAGTATAATGTGTGCGAGATTTGTGTCGTTACACTAATTGTGGAGCACTAAAGTCAAATCTTCGCCTTACCTTCATTCACAGGTCAATTTTGAAAAGCTCAGGATGATTGCCAAGGAAGTGAGACAGTTGATGAAGATGTGCTCAGTTCCTTATGTAAGTACCTCATTTCCCCCTCTTATTCAGGAGGAGCAAAGTGCTGTGTGAGCGATAATTCTATTTTGGTTTAAAAAAAATGAATCCTGGGCTATCTGAGTTATTCTGGTGTTCACTGGAGGCTAAATATTACCTATCATAGCTAACAGGTGTGCCTTTCCAAATATGTGTGGAGATGGGTTTGCACACGGCTCACCCTACGAGCGACAGTCGGGAAAGGGCATGACACTCCTCCACTCCGCAACGCACAAAGGCGCTACGGCAGGGTTCGTCGACTCTCCGACATGGCGCAGAGAAGGCTCCAAGTCAGATCGCCAACAAACGCGGGTTTATTCACCACAGATACAGCACAGTGTGACAGTCGTGGCGCTTACAAGCAAAGGATCATCATAATACCGTTCAAGTATGCGCGCCCGCTGAGCTAGGGTTAACCAGTAAGCGACCCACAAAGCGCGTGACCGAAGGTCCCATGTAGCAAACTAGTTGTGGGCCTGTGAGCATCTGCCGCTGCAATGAAGCGCTCAGTGGAAGAGAGCTCAGGTGGAGGGGGGGTGCAGGGGCGCCTGGGGGCCGCCACTCGGGAGGCCAATCAGGGCGCGTCCCGGTGACACTTGCTTGTGTGGTGATTCGAGTCGAGGAGAGAGAAGCACGGTTTGTGCGGGAAATTAGCTCTGGCGTGCTAGCCGCGCCCGCTATGTTGCTGTTATGGTGGCGGTTCCTGGAGATCGAGCTAAGCACAACGTGCGAGTTGGGGGACAAGGCGCAGGAAGGCACCTCGATCCCCACAGATGCTACAAATTGAGTATTTGTCTCTCATATGACTGTTAAAGTTAGAACAGGTATGCACATTTCTCTTCAATTGGTCACCCTGAGCTGGTAAAAGAATTCTGGTTATGTCCAGGTGTGAAATAAAAGGTTAGAGAAGTGAAAGTGCAGGATCAGATTGCACTTAGTATTTCATTCACAGATGGTGCATTCAGGATGCTGAATCATGTAAGGGCATAGAATGCTGCCTCTTTCTTGCATGTTCTTTATTGGTGCAAGATGTGTGGTTTGACGGTCAAATTTCACAGAATCTCCTTGAAAACTTAAAAGAACTGTAAGCTTGTTCTGTTTCTGGATATAATGTGCTGAGAGTCTGTACCAAGAGTGACGTTTTCAAGAGTACATAAGCTTTTTCTATCGTAAAGAGAGGCATAACAGATATGATTGTAGACAGGACAAACTTCAAACACAGATGAGAGGACAAATATAGTGTCCGTCTTGTGTTTCATCATTTTGGCTTCATTTCATGCTGCTGCGTATCCAATTAGCAGCCTACTAGCCCAGTAACAAGTCTTCTTAACCTGGCAAGCAAGAAGGTCATTGCCATTCTATATGTATTAATGTTCGAGCTCTAAAACAAAGTTGCCTGCTTGTATCTTTAACTTGTACAAATGCCTTCTGCCACAAATTTTCTTTGTTATTGCAAGCTCTTGGCACATTGCCCTCTAGAGTCGGTGGGCCGCTTCAAAGCTGATGACCTTTATATTTTGGATTGCAAACCTCTGGTATGCGGATTTGGCCACTGGACGCATTAGGCCTATCCCAATCGGGCTTAAACAGAAGACTTGCTAACAGCTGCCTGATCAATGTATGGAAGTGCATTTAAATGAGGGATGAACGCAAGCGGTGATTTGCTCTGCAATGCAGTGGGGCTGATATTTTACCTGATAGTTCAGTTCTGATTTTTAGTTTTGTGTATCTACAAATTAATGAAGAAAATTTGTTTATGTACCACGTTTGAATACTGTAGTTGCCCGTTTCGACTGCAGTAAATTGGTAGTGTGCATCATGTACAGTAATGTCTGACGAGCAGTTAAGGGAAGCAGTTACCTACTGAGAGCAGCTGCAATGCTATCTCGTGCTACAAACATGAAACTGCATTGTAACGATTGTTCCTATGGCAGACATCTCAGACCTTTAGCTACTGATGGCATCTCCATGTCTACAAATGAAATTTTTGTTGAATTGCTGAAAAAAAAAAAAACTGTTATTCTTCAGTCAGCGGTAGTACTTACTGAATAAATTCAGTTAGGGATAGCTCTCATTTTACAATTTTATTTGCCAAAAGAATGCCAAAATTTTGCTCTTGGGGCCCCTTACCAAGCTTGTACATTGTTAAGAAACACTGTGCGTAGATAACGCGCTGACTATCCCGTCGACAAAGTATCAAAGCACAGTGCAGTGCAAGAACAGCTGAAATTTGAAACAAAAGCTTGCACACCCTTGCTCTTGAGAGAGCCCCTCTTCCAGCCAGAGAGAGTGAAGATCACATGCACAAATGCCTCTATGTCAGGCGCACTGCCTGCGATATCACCAACTATGGCTCTTGACTTTGGTAAGTCATCCAATACGAAATCTACAATGCTGCCAGTGGAAGTGTGCCTCATAGAAAAAAGGAAAAGTAGGAAAAGGAAGCATAACTCGTCATGTGAGCATGACGCAGCCCCACGGCTCCGGTATGGACGAAGGCAAGGACGCAGTGTTTCTTGCAGATGCTAGCTGTGGCAAAAGGGAGAGTGTCTCTAGTGGCAAGTGAAGCTTCGCTCCTAGTGGCATGGCAATCTGCCTCTGCTACTAATATCGAACAACTTCGAAAAATTCTTGCGGTAAAATGCTCCCTAAATGGCACAGTTACTAGTATGTAACCAAAATTTGCAACGGGGCCTGGTGAGTGGCCCTTTAAGTTATGAACGCACACGTAAAAAGAAAGTATACTGGAAATTTGGATTATAAAAGCCAGAAGGGCTGCATCCCCAACTCTAACTTAATCTTCTATCCTGAGTGGGACCGGTTCTGAAGCCATCTCTGGGAAGTCTCGGCCTTGCATTTCACCTTCCTGCTTTTACACTTGCAGGATTTGTACAGCATGCTGGAAGCTGGTGGGAGCCCGCTCAACCCAGCACTGGCATCACTCAACAGCTTCGCAGCAGCTGCGGTTGCAGGCGGTGCAGGTGCGGCATTAGCACGCCGGCGAAAGCGCAGCACAGCTCAGCCCAGCCCCAAGAAAATGTTCGAAGAAGCCCAGATGGTGCGTCGTGTGAAGGCCTACCTGAGCCACCTAAAGGTTGTTGCAGACGAGGGGCGGCTGCTTGCCATGTCCTTCGAATGTGAGCCACATCCAGTTCCCTCGGCGATTCCAGTTGTCTTGCCAAGCAATGCGCACCCACAACGCAAGCGGCACCCATCCCCACGGAAGAGGCATCCATCTCCAACCCTCTCGACAGCCAGTAGCAATAGCAGCACTTCAGAGGGCAAGAAGTCCATAAACTCGGCAGGCGGTGTCAAGTTTGGCACGGACTCTCCGCAGGCCATGCGTAAGCTTCTGGCTCTGTCAGATCAGAGCAAGGTACGTCCTCACCAGCCACCACGTCCACCCGCATCACCATCACCTGGGGTCAAACGCCGAGGATCAGCAACTGTGCGCGACGCACCCACAGCAGTAGTAGGGGCTAGTGCCAGCTGCCATGGTCGATCGCACTCTGATGCAGGCTATGCCAGTGTCCAACCAGTTGACCTATCACCTGAAAGTTCTAGCGTCACCAGCCTCAACAATTTGCCCCTTCGAAAGTCTCATGCCTCAGGTTAGTCTTGTACATTGGCACGCATCATGTGCCCATTGTGTGTTAAAACTGTTGTACCTGCTGGGCGATGGTTTTGTCTATAACTCAGGTGCACGAAAGTTGATAAATTGTATTCACAGTCGAGTTGACCAGCATTTACCGTATTTACTCGCATAATGATCGCACCCGTGAATTTTGTTGTCAAAATTCGATTGAACAAGAAATGTAGGTGATCAAGCTTTATATCGGGTGCTTTCAAAAGAACACATATACCTTTGTTCTATTTTTTGCACCACAGCCATGCCGTGTTCCTCGGTGACAGTGCACCATTATGTCTACAAGTGCTGCATGTAACTTGTCAATGTTTGCTGTCAAGTTTCTTGTGTCATATTGTTCTCATCCTCTGCATGCAATTTTCTTTCCTTAGCATGCTCTGTTACCTCGGCGGATAGCGGCGTTGGGAGCTACCATGACAGTGATTCTGGTCGTTGTTCAGCTGGTTACAGCAGCCCACAGCAGCGACGAATTTCAGGTAATAGCACCTTTAGAGTGCTGTTAGTCATGGAAATTAGTGGTAAAATTTATTTTAATTATGCAAAATCGTTCAGTGCAAGGGCAAATGCTTGTATGTAAGCAGTCGGTACTATAACGGGTATTTATTTTATATCATATACCTCACAGGCCCCAGAAGGAGTATTGCGTGAGGGGGGGGCAGTACAGATAACAATTGTGGAGCAAAAACATGCTTTTTGTTACATAAGTATGAACAGAAAGAGAATCAAATAATAAACAAAGGACGCAAAATAAATAAAGATAAAAAAAGGAGGGTAAACTAACAGTTCTTAGCTTTTCAGTATACAGTAAAGAAAAGAACCTTCGAACAAATGCTTACATAAGTACACAACATTGAAGTCAAGAGCAACAAAACTAAAACAGATACTTGTTTTTAGCTAAGTACTAGCCAAATATTGCACTGATTTTTTGTCTGAAGGTTAATGGGTCGTTTATGTCAGCGATGTTATCAGGAAGACCATTCCACAGCACAATCGCACATAGCAAAGCTGAGCAGTTGAATTCATTGGTGTGACTGAAGATGCGTTGGAAACTGATATGATTATGCAGACGTCTAGATGTGCGGGAGGGACGAACGAGTGGTAAGCTAGATGGGCGTACATTATGCATGATTTTGTGCAGAAGACAAAGTAATGCTATATTCCTGTGTGATTCCAAAGATGAAAGCGACAACTTGATGTTAGTTACGCTCGAAAATGGGCTATAATCTCTGGCAATGAAACGTACAGCGCGGTTTTGGATCGACTCGAGAAGATGGATTAGATATGCCTGATGAGGTGACCATATAGAAGCTGCGAATTCGAGCTGGGGTTGCACTAATGTTTGGTATGCTGTCTTTCTGGTGAGAGAAGGAGCACTGCGAATGTTCCGTTTTAGATATCTGAGAGTGCGCGATGCTTTAGCCATTATTTTCTCAATGTGGGATGACCATGAAAGGCTAGGTGTTAGAATAATGCCAAGGTACTTGTATGAAGATGTGCGAGCGACGATACTAATGCCAAGTGAGTAACTGAAAATAGAGTAGGATTTTTTGCGAGTAAATGTCATTAGATTGCATTTGTTAGTGTTCAGGATCATTTGCCAATCCAAACACCAGTTAGTGACACATTGAAGGTCATGTTGAAGAGCGATATGATCAGCGGGGGAGCGGATTTGACGGTAGATAACGCAGTCATCTGCGAATAGTCAAACACTGGATGTAATGTTAGATGGTAAGTCATTGATGAAAATCAGGAAGAGTAAGGGTCCAAGGAGGACACTTCCCCGAGGTACGCCTGATGTTACGTTACTGAAAGGGGAAGAGTACTGGTCAATGACAGTGGCCTGCTTTCGAAAAGACAACAAGTTTCTTATCCAATCCAAGAAATGGTTAGATCGTTGAGGTTTAAGCATGAGAGTTTAGAAATGAGGCGACGGTGAGCAACACAATCAAATGCTTTAGAGAAGTCGATGAATATTGAGTCAGTCTGAGCATTGTCATCCATATTTTGAAAAAGATCCGTAGTGAATAGTTGCGCCTCACATGAAAGGCCTTTTCTGAATCCGTGCTGATGTTTAAAAAAGTTATTACATTCTAGGTGATGAACGACATTAGTAAAAATGATGTGTTTAACTTGCAGGAAACGCTGGTTAGTGATATGGGGTGGTAATTACTCACATCGCTCTTGTCGCCTGACTTGAAGATGGGTATTATTTTGCCGACTTTTCAATCATTCGGCAGCTCCCCTGTTGACAGTGACTGCTGAAATATATGACTAAGGATTGTACTGGAAGGGACTACTGTATGCTTTAGGATTTTCGTGTTAATTCAGTCAAATCCGGAACTAGTCGATAATTTGAGATGGTTAATCAAAGTAGCGATTCCAGCGGCTGTTATGGTAATAGGAATCATATTTTGGTAATCGAAGTCTGCCATATTTGGCATATTGGAATGGTCTTCCTTTGTGAACGTGGAAAGGAAATAGTTGTTAAATACAGATGCACAGTGCTCTCGCGGTATGAGAAGAGCAGTGCTATCCACCAGTGCGGGAGTGTCAGTGCCGTTTGAAGATCTGGTTTTCCAGAATTTCTTAGGATTATTTTTTATCAGTGATTGATTTATCAGTGATTTTATCAGTGAGTATGACTGAAATGTTGTATGCTGTAATATTTTGTGCATGCATTGGCTTTGTCCAAGAGAAGAAGCAAGCAGCAAAATGGAGCTTTGTGTTGAATGTTAGTGTGAAAAGTACAAGTAGATACGAAGGGACTTGAGTCAAAAATGCTATTTGAAAATTCTATTCTGCAATAATGTAGTATGTACACATACAGTGCAGGTTGCTAACCATTCCTGCATGCTCATGCATCGCATGCTTGCAGTATTATTCATTTTGCCTTGTTCTCAGAGTACAGACTTCAGTGGCAGTGAGTGCTTGACTGAACATGATGCAAAGCGTTATAGTAGACGTTCATTGAGAATTATGCAAATTACAGGAATGTCCACTGTTTTTGAAGCACTGTAGTACAGTAATAGTGTACATGGATGTCCTGAATTGCATTTACTTTTTTCATTTCCCGAGAGGTCTCTGGCTTAGATTGCATGGAAATGACCAGCTAATGCCTAATTAGAGATATTAGCAGGTGACTTCTGCTCCCTTACATGCAGCATTCCTTGCAAGCCCAGCAGTGGTGTCACTGCAGGGGGTTCATTCTTCCATTTGTGTGTAATACACTTGTAGAAACATGCAGTCTTTTGCATTAGAAGGAAATGGAAAAAGAAGTACGGCAGGAATGAACGCTGGTCGCAAGCTAGCGAGTTCTTTGGAATAAATGCCAGGGAGAAGTGCTTCTGCTCTTGTCCGAACGCCTTGTCCATCCCCCACAATCAAGCCTCGTCCTCTGATAAGAAGATCCTCATATGGCATGTGCGAGAAGTGCGATGGTGTTGGGTGGCGGACCACAGGTGCTCCTGGGAAGCCAACTGTGCTGCACACAGCAAAAGGAGTGACCTGCTGAAGCCGCGCACTTCTTGCTGTGGCCGCGAGCAAATCCTCATGGGAAGGCAGAAGCGAGAGCCCACTCCTCTTCCTTTATTTGGGCACATAAAATGAACTTGCGGGGCACGAGCATTCATTGTTCTGCCCCACCCGCAGCCTTTGTGTTGCATTCGCACAGCAGCTCAGTTGTCAGTTGTACAGTCGAGAGCAAAAGTCGAGAGCCCACAGCATCAGCAAAAAAATTTAATTTCTTCTAGCACAGCTATGCAATGTGAAATTGTATTAATGCATGACACTGGTTAAACAGGTGTATGTAGGTAGTACCACTTGATTTCAGCCTTAATGTGTAGGCTGCAAAGAAAAAAAAAATGTTTAGCAGTCTCCGGACTTTTGCTCTCGACTGTACCAATGAAATTGGCTGAAACAACACCTTTTCTGCAGCTATGTTGAGCAGATCAGCAGCTGATTCTAGCCTCCCTTTGGATGCATGCCCCGAAATGTGCGAGTGACCCATTAAGTTTTTTTTAAATGATTATTAATATTATGGCATATCTCATTGCCATGCACACATTTTAGATTAAGTGTGGTAAAGATTATCACATTTCTATTGTTGTACGAGATGCACTTGCAATATCAGGGTACTCGTGCATCCCTAATGTTGTAGCCAGTTGGAAAGACAGGCCTGTCTTATCACTGTGTATAATGTTAGAACAGATTACTCGAGCACTTTCTCTCAGTGTAAATTCATAATGTGCTATGACGCCTCTATAAATACTAGGTGCAGTTTGAATAGCTGTATCGTTAGATTTGACGACCATGCTTGCTGCTGCTATCATTGTCATTTGAGCAGTCCTGCTTCTTCACCATCACTACATTGTGACATTATTCTTTTTTGTGATTGGTCCCCTTGCATTTCTTTACTGCTTTGTGCCCTTCTGCTGCTTGCCTCTTGTTACCTGTTGACATGCGTGTACTTGTCCCTCTTCCATAGGCACCGGTCCTCCGTCGCCTCCTACTGTGATGCGAAACCGCAAGAGCATGCCACCATTCACCCATGGTGTGCCTGTCCTGCCACCACTTGTTCCAGGTCAGCATCAAGGTAAGTCATGCTGCTACTTTCTAGTCCAAACTTGCTGTGTGTTCCCAAAAATTTCTTTGTGCGACTAGTTTTCGGTTTTGACACATTGGGAACAGAATTTACACAAGGGGCAGAGGACAGATTTTATGCAGGCTGTAATTTTGACTGCAACTGTTGTGTGTGATGTATCATTGCTGAAAACAATATGCTGCTGTCCTTGGTTGTATGTGTACAGTGTGACCTTGAAGTGATATGGAAGGCCGCATTAACGAGATTGATTGGCACATGAACAGTCGCTTTAAAGTGTACATAAGGTGTAATCAGACAAGCGGTTACATGAATGCTGCAGTTAAATTTTAAGCAAAAAGGTAGAGGTAGTCTGGCGAGACGTCTGGAAAATGTTACATTGGGCACAAGCACTCAGAAAGGTACTTGTAGGACACAGGATCCTTTTCATAACCTTTTTCTGCTTGCTTGACTTCTTGGCAAGACTATTCTGTGCAGGAATAGTTGCTTACAGCGCTCTTAACTTCAAATGCTTTTGCTCCTTTTCTTTTTTGGTTTGGCTCTGCTAATATCATTTTTGCTTGTGGCTTTGGGTCTAACTCAATATCTCTAACACATTTACTCCCTTTCTTTTTTTTTTAACCCTAAAACATGGTGGTGGTGTTCTTGGATAAGCCTGGTTGCTGATCATGGTGACCATTTGTTGTGCTGCAAAATTTCCTATCCTGTTAAATTTTTTTTTTCTTTAATTGGGGGGTGTGTCTGTGTGTGTGTTTGTGTGTTACTATGACTTGTTAATCTTGTGGGAACTGATATAAGGGAATAATGGAAGAGTTTGAAATTAACCATGCATTTGTTAAGCTCGTTAACTTGATATGCTGAAAGTGCATTGGATGGTTTCTTGGAACTGCTGCAATTTGTTGGTTTGGTGACTACACAGAATGCATGCTTGATGTTTACGACCCTATTATTTTGGTGTGAGTGTACATAGTATTTCATATTCTATCTACCTGTTGCCTATGAAAAGCAGTGGTCTCATGAATGTCCGTGTGATGTGATATTGTAGACATTGTTGGGCTCTCATGTGAAGACTTATGTATTATGCAACTAAGGCTGCATTGTTTAAAATTATTTTGGAAAGGGATGCATGCATTTGTTATTGCATAAACATAAAAAATAAGTGCACATGCCATGAAAGTTTGGTTTTGGCATATCTTTAGAGATACTTCCAGATCGTTTACTTGCCATTATAATTCAAAGAATTCCTGTGCTAACAGCAGGGAGTCTTCACTTTCAATCAAGACTGCTTGCTATTTCCTTCAACTTCCTGAAATTCCCGCCACTTCTTGTGTATGTAGCTATGCACTTATATACATATTGGCCAGATTTCTTGAGATGTAGCTATAAGGAGTTCTGAAATACGAGGAAGCACAGCAACACGAAGACAGATAGGAAGAAGACAGTGCTTGTGTAGTCTTCAGAAGCCATGCAACACCAACTAGCCCAACGTCGTGCACTGCTGTATAAGGAATTCCTCCGTCAGAAGCAAAAACAAAAGATCTCATTACTGGTAAGGTAGTGCCTTATGTACTTGTGCAGGACAATACAAACGGGCCTACGGTATGGCCTCTGAAGTTGGGCTGTGCCACTCTGAGATTGCGCTTATACCAAAGCTCAGCACAACGAAGGATGGTGTATAGTGTGCATTGTTTTGCAAAGGCATGGTGGCACAGGTTTTAAACAGAGTAGGAACACAGTAGAAACACCATATGGATTTCTCATTGTGGGTTTCCTTTGTGGCTTCATGGTAGTGGCTTCATGGTACAGTCAAGTGCATGACAATTTTTTCATATCATGAGCATTCCTTGTGTGCTCTTGCAGAACTGATTTGCCATATTCAGTGTCCCTGTGCTTCAAGCTGTCCATTATTTGGCCTTGCTCTGCAATCTGCTAACCTACTTGTTAGCTCAGAAGTGACTGCCCTGGAAAGGTGTTGGTCCCGGGTTTAATTCCCAGACCAGGACAAATTTTTCAACTGTGAAGCTTTCTTTCTGAGGAACCCGTATGGATTTCTTTACAACTGCGTGGTACAGTCTGGTGGATGACAAGTTCTGCCTTTCATTAATGTTCCTCCACTTTGTGGGCTTTCACAGAATTGATTTGCCGCTGTAGGAAGCACAAAAAGAAGAAATGGGCAACCAGGGTGTGGCAACGGCAGCATTTGCTTGCCGATCACCTGGCATGCGCACAAGGTGCATTCAAAACATTTTTGCTCAAGTAGATTGAAGAGATGCTTTTTGATACCAGACACATTCCCCACCTTTCATAACCAATGTACTAGAGCCTCTTGTAGAGTTGTGCGGTTGAAGGACATGGTTTTGAGTAGCGTGCAATTTTTGCTCACAGGTACAGCTTATTAAAAAAGTAAGGGCCAATTAGCTGTTTCCAGCAATGGCTGACTGGCCTTTACATTTATTGCAGTAGGCTGCACAAATGGTCGATCCAGATGCGGGCTTTACTAGTGCTTGCAGAGCACTGCATTCACAGAAAGCAGTGTGTTTGCAGGTGCAGTAACAGTAGCAGTGCCTTTCAGGTTAGCATTGACTAAAAAGGACATGAGCAAAGAATACTGAAAGGTAGCAAGACTTGCTTGACACCAATTTGTCAAGGAATAAAAAGCTTGTGAAGCTGCCATGCCTGGAGGAAAGGATGTGGCTGCTTATTTGTGTAAATTGAATGGGTTCATTTCGAAGCTACGTTGTAATAAAGAAATGTTGATAAAGCTCAATGCTTATGACAAAACTGCCCTGGTGTTTGAGAAGCACTTTGTGAAGTAAAAGTTCACGGTGGGCTGACTGTGATTTCAAAGTTGTCAAGGGCCTGCTTTGGCCACATTTACAAAACCTAAATAGACAGGTAGACTCACATTTTCTTTACATATTGTGCATTGTTGTATATGGTCTTACTGCTGTCAATTTAATGTGGCGAATGAAATTGGTGTCTGATTTCTGTTGCCTATTTGTTTTGAATTGTCACTATCTGTACGTTCACATCCACTTTACTATAAAGGTCTTGCTTAAAGGGGCCCTGAGCCACTCCTCGGGCTTGGTTAAAAACAGTCCGTGGATGGCATACTCTGCTGTGAATGTCTCAGCCAAGTGTTGCAGTCATGCGCAGCACGTGGAGCACAAAGATATTTTTCTCTCAAACACTCCTATTTCAATACAAGCCTGCTCCTCACTCTTTTCTGGACGCTTTATTTCGTCATATAGGAGATTCCCATACACGGCTGCTATTGGCCAATAGCTGAAGTCACTCAAAAAGGGTGTTTGGATCAGTGTGCTTTCTCCTGTTACTGTGTATATTTATTAATGAAGTTCAATAAACAGGCTGAAGTAAGCAAAACTGTGCTTTCAAATTTCAATAATTACTTCCTCTAGAAGAAGCTGACTATCGTCTCTACACACGCTGGGCCAGGGCAGTCGTAGCCATCGGGTCTCGCCAATTTTGTCTAGTTTTGAACGCTCAAGTAACCTCAATCCACACGAAACTTAAGGTCAGACCATACTCATGCTTTCCAGCACACGCTTACTCGTGGCCACTCCTGGCAGACGCCTTGGCAAAATAATTGATAGCACTTCAAAAATGCACAAGTTAGATATGGCTACTGTCTGTCAGTCAAGCTAGTGAAGGACAAAGCCGGCCCGCACCACCTAGCATGGTCGGACTGCTGCCTATGGGCGCGAGCATGCACTCAAGCCTTGTCGTGCACAAAGCAAATGCCGTGCATACATACTACGCTTGCATGTAGTTGCGATCTGCTACGTGGCGTGGATACTGTGGCCGCCGCGGGGTGCTACGACGAGTCTGCTGGCTAAGCACACTCCAACTCGCTAAGGACAGCCATGTTTCACTTACCTTTGGCGTGTCGTAGCCGCCAAAATCAGAAGTGGCGTCGTTGTTAACATCCAAAAACAAATTTGAACTGTGTGCTACGGTGACATTTAGAAGACAGAGCATTGTGGGCACGCCCCGCTCCACTGTAGCCTTCACAGTGCAAGTCATTGAAGGAGTAGAAGCACTGTGGAGGCAGTCTTTGGTTGCCAAAAACTGAACTTCTGCTGAACGCATTGAAGTACTTTTTGCAGCAAAGTATTTCTGAAATAGCCTATTTTCACTTTAAATGCCTTTCTCCACTTCAATAAAAAGTGGTTCAAGACCCCTTTAATTCCGAAAAAAGTGCCCATTTGCGGGATTAAGCATTTGTTCCTGAAGTTGTGACTGCCACGTTACGTGTAGGGGACACCCTGCTGATATTGCCACTCTTATCTCATGGGTTAATTCATAAAGCACTTTACAGGCAGCAAAAAAAAAAAAAAATTCACAGGTCCAAGGTGTAGTGGTAAATTGAGTATTTACACACAATTGGGTTGATGTTTTGTTTGGTGCTTTGGAATAAGATCATATAAGAACACTGCATCTCGTTAATTTTATGTCATCAAGTCGACTCTCGTTATAACGGACCCTGATAATCTGACAAAAATGTATGTTTTATCCAAAGTCCGTAATACCCGAAACAGCTCACTTCCGAAAGTTTGATCGCGATGTGTAACAATGTTATTGCAAAGAGTGACGAGTGTCCAAAGGAAAAAAACAAGCCAAAAAAGTCTCAGTTTCACCCAAAAAGGCGAGGCATCGATTGTGATAGTAAATTAGTAGACTGCTATGCGAAGTAAGGTTAGTAGGTTTATCGGCCGTGTAAATTTGTGAACATTTGCACACTAACTAAATTAACAAGCACGGTATCATGCGCGCACAGGTAAACATGGAACACATCTCGCTCGATGACCGCGGAAAGTCGTCATAATGTTTGAGTGAGGAAGCGCGGCAGCACTCGCTGTCTGTCCCTTTAATGCGAACGTCGAAAACATGGCGCATACGAAGCTACCGGCACTGGGCACACTTCTTTTTACACATTGCAGATCGCTTTGAAGATGAGTGCTTCCGCCCGGCGCTCTCGTGCGTGCGATATTGGATCGCGTTCGTCGGCTTACCTTGGCAAGTCGGTTGTCAGCCCGTGTCGACACGGCAAAAGTCCATTTTAAACGCCCTATTTTGACAAAAATTGCTGCTAATTTCATCCGCTGTAGCTGATAGTCTGTTGTAGCACGGTCCGTTAAAAGCAAACTTGGTTGCATTAATAAAATAGGTAGAGCAAACTAAAGTTGAAATATGGTTCGTTATATCCAAAAGTCTGTTGTATGCGGGTCTGTTGTAACAAGTGTAGACTGTAATACACTGAGTCTGCAGCACTGTGCCCTATTCACAATATTTTTTTTGTGCTGCCTGTATGTGTGTTTATCACCATTCTACTGTCACTTTAGTTCCAGATAGAAGATAGTATTGCTGCCATGTTTCTGTGTTTAATGCATTCCTGGAATGCTGTGTTGCTGTTTTTGTGACTAAATATTGGGCCAAGAGTTGACTAGAAGCATTTGATTTCCCTTTTGTTTGTGATGTTTCCATACATCAGTAATGTACATTTATACATTGTATGATAGCCGTGAAATTGTGCACAAATTCGATACCACACTCTGGTACTTTGGGCTTTCTCATAGCATTTCTCCCCTTGCATGTCTTTGCAAATTTTATTTACAATTTTGCCTCGCCTTGCATTCTTCCTTTTCTTTCTTTTTTGTTGTTGCTTTCTGTAAGGTAGCTCTTCTACTTAATTTAATGCTTCTTTCATCAATCCCACTACTTTATCTTTTCTAACCATATTAGCACTAATCGTGATTGCATTTAAATTTTTGTTGCTGTTAATTGCTGTTGATTTCATTTCGTTTTCATTTATTATGTCTGGTATTCTACATCAGTGCCTGTGATTTGATAGCTCCATGAGGTCCCAGTGCTTTCACCTCCATTGTAGTCAATGTCAAGTTAAATCATATCTTGTTTGATCAGGAGAAACTTTTCTGTGCTATTTATATCATATAAGGTCTGGATATTTACCCCTCTGCATTTCAACCTCTACTAAATATGTTTATAAATGTGTCCTCACCGCCATCTTATATTTAGCTCAAATTCAAATACACCTCACCTGCATACCAAATTTTCATTCCAATGCAGGTAGTTGCATGACTCCCTAGGTAAAGAATGCAGAGACAAGACATAATTGAGTTTGTACTGTTGAAACGATTAAACTTGATTTATATTTCTTTCTTCTATTGACTATAGTACTTAATTTGATGGACATGAATACCAGCAATGGTCCTTTCTAAAATTAAATTTGGAGCAGGCCCCCTGGTAGCAGTTTAATGTACAAGCAGTTTTCATACTGAAACTTTGACTTATGCAGAAATTACTAACTGCTCACACAATAAACAAACTTGAAGGCATTTTAGTCATGTAAAATGGCAGAAGTTGCGAAAGGACATCTTAAAACAGATATACTCAAGTTTTGATAGTAAGGCATAGACCAATTTTCAGGCTATTTGACTGCCTATGCAAGCTGGCTATGCTTGCCAGCAAGGGAAGCATCTCAGTTCTTCTTAGGCCCAGCTGTACCTGCTGCAAGATGCTTTTGACGTTGTGCCATCAGTAACTTTGTTTGGCTGCAGTCACTTCTTCCATGCTTCGCTTTTGCCATCTGCCACTTTAGTGTGCAACTAAGTACTGCTTGCGCTTGTCCTTGAGAGGACTGCTTCAATTTATGCCATAAAAGTGCTCATTGTTCCTACCTTTTGTTTGCAGTGCATTTGCAGCTGCTTAATGTGAATGCTAGTGCTATAGACTTAAGTGCTGATGCTCATCGCATTCTCTTACCTGTTTGTGTTGGCTTGTTCTTGCCCTCTCCCTTCCTCTGAATCTGCTTCCCTCCCCTGGCGCACGCTCGTGTCCTTGGCATATCCAGGTCCCTTGTCCCCATCATGCCTGCTGATGCCTCCCCCTCCCCCACGAGATCCGCCCCCCGCACCCAAGGGTGCGGGGCCACCGCGGCGACCCCCCGACTACAACGTCGCTGCCCAGATGGCAGCCCGAAGCCGACAAGCCCAGCGGCTACATCGGGCCCGTAGTCAAGAGGTCATGGCGGCCACTGCTGCAGCAGTGGCAGCAGCAACCGGTTATGCCTGTGAAGTGACTACTGATCCAGCTACTGACCATGAGGCTGATGAGGAGGGTAGGTGGCCTACCTAAAAAGGAGGCATCACTGTAGGACGCAATGTCGCAAAATGCCTGGTCGTCTATTCAGTATGTGTGGGTCTTTTGTATTCTGGTCCACAGCATGTAAAGGCCTTGTCGCTAAACACTTGCATTTCTTGTACTTTCAAGGTCAAGTGTACACTTGTGGCAGCATGGACTATGTATGCACAAGGAAGGTTCGGTTGACTTCTATGAACATAGCTTGCTGTAGTGGCTGAGCAGCTATAGCTGAACACAAGGTCACAAGTTCATTTTCCATCTGCAGGGGTTGCATAGTGACAGTGGCGGAAAGCATAGATGCTACTTTGACTTCAGTGCGCATATAGTAACAGGTGTTCAAAATTGATTGTGAGGTTGCCTCTGTGGCATCTCTGTAGCACAGGTGTGACTTTGGAATGTGCAGTGCCATCAGTGTGTGAGCATATTGTTCTATACTTAAGGTGTGCAGAATGTTTGGGTTAATTGAATGTGATGGGGACTGTGCAGGAAGGTTGCAGGCCTGCTTATTAAGAAATAGTTGGCAGAAGCTTCTTTCTTTCCAACCTTTTAGTATTTCAGTTGCACACGTGGTATTATTTACTTTCAATCCACTTTTTTAATCTGAAAGTCAAGTTTTAGTAGATGGACTTATTATGGGCGTTATGGATGGCAGTATTTAGACTCTAGTGCTGACATAAGTTGCGTATTTAGTATATCAGATTTCCTCACAAACTTTTCTTGCTTGAAGGGCCCATTAGCAAATGTGTTATTCAGAAACTCTAGTAGGAACTTAAATTTAATAGTCTTCGAGTTGACAATTACAACAGTGCTGTCAGAAACTGATGTGAAAGGTTGATTCATTTTCACTCAGATTGGCATATTATTTGAAGTGCTTCTTCTAGTGCAGAAGAAGTGCAGAATTATTTTCAGAGTTGTTTTCTACACATTCGCAAACAATCATTACCACACTAATGAATTGCAGAAAGGTTTGTGTTTTACTGAGATGCACTTTCAAAGTAGCCATCACAAACATCAAGGCACACCCAAATGCACGCAAAAATTTATGAATGTCAAAAGGGCAACATATCCAGTCACGTCTGTTTTACACAAAAAGAAAATATTATTACTAATGTGATGGTGGGCATTCATAGTGTGGCAAACGGGCACACTTCTTCATGGTCGGTCTGCTGACTTGATTTTCTGTGCTTTCCACACCACCCTTTTGTGTTTAATATGGCCACGCGGTCAGAAAAGTCTGATTCTGGCCTTCTTAAATACGAATTATTGCATGAGTGTATCTATGTGTGTTATTGTCGAGGAGAGTCTTGCACCATATACCAGGAGCATGCTCTTGTACTTTGTATTTGAATGGTGGAAGCAAGTTGGATCAATTTTACGGTGTTGGTCTCTACATATGGTTAACTTCATCCTTGTGTAATGCATGTTCCATAATCAACCTTCCCGGCATTTTGCATTGCTGCACGCTTACCACATTGCATGTTTTCTTGCCACATTTGACTGCCTTGCTGCTGTAGCATTCTGCACCTTATGTATGTGTTGCTGGGCTTTGCGTGTTGTTTTGGATTCTTTGTTGTCCTTTGTGTTTCATTGTCACTTGTCAAGCGGACATCTTGCAAGTTATGCCCTCAGTAAGTATGCAGCTGTAGTTAGTATAGTCTTGAGTGAAATAGAATCCCGGCCACGGTGGCCGCATTTCGATGGGGGCGAAATGCGAAAAAACCCGTGTACTTAGATTTAGGTGCACGTTAAAGAACCCCAGGTGGTCAAAATTTCCGGAGTCCTCCACTACGGCGTGCCTCGTAATCAGAAAGTGGTTTTGGCACGTAAAATCCCATAATTCATTTTAATTTTTTTGAGTGAAATAAGGATCTGCTGGTCTTTGTTGAGTGAAAGACTTGATGGCATTTTGAGTGGCTGACACATTCAAGAACATGAATTTATGAAGCATTGAAACATTTGCCATAGCACTTTGTATGCTGACTTCACCTACGTAAGATAGCGAATTTACTGCAAAATTATACTGACCAAGCTTCACAGCAGTTGTAGGCATCATAATTTGCACAATTGCCTGTATGATTATTAATTAAGTGAATTTTTAATAAGGAACTTTTAACCTCATATTGCCGAACATATCGTGCTACACTGTTCTGATAACTAAAAATTCTTATTTAAAGGGGCCCGAACCACTTCTTATCAAAATAGATAAATACATTTGAAGTTAAGTTAGACCACTTCAGAGATACTTTGCTCGCCAAAAGGTTCTTCAATGCGTTGAGTAGAAGCAGAGTTAATGGCAATCAAACATACCATTCACGGTGCTTTCACTACTTCTTCAATGATTTGGACTGCAAAGGCTATGGCAGAGCAAGGTCTGCCCACAATGCCGCATCACTGACCGTCAACGTGGCGGCGCACAGTTCAAATTTGATTTTGGATCTTCAAGTAGACACCACCATTTTTGATTTTGGCACCTACAACGTGCCACATGCAGTTGTCCTCAGTGAGCCGCAGTGCGCTCAGCCATCTGCCAGTGAACTCGTCGCGGCACCCCACAACGGTTGCAGTATCTACGCTACGTAGCAGACTGCAGCCACATGCAAGTGAAGCGTTTGCTTTGCACACAACAGAGCTAGAATGCACGCTTGCACTCGTATGCTCCTGTCTGGCTGTGCTACGTGGTGTGGACCGGCTTTGTCCTGCACCAGCTTGACCGACGGATAGTAGCCACATCCAACTCACACATGTTGAAGCTCTATCAATAACTCCCTGCAAAGCGAAGTCTGCCAAGGCGTCAAACCAGGAGCAGCCAGGAGTGAGCACACGCTGGCAAGTGTGTGTGGTCTGACCTTAAGTTTCGTGTGGTTCGAGGCTAGTTGAGTGTTCAAAACTAGTCTAAATTAGCGAGACCCAATGGCTATGACACTGATAAGCAGGGTGGCCAAAGCTTAATTCCAACTCGGGCCGTGGCGGCCGAGTGTGAGCAGATGATAGTCAGCTTCTTCCGGAAGTAATTGATATCAAAATTTGAGAGCAGATTTTTGCTTACTTCAACCTGTTTATTAAACTGTGTCAATAAACATACACAGTAACAGTAGGAAGAAGCACACTGATCCAGACCCCCCCCCCCTCGTGATTGATGTCAGCTGTTGGCCAATAGCAGCTGCATATGGGAATCTGCTATATTACGAGATAAAGCGTCCAGAAAAGAGGGAGCAGCAGGCTTCTGTTGAAAAGAGAGCGTTTGAGAGAAAGGTTACTTTGCGCTCCTCTTGCAAGACCGGCGCGTCGCGCACGACTGCAAAATTTGACTGAGGTGTTTGTTCACAGCAGCGCATGCTATCTGCGGACAGTGTTCTTTTACCAAGTCCGAGGGGTGGTTCAGCACCCCTTTAAGCATGGAAGACCTAACATATAGTATGTAGTAGTGTTTTTGATACGCTATAACAAGTTCAGTTTTGACAGTTCAGCAGACCAACTACTAAATAATTATTGTACAAATTTGTTTTTACCTAGTACAACATTTCATTGTCCTCTTGTTTTTATTTTTTGTATGAATACTCTTGAAAGCCAGAAATAAATGTAAATAAGTTATAATTTTCGTGAGGTGGAATTGTGTTTAGCCATTACAGGGTTGGTTCATGACTTTAGTGGCATGTTGTAATTGCAGAATTCACGTTAATTCCACATGGAGGTAAAATGCAGTTAGGAAAAATTTTACTAGGCAAACTGGAGCAGCAATGCATTTCACGACACATTTCAAGCCTCTGTTTATCGTCACTGTTGCAAGGCACATAGTTTCTAGCAAAATCAATCCTGTGATTACAGAAAATTTTTTTAATCATATTGGCAATTACTATACAAATCATTCTTCCTCGTTGTGCCACAATATTAATGGAGAAGAAAGGGGGTTAACCGAGGGGCCCGATTTTTATTAGTCATATCATAAGAAGCCAACAAACACTGACACCTTGGTGTCAGTGTTTTTTGGCTTCTTATGATATGACTAATATTAATGGACAGACTTGAAATGTATTTCGGCATTGATGATGTTCATATTCAAGTACTAATTGGTCATCATTTGCCAGCAAGAGCAACTCTGTTACACCTATAGTCCCCACATTGTTTATTCAGCTTTAGCTATTCCAAGGACGCTCCAGGCCAGTGGGGCCCTTATTTCTTTTCAGTTGCGATCATGCTTGTAAGCTGATGTCTCTCTTCCTTTCTTTTTTTTCTCGTTAAATAGTTTGTTTCTGTAATTGGACAAACTCTCTGCTGTAGTCTTGTGTACAGTGTAACGAGGATTATTGACCATCAGTGGCAAGCGGAGAGCCACTTAAGCAGCATCAGTGATGCTCTCCCTCGCTTAATGATTACAGTAGTATTGATACCTGTAGCCCAATCTCATCAAAGCTTTGAAGACTCGTTATGCGACTCACTAGTTTACATTAGTTCATGTATCTAGCCCACAAATAATGTTGGGGGCTGTGTGTAAAAGGCCGTTAACATAGGCATCAAAGATGAAATTAGTATATCAGCTGACCACATTTACCTGTACACCTTTCACACATTGCTTCTGTCATAATTGTTTAGTGCTGTATGCTTTGGTCGCGGGATCGAATCCCGGCCACGGCGGCCGCATTTTGATGGGGGCGAAATGTGAAAGCACCCGTGTACTTAGATTTAGGTGCACGTTAAAGAACCTCAGGTGGTTAAAATTTCCAGAGTCCTCCACTACGGCGTGCCTAACAATCAGAAAGTGGTTTTGGCACGTAATACCCCATAATTTAGTGCTGTATGCTTTCTCCATTTGGAAGAAAGTTCTGCTTAATTAAGGATTCATACCACAATGTCTCTCTTGTCTTCTCTGCATCCCACAGATGAAGATGAAACACAGGTCTCTGCCGTGTGATCTCTTATGATGGACAAGGAACCAAGCTGCACCCATTGCAGAAGTTCTGTGGGCAAAACTGGCTGCCGTTGATGGAAACACAACCTGAGGGGGCCACTAGTCGACGACGGACGTCAGAAAGCTGTGCCGTCTGCACTGCCTCCAAGTGGCACGGCAGTCGTGCGTGTGTGCATTGGTGTGCAAGACAGTTTGTGCAAAAGTGACTGCGCTTTTTTAATTTTATTTTCAAACCTCTTGCTTCTCGCATCCTTTATTTGAAAAAAAAAAAGTGTGGACATATCGCCATTAGACTGTGCTTGTGTTTCTCTGTTCAGCACTTTACAGCACCTTGTTTCGAGCTTGCACTTTGAGCAGGGCAAAGCAGTGTATTCTTGCTTTCTGTGAGCATGCACAAGAAAAGCTAAACTTGGAGGAAGAAGAAAGAAAACCAAAGATCTAGTGATGTGTACAAATGATTTTTATATATTAGTGTAACATTTAATGCACCACGTCTGAGGCCACCCTCCCTGCACATTGCTTGTACCATATTGTCTCGTGACAGCCTTTCAAAAAGAAGGGCTCAAACTCATTCGTTTCGTCTTTGGGTGTGACAACAGAAGACACCTTGTGTTGTACCTTTTTGCTTTTGCCTCGAGATTTTATTATCTTGACATGGCAAGCAGTGTAATGTAAAAGTTTTGTATATAGGGCAACTTGTTTCTTTTGCCATTCATGTATCAGCATAGCACTGGTCCCATTTTAATGTTACTTCCTTGCTATGTCTTGTGCCCGTTTCCTGTTATTTTTGTTTATCTAGCTCGGCTGCACTGGGCTTTGAACATCTGTAACTTGTTCCCTCTCTTTTCATCTCTTCTGGCTTTTGATTATCATGACCTCGTTTCATACGTAAAAAGGTACACAACCAGCATCTATGAGAGCTTGACAATGTGCTGGCAATGCGTGGATGGCAGTTCTGAACTATTAATGTTGCCACCACTTTATCCAGCAAAAACATTGTATGTGTCTTTTGCCTTGTGCATTTCCTTAAGATGCCTGCAGCAAGCGCTACTGCATGCTTGTTTTCAAGCTATCACATCTGTAACAGGCCTTTTACTGTGGAGCTCTCAAGTATAGTCATCTCACTTTGTTTGTATGGTTTATAAAACAGCATTGGCGGCAATATAAATATAGTAAAGATAAAAGTTCAGCCAATACATACGCTGAAGGTTTATTAAGTCCATGCTTTGAAAGGTAGAAAGTTGTAAAAGTTAACGAACAAAGAGGCTTTTAGGCTTGGCTTATTTGCAGGCATGCAACATCGCGCTTCTAAAATGTGTCGTCAGTCGCTGGTGTCCTGTGAAGAGCAGTCACTTCTGTTCCCTACCTTGTCAAGAATGTGTTGCTGTAGCATCAGTATTATTATGCTTTATCTGTATCAACTCCTCAGGTATCAGTTTGCATCCATCACAAAAACACCTGACTCATTTCTGCTGCTATAAACCCGCATTTAAACCATTATTGCTGTCATGGGGAGAATGTTTGTCTGTTGAGCTGCAGCAGTCACACAGGATTCATTTTTCTACTTAATGTGCAGAAGTGTAGTTTTCTAGGCAACATCTTTCCTTGCCAAAATTTTCACAAAATTTGCGCATTCACCCGTGGTTTCCTGAAACCTTGTGCACACTGCTGCCTCGTCACTTTTGTAACAACATTGTTCTCTTTCTTCCCCAAGATATTTTTGTACTGCCAAGACAAGAACTTCTATGGTCATGTAAAGAAGGCAGAGACAAAAGAGATCTGTTGTATAGTGGTCATATCAGAGCTGTACATAGTTAAGACAAATCCATAATAAATATGGAAATGCTTTCAGTGCTGTCTCTTCACTGTCCAGTGATTTCATTTTCTCCTACTTTTCAGAACAAGTTTAACATACTGTATTTCAAACTCCCGAGCTTTTATTTACTTAAAAATCGAAATGTAAACATGCAGACACGCTGTGTGCACTCCTTGCATGGTTGTGCTTGGGGTATGCACAATAGTGAGCAAGTCGGCATCTCCCTGCAATGTCCCACCTCTTTGGCCGATAGTCGCACTTTCACAGGCTCGGGTAGCACTTTCAGAGGCTCACGCTACCACATAGCTAGCTGCAATGTGGCAAAACAGCTCAGGTGGAGCCACGGAATATTTTTATCAAAATGGAATGGGAAACTTGTGGTCACTGTTCAAAACCTTTAAAGAGTGCCTACATGGCATGTACGACTTGTCATCTTTTGCGTTAAAGTTCAGAATTTCAGAATTTATTTATTGCTAAAAATATACAGAAATATTACATGTGCCCTCTAAAGCTGCCTTCTAAGTCCTCAAAAAGATACTGTTGAGTGTCTGAGCACCCTGTATAATTTGCATGAATGCTGCTTGCTTCTACCAAAAAATTTTGGAGAATGATTCATCATCATGTCTCGATACACTGGCTCGCACAATCGCTGCGACTGTTCAATGCCAAGCACAGCCAGAAGAAATGTTCAGAGCACATTTGCTTACATTTTTTATGAGCAACATCATCGCACCTAGCCTTATTGCTACATGTTGAAAAATTTGACACTGTGTTATAGTGTCACCTTAACATAGACTCCAGGCCCAGCATTGGTGTTTCCCCAGCTTCATACTTGCTAAGTGATATCTTTCTTTTTGCGAGAGGTGTAGGGTAGAGTTTATAACTTCAAAAATGTGTGTCGGTGCTCCTTTAAACATCTCAAACGATCATTGCACTGTTCCAAATAGTTAATCCTAGTCATCTGCGTACCTTGTACAAAGGAAGACAGGCTTGGTATGCCATATACAAAGCACTTGTGTGCAGCTTAATATAATGGTCCAATGTGTGCATGCACAGAGCGCTATGAAGGGCTTTGCGGGTTACATACACGCACTGGCTTCTGGATTTAGGGCTTTGCGTGTTTATACAGCTGGTATAACAATAAACATACACTACAGAGCCCAGGCTGCCTGCTTAAATCCAAATGAGTGGCAGCCAGATATTCAGTGGTAGCCTAGGTGACAGTACTCGACCAGGGGCCACAGCTGGACCAAGCAAACAATCTGTGGTTGGCAGTAGTATGCAAAACTTGCACGAATAGTCTGCGGCCCTCAAGGCAAGAGCTGGCGATATGTATTGCATTGGACCAGGGTTCAGGGACCACAGACGTGTTGGTCAGTGGCAGACGGTACAGTTAGTTAAACCAGGAGCAGGGAGAATGGACAACAAAGAGGTGAAAATAGGAAGGCCGCCTGGCATAGCCAGCTTGCCTATATGCTCGCGCTGGGAAACTACCCAGAAAGGGACGCCTGCCGATCTGGCTTGGGCAAGGCTTATATATATATAGTACCCTCAGAGGCTTACAGTGAAGCATTACATAGGGGAGGGGCTAACAGGTAACCACACAAAGAAAGGAAACACTGATAATCAGATAATGACTGGTACAGTGTAAGAATATGATGCAAGTATATAGTGCGACAATAAGCACAATGCTAGCAAAAATGAACACAGGTAACTTAAAAAAAAAGGAACACGGATAACCAAATAACAATGCATGGTACAGAGGAAGACTATAATGCAAGTTAGAGTGATACAAGCTAATAATGGTAGTCAAGCATACACAAAGCAGACTTTTTGTAGTGCAGGAATATAGCACAATCGAAATCGCATGGTAAGCAGAACTGGATAGAAGAAAACTGCTTCGCAATACATTCACAAGGTATACCAGATATTGTTAGTACGTGCATTACGGAAGTGATCGATGTTACTAATATTGTAGGAAACTCTCACTAATACAGACTAGCGGATCCGACAGGCGATTCCATTCCTGGCATGACCCGCCGTGGTGGCTTGGCGGCTGGCGTTGCGCCTGCAAGCATGAGGTCGTGGGATCGATTCCTCGCCGCGGCGGCCGCATTTCTATGGGGTGAAATGCAAGAACGCCGGTGTACCGTGCATTGGGGGGCACGTTAAAGAACCCCAGGCGGTCAAAATTAACCTAGAGCCCCTTACTACGGCGTGCCTCGTAATCAGATCGTGGTTTCCTGGCCTGTTTTCAGAAGAAAGTAATGACCATATATAGACTTATTATGCAGTGGATGTTCACCTTATGAATGGTGGTCTGAGCATGCAGAAGAGACTGCTTCGATATAGCGTGACTTGAGTGTGGGATTTAAATGGTATAAATATAGAACAATTCAATTGAATTCTGGGGCTTTACGTCCCAAAACCACGATCTGATTATGAGGCACGCTTGAGTAGGGGAATCCGGATTAATTTTGACCACCAGGGGATCTTTAACGTGCCCTCAATGCATGGGACACGGGTATTTTTGTATTTTGCCCCCATCGAAATGCGGCCGCCGCGGCCGGGATTTCATCCCGCGACCTCGATCGTGCTTAGCAGCGGCGAGCTGCTAAGCCACCTCGGCGGGTATATTAATGGCACAAACAAAAGCGAGCGATTTTTATTTGCTTGGGAAGGGAATATATGTTGAGGAAAAGTTTCGTGTTAGTACGCTTGCTGTGTACTGGTAATTAAGAATAAAACGGACGGATTGATTCTGCACAGCTTCCGGGGTGTTAATCTTAATTGATAAGGTTCCTGCATTGGAGACGCATAATCTAAAATTAGGTCGAATATATTGTGATAAAGCTAGGTTTTCCCTTTTTGTTTTTCAGAGAAGGAAGTGCAAGCGATAAAATGTGCCCCTGGTCCAGCACGCGGTTAGCCTTGGAAGTAATTTGTTCAGTATATCGACCGTTTCTATGTGCAGTCCGGGGTACTTATGACAGCCAGGATACTGATTCAAGTGCGACGTCGTTAGGACAGTAATAAGGACAAAACAGACTGCATGCGATTCCCATTAATTTACATTTTGAGATGCACTAGGAAGTGACATTGTCTAGATCTGATTGTAGTCTATACCCATTTCAGAATCGTTATCTCTCGCTAGATTACGCAATTGTAAATATATAGTACTAGTGATTTGATTAAGAATGTCGTTAATATAAAGGAGAAAAATTAAAGGCGCTAATACAGAGCATTGAAATGCACCTAATTCTACTGCATGTATGGTACTTCGGTTGATCGAGTCATTGTCATTGATAGTTGCGTATTGAGTACGCTTCGAAAAAAGTTACAAATCCATTTTAATATTCAAGGGTTAACGCTTAGGAGGCTTTGCTTATAAGTAATAGATGATTAACTTTATCAAAGGCTTTGGCAAAGTCTAAAAATATTCAGTCCGTCGCAAAGCCCGAGTCAGAAAAGGCATGCAAGTCAATCGTAAATGTTAGTAGCTTTGTTTCACTAGAAAAAAGCTTTCTGAACCCGTGTTGACAGCAACTAAAACAACACTATTCCAGTAAATTTCTAAGGTTAGTGAAAATGATATGTTCAAAAATTTTACAAGGTACCGAGGTTAGTGAAATGGATCTGTAATTCAATGGGTTATGGGAGTTTTTCTATTTAAATAGCGAAATCACGTTATCGGTATTCCATCGACGGGTAAGGTATTGTTCGCTAGAAAAAAAAAAAAAAAAAAAGGTCGCAGCTTCGCCCGAAAGGAGAAGCACCGATTGCGATAGCAAATTAATAGATAGTTATACGAAGTAAGGACAGATTTATCGGCCGTACAAACTTGTAAACATTCGCTTGCTAAATAAACAATGATATGATATGTAAGCGCGACTGAACGAGGACGTAGAACGAAACAGACGCACAGTGTGTTTCTTTGTACGTCCTCGTTCAATCGCGCTTATACATTATATCATGGATTCAAACCAACTAGCCCGCCAGCGTGTTTGAACTAAATTAAGCACGGTGTGACGCGCGCACAGGTAAACATGAACACATCTCGCTCGACGAGTGCGGAAACTCGTTGTCAAAATGATGGAGTACGGAACCGCGGCAGCAACAGCGATCGAATTGACCTTCGTGCATCTCTCGCTTCAACGCGAACGAAACGTCGAAAGCACAGCGCTTGCGCATCGCAGATCGCTTTGAAGATGAAGCCCGCGCGGACGCGCACTCTGGTCCCCTTCCACACCCCTCGATACCGATTTTGTTGTTAGCGCGCCTACGTGGTTGTCTCGTGTCTCCTTCTTTCGTCCGTTGTTTTATTTGGCGCCTTCGTTGCAGTCACCGATTATTCGGCACGTGGAATTTTCTTAGGCCGCTGCGGCGACCATCGCTGCCCGCGGCGAGCCAAAGCACCCCTTCCCAAAATCCTACCTTTTAAAGCGAGGCTTTCTTTGCCTCTTCCTTCGACTTTTCCACTGCTGCCTGGCACACCGCATCGGGGGCTGGTTATACGTAGGCTGTACGAAGCATGCTACATACACTCACATAGCCGTAAATTCAGAGCACCAACAGTTAAAAAAGGATTCACCTGTGTCTAGACGCGGCTCCTTCAGCTGGACGTGGCGTTGTGATTGTAGATGCTCTCAAGGCGCCCTTGCCGTTAGCAATGGTAACTGTCACACGACAAACCTTGCAGATAGTGACTCCTTTAGATGACGTTGACTCTTCAAAATCACAAAACTCCTTTACGTAGTCGCTGGAAAGCTTTCGTTTCCTTCCCATTTTGCTTGCCCTAATGCTTTCCGCCAGCAGGCTTTCTGCGCTCGATTCGGTTCCCTGGCGCTCGAGTGTCGCCAGGGGACCGTATATCAAGATGTCTCACGCTCCCGGGGGCTAGCCCTTTGTTAAATGTGCGATAGGTGAGTTCTGCGAGATACTTTTGACGTGAGGTAAAGTTTATATCGGCCAGACCAGCCGATGTATCACTGACCGCTTAGAATACGTCCTTTATCGAAAGGCTTTCAATAAAGAACGGAACGGGTTCATATTGGCCGTTGTGATGATTGGAGTCGGGCATGAAATAGATGGTAGCTGGCCCATGCCGTCGTCCAACTTATCCACGCTGAGGACGTTGTTGAAGGGAGAGACTTGTTCTCGTCGAGAACGAGGAATATGGAATTTATTTACAGTATCTACATGGAGAACGTTACAGTTATTCAGTCCAACATGACTGAAAGAGGAATGCGCCCTCAGCAGCCGCACAACAGCTGCTTATAAACACTCTGTCCTCCCTAGATCCTCAGGTGAGGCATAAACGGCCGTTCAAACCTGCTACCAATTCGGAGCGTTCAAAGTCATCGTAGCCGACCCGCCTTATAGGGGAGGGGGGGGGTTACACACACTTCTGCACAGGCTTCACTGACCAAGCCGAGGTGAGCGGGTTCTCGCAGACGTGTCTTGAGGCGCCTCTTCATCCCAGTGTTGACTCCGCAGACAATGGTCGCCGCGGCTGTCCATTGACTGGCGTCTTCAAAGCTGCGTGAGACGGCACCGCAAAGCATCTCGTTCCAGGAAGTCCCTTGCTCAGATCGAACCGTGAAGGCGTTGGCGATTCCACTAACAATACTTGGTCCGCCGACCGCGTTTAGTCATAGTGGCGCTGAGGGGGTGTTGATGCGGCACATCATCGCCCCTACAATACGAGTCGAAGCCGCAGGTGGTGTAGGATTTGGCGGTTTAGAGAGAAACTCAGTGAACAGGATTTATTTACATTATTTACATCTACGACAAGACATACATCGACAGTCTAGCGTGGCTCCCAAATGGCGCCCGCAAGACGACGCATACAGCAAACAGCTTACGAGCACACAGCTCACGAGTACATTTCTAACATGACAACGAGCACGCAGCTCACTAGTACATCTCGAGCACGACAACGAGCACTCAGCTCACTACGACGAGCACTCACTAGCAGCCGGCAAACGCTGCTTATAAGCGCTTGGCCCCCCCCTTCATTCCAAGCGAACGGAAACGTTCGTCCAGTCATCGTTCGACGTCACCGAAGATGACTCGCCCTTTTGGAGGAGGCGGGCTCACATACACGTGTTGCACAGGTTTCAGTGCCGCGCACACACACAGGTGTAAAGGTCCGGAGCCGACGTCAGAGGGGCTTCGTAGAACTCTGCTCCGTCCCGGGTGGCGCTGGCGGGTATCACATGCCTGAGCTGACCCCGCGCCACGTGGCTGCCGGTTATTCGCAGTTCTCTGAAGTGCGCCCCATCCAGTTGGTTGGGAACACGTGCAGCGGGCTGAAATAGCTGGCACGTTGTCACCCCGTACGGCCATTCCTAACAGCTCCTCCATGGCCTGGAAAATCTCGCCTGGCCAGTGCTGGCAACCGCTGGGCAGGAAGAGAATGGCTGGCGAGCAAGACGATAGCTTTGCTCTCTGCAACCCCTGCGTACTTAGAATGCCTTCAACCATATCACAACAACTGGCACAGAAGAGTCGACCCGGCAACACAATACCGCTCAGCGTTCAAACGCCCAGAATTAGCTGTTAACCTGCCAGGCCTCCTATCACAATTTCAATGCAAGTCACTCAACTGGGAAACCCCAAATTTTGCCCCAAAATTTCGTGCCGCCAAAGCGAGCGTTCACGTTCCTCTTGAGTTCGACCAAACCCGACCGTCGCACTGCACAGAGCAAAGGTTTACGCAGAATTAAACCGAAGGCTCTCAACCACCAATACCCGAACATATCTTAAGCAGCCTAACTTCACGAAGAGCCTGTTCTTACCCTATCGCAGTGGCGTACTTCTCATGTACTGTTGCCACCGAACCGTCTGGCCAACTCCACAGATACGTCATCACAAACGCGCTAACTTTGTGGTCTCTATACCGAACACGTGCTTGCATCATACAAAGTTTTCATCACGCTGACTCACATTTGTTCCTTTAGTCCACACAGGACACGTTCCTTAAACGAACAACCAAACTTGCGTAACTTACGCAACACAGAGGAACCTTCGAACAAATGTGTCTTCTAATAACTAGCACTACGCACGCGTACTAGAGAAGTCAGAATACGGCTGCCCTCAACACACACACGAGCAACCCAGTCATAAACCTTCTGCTTCCTTCCGTCCGCACAGGACACGCGCTAATGGACCTAAGAGCTCTTTTCAGTGCAAATGATGCACTAACTGAAAACCTACGCGGTTAACCTTAGGAAATGAAAAAAAGACATAAAAAAAAGGTTAACTAGAACACACGCGCGTTACCGTAGGCCTCTCAACGATAACCTTGGCCTTCAGGTTACTCACACACACAAAAAGAAAGCCTATCTACTTATTAATGAACACCTCGCGATACTAATGTTTTGAAAAAAAAAAAAACGCGCCTTTCAGATCTCGAGCTTTTCAAACAAAACATAAAAAAAAGCTCATACCTTACATACTGAAAGAAACTCTAGTCTCAAATCGCGAAAATTTCCAAATGTTCAAAAATAGCACCTTTTCGTCTACGGAAGCTCTCTTGGCCTCCCGTTCCAAACGTTTTTTGACTGACTCATGCTTTTGAGCCGTACTCGAGGCGGTCGCGGTTCGAAAGCTATTCTGGCTACCGAGGCACAACAAAAGGGCTGTCTCACTATCAGCTCCCCCAGGACGTTACAGTCTCCTGCCAATTTGCGTCCTGGCGCCCTGCTTTCAACACGAACTCGATTAACCGCGTCGCTACTCCCCATCACTTCGTCTCGTCCTGTCACCTTGCGCTTCTTTGTACTACACGCTGAACTTCGGAAAGAACGACGGACCGACAAGGAACGTAGCTGCCCCGTGCCCTGTGTCCGCGTCCGTACAGAACAAGCTTCTCGGTCACTTTTTGACCGGTGGCCCGAACGTTTTTGATGCGCCCACGTCGTCAACGACGACCGCACTTTTCTTTTTCTCGCGCCCTGCCCTTTTGGGTCTCTCGCCGTTTTTGGCGGCGCTACATTAGTCACCGTCTTTCGGTCTTTACCGCGCTTCTTTTTACGGCGCTTTCTCTTTGCATTTCCTTTCATGCCGTCTTCTCGCGCCTCGTGCTGGCCGTTACACATTTCGTCGGCCCGGATCGGTCTCTTACCCGCACAGTCTGAGTGATTGATAACTAAATCACCCCTCTCTTGGCTAACTAGACTGGCGGAGAGCCTCACCGATCCCTGAACAATGCAGTTGTCTTCTCTTGAGCTACGGAGCTCGCCATCCTGAGAACTACTCTCAACTGCATCGTCCAGCTGGCACCTCACTTCGGCACGCAGATCTGACTCGACATGGGTGCTCGTGTCTGTCAGGTCCGTAGTATTCTGCACCTCGCTAACGACCTCGCTACCATGAGATGCGACGCACACGCGCGGTAACTGTGCCAATTTGTTCGCAGCTGGCCTAGCTGTCTCTACAGTCCTCTGTTGGCACAGCACCTCGTCGCTCTCACTCTGGCATTTAACGGCCTCTGCTGCCACTAAGGCATCGTAGCTGCTAGCACTTCGAGTTCACTTATGAACGTGCTGCTATTCTCACAGGTACTACTACTCTCGGCTTTCGACTGAAATCTGCTGTCGACTTCCTGCCATTTTCGCTGCGTCCAGCCTACAGATTTCTCCAGCCGCTGTTGACTTTGCTCGATTAACTGCTCAAAACCTTCAATCTCTTTGCTCAATGCCTCAATGTACTGCCTTGTTACTTCTGTTAGGCCTTCTTCCTGTGAAATGCTTTTCAGTTTCTGCCTTGCTTTTTCCTGTTCTTGCTTAAATTCATCCTGTTCTTGCCTGATTGCTTCCTGTTCCCGTTTCTTATTTAGAATTCGTTTACTCATTTGTTCTATGAATTTCGAATCATTGTTACTTTCTAGAATTGACTTACGAATTTCTGTTTCCATCAAGTCCTCTACGTCTACCTCGATCTCTTCACACAACCACAACAGGTCAGCTCTCGTCAAACACATTAGGACCATGGTCGCTACTTTAAGCTTTGGCTCTGCTGTCAAACAATAATTGCTGCGATACCCACGCAAATCAAAATACAAGTAAAAGATCCCAGCGAATCAAATCCAAAAACACAGAGAAATTGAAGCCTGGTAAATCTTACAGCCAAAACCAAACGCTTACCCACTGAAGTAGCACCATATCGCCAGTCCTTCTCCGCCGTATCCAGTCAGTTGCAAGAGGTGGTCAATCCCAAGTCGCCTCCAACTTGATCAGGATACCGGTCGGTCACCATGTGCCAACGTCCGTCAGCTGCCGTTGCTGTCTCCGAGTCGTAGGCCGATCTAGGAGCCGTAGGCCGATCTCACCGCTGCCATTCAGTTGTAGGATTTGGCGGTCGTAGAGAGGAACTCGGTGAACAGGATTTATTTACATTATTTACATCTACGACAAGACATACATCGACAGTCTAGCGTGGCTCCCAAATGGCGCCCGCAAGACGACGCATACAGCAAACAGCTTACGAGCACACAGCTCACGAGTACATTTCTAACATGACAACGAGCACGCAGCTCACTAGTACATCTCGAGCACGACAACGAGCACTCAGCTCACTACGACGAGCACTCACTAGCAGCCGGCAAACGCTGCTTATAAGCGCTTGGTCCCCCCCTTCATTCCAAGCGAACGGAAACGTTCGTCCAGTCATCGTTCGACGTCACCGTTCGACGTCACCCGAAGATGACTCGCCCTTTTGGAGGAGGCGGGCTCACATACACGTGTTGCACAGGTTTCAGTGCCGCACACACACACAGGTGTAAAGGTCCGGAGCCGACGTCAGAGGGGCTTCGTAGAACTCTGCTCCGGCCCGGGTGGCGCTGGCGGATAGCACATTCCTGAGCTGACCCCGCGCCACGTGACTGCCGGTTATTCGCAGTTCTCTGAAGTGCGCCCCGTCCGGTTGGTTGGGAACCTCCGCAGCGGCAGCTGGCTGGGAAAATTGTGTAGGTCGGTACCCTTGCAGGCCGTTCGTAACACGGAGTTTATCGGATAAATCCGAATTGTCAAAAATTTTACCGGCGAGTGTCTATCGGATTTTTCCGGATTTATCCGAAAACACGGAGCCCTACAGTCGGATACAACTTTAGAAAAAAGGGGAGGCTCCGTCCAGATGACCGAAGCGCGAAAGCCGAATGCCTCCGCGACTAAAAAGTCCCGCTCAAAAAGTCGCGTTTCTGAAACGCGCAATTCACGGTATAAATAAAGGCTTTTGTATTTTGATGACTGGTTTAGTAGAGCTCTCATGTGCTATACAGCACATGCCGGATCGCGAGAGAAAAATAACCCGTGCCTTCTACAGCGCTGCCCGTCGTCTGCTCTTTAGCTTCATTGCAGGTGACAAAAGTCACTTGCGGAGCTGTGTTGTGGAAAAGCATATCGAGCGCTAGCAGCACACCTTATGCGTGATTATGTCACACCACTCATTCTACAGCATGCGCGTGCAGTGAGCACTGGTGGACAGCAATCAATCGACAGTGCTACACGACGCTCGAACACAGCCGCTAGACTATCTCAGTGCTGACAACGATCGTTGACGCTAAGTTGAGGGCAAGAAATCTTTGCATTGGAGGCTTCTTTTTCAAATATTTTCTGCTTAGACACTTATGGGTTTGTTTCATGCGCGCATGCTTTCCTCATTTCTCCTGATAATGGTTTTGCTCCATCACTTCACACCGTCCGACGAAAAGCGCAGCGACTAAGTGCACGAACACACCCGCCGCTAACAGTAGGCACCGACTTTGGCAAACTTTCCTCGTCGCAACTTCACTCGGGAGCGAAATAAAACAACATGGAACAAACACGCAGGATGTGTGTTTGTAGCGGTGTGTCGACGCGGGATCCTGTTTTCATGCAAGCTGCGCAGCGTCAGCGATGCTCGCTGCAATATTTCTTCGCCGGATCACGGCTCAGAATAAACGCACGCAGCACAAATGGTGCATCGTAAGCTCGCACTAATATTTCCGACATCATAGGCCATCACAAACAGTTCGGAAAATCACTCTGACGAGGGGCTAACGCACACAGCTGACGCCTGTTAGGATCGGCCTGCAGCTATTTCAGCCCGCTGCACGTGTTCCGATCCAAGCGGGATGGTGGCGCACTTCAGAGAACTGCGGATAACCGGCAGCCACGTGGCGAGGGGTCAGCTCAGGGGAGTTCTCGAGGGGAGGTAATTGGCGGAACCTCCCCATGCGCTTTTCGAGACACCAGACAATGTGCTACCCGGTCGCGCCACCCGGGCCGGCTCCGAGTTCGACGAAGCAGGCTTTGTGCGCAACACGACAACGCCGCCCTGTTTTGCTATGAGTGGGGGAGTTGCCGCGGGAACGCCGACGAGGGCTCCTTCCCACGCGCCGACCAAGACGCAAGACAATGTGCTACCCGGCCGCGCTGCCCGGGTCGGCTAAGAGTTCTACGAAGCCCCTCTGACGTCGGCTCCGGACCATTACATCTGTGTGTGTGTGCGGCACGTGTATGTGAGCCCTCCTCCTCCAAAAGGGCGGGTCATCTACAATGACGTCGAACTATGACGTCGAGCGGAGTGCTTATAAGCAGCGAGTGTCGGCTGCTAGAGTGTGCTCGTTGTCGTGCTCGAAATGTACTCGTGAGCTGTGTGCTCGTAAGCTGTTTGCTGTATGCTCGTCTTGCGGGCCCCATTTGGGAGTCACGCTAGACTGTCGATGTATCTCATGTTCAAACTGTAAATAACATGTAAATAAGTCCTGCTCTCCTAAGTCCCGACGAAGAGTCAAGCTCCTTCCTACAGCTACGACAGCCAAATCTTACATCTGAATGGCAGCGGTGAGATTGGCCTACAGCTCGTAGATCGTCCGACAACTCTAACAAATGGTGGCAGCGGCAAGATCGTCCGACGAATCTTACACGCCACTTGGCCCAGTTCGAAGCGCGGGCGGCCATCTTCTCCGTTGGCGGGGCGACCGGCTGTCCGGTTCATGACGTCAGTCTAGAGTGCGCAGCCATTGGTGGATGCTCGTGTGCATCCGCCTCGGAGGAGTACCTGTAAACGCCCCCTTTTTTCTAAAGTTGTACCCGACTATAGTTATACGTGACAGGAACGAGGCAGAGAGGAAAGGCGACCCGAGAAATTCGTTTGGCCCCCACCGCGTCGAATGTGCACAATGCCCTCTGGAGCCCCCGGGGCGTCGCCGCATTAGCATCTTGACAGCTGTAATTATCCATGATTCCCCTCAAAAGCATTGCAGAAACCGCAGCGTTCACCATACTGACATGCGAGTCCAGAGCGGACTTAGAACTGTAGAGAGGAGGGGGAAGAAAAGTCAGTTTCCATACAAAAGGAGAGGGGGTTGCGGGGAAACTGGATAAACTTACGTTCAGGGTATGGTACAGTACGTTTCTGCTATTTCTGAAAAATAAACGTAATGCAGATATGTCAAGCGGACAACTTAGGCAGGGCGTGCAGAAGCAAAGCCGCATTAAATAACGCGCAACATAAAGCGCAACACACTACGGAAGCGGTCGCACGTCAAATCAACACTTCTGTGCCCGCCGCGGTAACTTTGCGGCTATGGCATTGCTCGAGGTAGCGGATTTGATCCCCACCGCGGCAGCTGCATTTCGACGGGGGCGAAATAGAAAACGCACGTTCACTTAGATTTTGGGACACGTTAAAGAACATCACGGCGTCAAAATTAATCCGGAGTTCGCCACTACGGCGTACCTCATAATCCGATTGTGGTTTTGGCAAGTATAGCCCCATAATCCCATTCAAGTTTAATACTTCTGGCATGATGCGACGTGCCATGTGAGGCAATGGCAGTGCTCAATCCTCTCAAGAGATCATGAAATATTGCGCACAACGCCTCAACCAAACACGTACCTTTCGCTGTATGTTCTGTGTAGTGAGCAGATCCGTCGTGCACGCAAGGTAACGTTTACCATCAACTCATCACTTTCGTGTTAGACTAAACGTTGAAGAAATTAAACATGCGCCGTCAACATCACCGCTAATTATCGTTAATCAAAGCAACCAGCGCAGAAAGGTTCGCTTACATAGATTCCCACAGTGCATGGGACCTGCATAATTTTTTTATTAGGCACGATACTGGCCAACACAACCGCCGCCTTGGTGGAAGCCAGCTAATCGCTTCCTCCCCACGCCCAATTTTGCCCCTTCAGAGAGTAGAAAGTCGTCTAAATATGAGGGGCCATCAGCGCGGCAGCAAGGAGGGAGCCTTCCCTTCTCCCCCTTTTACTCGGAGACGCGTGCTCCCTTACTCCGCACTGCTATGCTAGCAGTCCGTGCTGGTAAAGTCACCTTTCAGTGTCAGTAGATCTGGAAACCGTTCAGTGTCATTCAAACTCGCGCCTTTCGTCACACAGAGTGTTGTGATCGGCCGTTTACCCGCGAATGCAATCGCTTACGCAGAACGCGATAATGGGGAACGAGCCTACGACCTTGTCGGAGCCATCCGCGACCGTGACGACTCATGAACAGCAGTTGGGTTCAACCAGGCGTGGCTCTGCCAGCACGGGACATTACTTCACATCACCTATCATCTGCTCAAACTGGTGCGTCCACGCCGGAGAAGAAGTCAATAGAGAGTTTTAGTTTAGGGGACGCAAGCGGCTTGCGTACGCACGAACTAGGGCCGACGGTACTGCGCATTGTTAAAGGGAAGCTGAAACACTTTTCGAAAAAAATGAGTTCTCTGCGGCATTCTACAGTTTTGAGTCCCCTGAACACGAATATCTGGTTCAAAAAGGGCGGAAACAAACGCAAGCGGCTGTTTTTCCAAGAAAACGCGCACCAGCGCCTCAGGGCATCGCGCGAACGCCGCTGTTGCCCGTGATTGGTCGGGGCCGCTGTGACGTCGTTGGCGGTAGTCGCCGGTCGGCGCCGCCGCATGTCTCCGTTCCAGAGCGTAGCACCATTCCTTTCTCTCTGGTAGCACGCGGTTCTGCTGTTCTGGCTTCATAGCTGAGTTGCAAGATGGAACGTTTTCGCTGTCTCCGATAGCTTGTATTGTCCCCGTACATGTTTGAACCCACAGCCGATACGGAAAACGATGGCGGCAACAGAGTCAACGACGATATTGAGTGTGCCAACAGCGAGAGCGATGTGTGCACCTTCTCGCGCGCTGGAAATCTTAGCTGGCACGTATGTTTTTTTTTTTTTTTCATGTAGCTGCACGTTGCAATGACGGGAGAAAAAATGCGCTAATGTGTCACTGGGAACATGCTGCTGGAAGAATGCCGAAGCACTAACTTCTCATTAGATTTACACGGGTGCAATTCCGCGATGTCAAGCACCTCGCCGCTGCTTGTCTAAAGTCCCGTGGTTTTTTCAGCGTTGATACACGATCGCGAACATAAGTGCCGCGTTTCAAAGCGCGCACATGCAGTGCTGTGAGGTAGTCATGGAAGTTGCTTATCATACACATCCAGAGATGACCAGAGGTATTATATGTGCAATATTCATACTATGGTTCGACGACTTTGCGAGTGTGGCTCGATCAAGAATCGGTATGCGTGCTCCATGCTAGTGTTGATATAAAGATATTAGGCAATTTTAGCACCGCCGTGTGGTAAACACGATAACTGAACCAAACGTCGAATGTCACTAGGCAAGCCTACAGCTCCATTTGATACCTCAGGTGCATCGCTGTGGAAGCTACGCTCGAAGTCCGGTCACCAAAATTTATTACTGCGCGCGTTTCCGTCTATGCTTCGCAGCGTGCCAGCGGCGTTTGCTCGCGCGAGCATGCACGTGAAGCTGCCGCGACGGGCTGCAATTAAAAAATACCGAAAATAATTTTTTTTTAAAAGAACGTGTTAGCAGTCGTATAAGCTAGTACACGGATGGTTTCTATGGGTAAATTCTTTTTTTTTTTTTCATTCCGAACTGAGCTTATATATGGAAAGCTTTCTGAAAAATCGGGTCAAGAAACACCGAACGTTTTCTAAGTGCGAACGCAGCCACTGCAAGAAGTATCTCAAGCCTCCACAGCGTTGCACCTGATGTATGAAACGGAGTATAGCAACGCTAGCAACAACGCGTTTTCGCATTTGTCGTAAGGCTATCCGGCTACGCTAAAACTGTGTTACCAGACGTTAATGGCTGCAAATGTTCGTATTTCTCCAGTGCATCAATGTGGGCCTAATCACGCTTTCATTAAACTAGGTGCACCTGCATGTGCTGCGTATTGATGGAAGATGAAGAGAACTGCTTGTGCTGCCAGGAGGTGCAAGAGATTAGGAAAAAACAGAAGCGCACGCAGTGCGTAACAAGTTCAAGACAGTTCAGGACTGTGTGCCTCAGCAGGGCAGTACTGGAAGTGGCACTTGCCCAGAAAGGAGTCGAACCGGCTGGACAAGGCAAGAAGTTTACACACAGGTGTGAAAATGATATGGCCAATGGAAAAAAAGTGATGCAAAAGCAATTTTTTTACAGGCAGTTGAGGTATGCAGCATACCGCCAGTTTGTCTGGCTAGTATGGAAAAAGTTGGGAAAGAAGAACCGTCGAATTCTGCCAAGCTGTGTACTTGAAGTTGTTCGGGCTTCAGTCGCGCCGATTTAATTGGAATACCGATTGCCCGCATCGTTGTCAAGCTCCGATGATAGTCACTGTCGCGGAAATGGTCCGAGCACAGCGCAGTTGATTTCGTCGGTACGAACTTATCTCTCCTCACCGCATGTACCCACTGCGCTGCAAGCTTCTTTTCCTTCGGGAATTTGTGAAACACCACATCGTCTCGCCCGCCTGTGTTCGCGCAGCCGAATGCTGCACAGAACGAGGGCATGTTGGGCGCCCTTGGCTGTAGGCACTCACGCAGCACAGAAGGAAAGAACAGTTTACGAAAATCGCAAAACAAACGTGAGCGGCGGCGGCAGATCTCTCGTAGCGTCGTTCAGTAAAGCGCAGGACGGAAAGAGGCATGCCAGCACATGTCAGCACGCCGGTCCGCAGCTCGGTTGGCTCGGTCTCCGCCCATGACGTCACTCTCGCCGGTTCTCTCCTCTGCCAACGTCCTCACCCGGCGCTCCGGGAAGCGATGGGGGCGTGTCCGCGCGGGTGATTTAGAAAGCGATTTCCGCCCGTTATATTAACAAAACGAAAAAAAAAATTTCGGAACCGTAAATTATTAGGTCTGTTCTTCCCAATCCCAGCAATTCATAGAAATTGAAAACCGTTTCAGCTTCCCTTTAAGAACGGCCCAGCTGAGGTGCAAGTTTTGCCAGCCAGTTGCGACAGCGGCGGCAACCTTTCTTGGAACGCAACCGCCCTGGTCTGCCGCGAGCGGGCGAGTGCTCGCGGGAACGTAGTTCGAGGCTCCTTCCCACGCGCCGTCCAAGACGCAATACAATGGGCACCCGGCCGCGCTGCACGGGTCAGCTCGGGGAATAAAAGGCACCTTTCCTGACACAAGCCCCGAGTTCTACGAAGTCCGTCTGACGTCGGCTCCGGACCGTGAACCTCGCGCAAGGAAGTGTGTGTGTGAGTGCGTGCGTGTAAACCGTGCCGCAGAGAGCCGACTTGTTTACGATGACTGGATGGCCGTTTCCGTCACCTGGGTATCGGGGGAGGACCGAGTGCATATAAACTGCTGTTGTGCGGCTGCTCAGTGTACTTTCTCAAGCAGTCATGTTAGACTGATGTACTTTTCTCTCGCAGTCATGCTAGACTGATGAACTGCATGTAGATACTGTAAATAAACCCATATTCCTCGTTCTCGATGAGAAGCAGTCCTTCCCTTCAACAACGTCCTCAGCGTGGATAAGTTGGACGGCGGCATGGGCCAGCTACCTTCATGCCCGACTCCAATCTTGACAACGGGTTACGAGCGATGGGATTGAGCCCCCAATCCTAACAGCATGCGCAGACACCTACGTGTGAGTCTGCGCATGCGCAGTACCGTCGCCCCTAGTTGCGTATTCAAGCCGCTTGCGTCCCCTAAACTAAAACTCTAATGTTTTGCACCCCTGCCCTTGTTCGTGCACAGTGATGTGCGTAGCTCCCTTCAGAGGGAAAGGGTTACTAACCTCCGGATTGGTGGCTCATGATGTCACCCGTCTCCTGACAGCTGCAACTTGTTCATGAACGTCTTCCGTACTTCTTGGAAAAATTCTTGCACACAATGTAATATAAACGCGTGTGTTTAAACATCTTGGATGTCCCGCCCAGCCCCACGTTCCGTCAATCCTCCACGCTGAATGGATACAAAAAATCCTCGGATCGCCGGTCGCAACAGTGTGCTTTACTCATACAAATCGGCGGCGACCAACTCGCACAGCGTGGGGTGTTGGAATCTCAGCGCTGACGCCCGTTGTTGCAAATGGGTCGCAAGCCCCAAGGGTAGCGTTGGCCTGGCGGCCTGGGGCACAACTGGAAGCATCCGAAGGTCCCGGCAAAGCATGAGTCGACTGGTAACAGAACAACTTGTTTATTCTAGCATCGCAAAAGAGCGGGCGGTCAGGTCGACCGAAGTGGAGAGACGGGAGAGCACGTAACTCAACGGAAGAAATCGGAGCCTCTCCCTTGGTGTCCGGGGGCAGCTGCTCTTATACTCTCGGAGTCGAGGGCAAGAGGAAGGCCTCGTGACGAGGCCACGTGACGGCGGGGCACGGACAGGCTGAGAGACACGTTGAGACGAGTGGAGTGACGCATCCGCCGAGCCGGCGCCGGTCAGACCTCCTCGCTTCACACTTGGGGAGCTCCTCTCCCCGGCTGCCGCGCTTTGACAAGCGTGGGCACGAACATGCACACACACACACACGCACACTTGAAGACACGTAGCACTGAAACATGCCTGGACGCGCTTGGCGGGGAGGCGTATCGGCGGCGCTGAACGGGCCAAAATGTCCGCCGCTTTGAACGAAGCCCCGGCGTCCGTTGCATCCGCGCCGGCTATACCGCGCGTCGTAGGCGAAACGTAACAGACCGCCCCGCCGGGGGAAGGAGATCCCGATGGTCAGGGGACGGCATCCGCTGTCCGGAGGGATGTCGCTCGATGATGCTCATAACCGAAGTCGGGCGTCCTTCGGCGTTTCTTGAGCGCAGCGCACAGAGAAGGCCTCGTTCTCTCGTTCAGGTTCACACAGGACACTGCAAAGTGACTTCGGGAGAGTTGACATTTTGGTTCTCGTTCCCGGCAAGCGTTAGAACTACGCCGAAACTCAACCGCTCAGTCAGCAAGCACGGCACAACCCTCACTAAGCCCTGCCAGGCTCTTTCCCCTTTTATACCACTGCCTAGTTCCTTACAGTAGTCTAGCAGCACTCAGAACGCGTCCACAAATTGGAAAATTGCACTAGAAAGCACGTCATCACTTTGAAACACTACACAAAAGCAATATGTTAAAAATCCTGCCTCAGGAAGAAAAACATCAGTAACAAATAACTTTGAGGCTGATTCTTACGTTAGGGGCTTCGACTTAAGCCATCGGCGTTACCGTTGAGACTCCCCTTTTTGTAACGCACCTCAAAGGAATATTGTTGCAAAGCGAGGCTCCAGCGCAGGAGGCGGCCATTTTTGGGAGAGATGGTCTGCAGCCATTGGAGAGGGCAGTGATCCGTCTCAATGATAAACCTCGAGCCGGCTAGGTAGCATGACAATTTCTGAACGGCCCACACGAGACACGCACACTCTTTCTCGGTGGCGCTGTACGCCTGTTCACGACTGGTCAGCTTACGACTAGCATACAGGACGGGGTGTTCCACTTCTCCATTTTCCCGTTGGCACAGTACAACGCCCATGCCTCGCTCACTAGCATCGCACTGAACAACGAACCCTTTTGTGTAGTCTGGCGATCGTAGCACAGGCTGGCTTGTTAGGGCGCTCTTTAGGGCGCTAAAAGCTCTTTCCTTTGTCTCGTCTCATACGACTGTTTGGGGCTCTGTTTTTCTTAGAGCATCCGTCAGGGGAGCCGCGATATCAGAGTACCTGGGGATGTACCTCTGATAGTAGCCGGCGACACCTAAGAACGACCGAATATCGGTCTTCGTGCGCGGTTGCGGGAAGTCTCGCACAGCGGCCACCTTTATTTCAGAGGGGCGGCGACGACCCCGTCCAATCACGTGACCGAGGTAGACAACCTCGGCCTGTGCTAACTGGCACTTGGGAGCCTTGACTGTCAAGCCCGCATCGCGCAGGCGGGTTAGCACTGCCCGCAAGTGGGCCATGTGCTCAGGCCATGATGCGGAGAATATCGCTACGTCGTCTAGATACGGTAAAGCGAATTCTTGCTGTCCCCGCAACACTTTATCCATGAGGCTTGAAAAGCAGTATGGCGCGTTCTTCAAACCAAAACTCAAAACTTTAGGACGGAATGTCCCCATTGGTGAAATGAACGCCGCATACCTACTAGCCTCTTCTGTAAGTGGAACCTGCCAATAACCCCTGACAAGATATAGGGTGGAAATAAACTGAGCGCTACTCACTCTCTCAAGGCGCTCCTCGATGTTAGGGATCGGATAAATTTGATCCTTAGTGATGGAATTAAGCCTGCGGTAGTCGACGCAAGGACGAGGTTCCTTGCCCGGTACCTCAACTAAAATCAAAGGGGAGGTATAATCACTCTCACCCGCCTCAATAACACCGAGCTGTAGCATTTTCTTTACCTCAGCCTCCATAATATCGCTCTGGCGGGGTGACACCCGGTACGCCTTGGACCGTACTGGCTCTGGGGAGGTAAGTTCTATGTCATGAGTAAGGACAGAAGTCCTACCAGGCCTCTCAGAGAACAGACCTTGAAACTCTTGTAAGAGCTGGTGTAGTTCGGTTTTCTGCTCAGGCGACAGCGATGCTTTACTGATTAAGTCACTAATGACTTGATCGGTGTCTTTCCTGTTCGTCACTGAGCCTAGTCCCGGAAGCTCGACCGGAAGCTCTTCGGGAACGTTTACCATCATGCACACCACTGCTTCCCGTTGTTTATAGGGTTTGAGCAGATTACAGTGGTAAACTTGCTGTGCTTTCCGCTTTCCTGGCAGACTCACCACGTAGTTAACGTCCGACAGTTTTTGAACAATCCGTGCTGGGCCCTCCCACTGCACGTCGAGTTTGTTCTTTAGCGACGTGCGCAATATCATGACCTCATCGCCCACCTCAAAACGACGGGCCCTGGCTGTCCGATCATAATAAACCTTGGCCCTCTGCTGGGCCTTTGCCATTGCTTCACCTGACAACTCCTGTGCCCTTCTTAAGCGTTCGAGGAGCCTAAGCACGTACTCCACCACGACTGGGTCGTCGCCCCTGCCTTCCCACGATTCTCGCAGCATGCGAAGCGGAGACCGCAGCGAGCGACCGTACACCAGCTCAGCTGGCGAAAACCCCGTAGCCGCATGCGGCGCGGTCCTTAATGCAAACATCACCCCAGGTAGACACAGCTCCCAGTCAGTTTGTTGTTCAAAACACAATGCTCTCAACACGCGCTTCATGACGGAGTGGAGCTTCTCAACGGAATTCGACTGTGGGTGGTACACTGAGCTGTGTAACAGCTTTACCCCACACCTTTCGAGAAAAGTTGTCGTCAAAGCGCTAGTAAACACTGTGCCCTGATCTGATTGGATTTCCGCAGGAAAACCAACTCGCGCAAATATGGACAGTAGTGCATTGACTATCTCAACTGAGCTGAGTTCTTTAAGCGGCACTGCTTCAGGGAACTTTGTCGCTGGGCAGATCACAGTCAAAATGTGTCTGTACCCCGTGGCTGTTACCGGCAGAGGTCCCACTGTATCAATAACGAGACGTCTAAAAGGCTCCGTAATGATAGGAACCAACTTCAACGGCGCCCTCGATTTGTCCCCTGGTTTGCCTACCCGCTGACAGGTGTCACATGTCCTCACAAAGTGGTCTGCGTCCCGAAAACACCCTGGCCAATAGTACTCTTGCAAGAGACGGTCCTTAGTTTTCTTAACTCCTAGGTGTCCGGACCACGAACCCCCATGCGACAAGCGCAACAGATCCTGACGGTAGCACTGAGGCACGATCAGCTGATCGAACTCCACTCCCCTGCGGTCTAGATACTTCCGGTACAGGACCCCACCTCTTTCCACAAAGCGAGCATTTTTCTTGGCGATACCTTCCTTGACAAAGCAGCGTATGTTTTCTAGGCTGCCATCCTTCTTTTGCTCGGCTATCAAAGCCGCCCGGCTGACCTTTAGCAACCTATTAAGTCCGTCTGACGTAGGCGCGATGAGCAAATCTGCAGATAGCTCTTCTAACTTTCCCGTGTCGGGCATTTCCTCTCCAGTATCTGGTGCCTTTAACGCTACAGGCTCAATTTTATTCAGTTCGGACGTGCTCTGAATATCAGCTTGCTGCGCCTCTGACCCTTTCTCATTGTTCGACAACGTCGGCCCCGTAACTACCGCCTTTGCAGCGAGCTCCCGAACCTTCGATCTGGTTAAGGCCTGAACGCTAGCCTCACCAAACAAAAGCCCCTTCTCGCGCAGGAGGTGATCGGACCTGTTCGAAAATAGGTACGGGTACTGGGGGGGCAGCATAGATGACACTGCCGCCTCCGTCTCAAGTGCTCCGAAAGGTCCTTCAATAAGCACTTTTGCTACGGGCAGACACACGCTATGAGCTTCCACGGCTTGCTTGATCCATGCGCACTCGCCCGTGAACATATCGGGTTCTACGTAAGAGGGGTGAACTACATCCATCGTAGCTGCGGAATCGCGAAGCACTCGGCACTCTTTCCCGTTCACGAGGAGGTCTCGCATGTAAGGCTCGAGAAGCTTCATGTTCTCGTCAGTGCTGCATAATGACAAAAACACGACTTTTGTTTTTGTTTCTGGACACTGCGCCGAAAAGTGACCCGGCTTCTGGCACGTATAACAAACGCGCGCTTGCCTCGTCTCGAACCGCTTTCTGCGTTCGGCTTCGGCTGCCGCCGTCTCCTTAGGTTCGGTCGGCCTGCTTTCACTCGCATCCGCACTACGTGTGTCGCCCCTTGCTCTCATGGGTGTGAACTTCGGCCTCTAAAACTTGGAGCCAAATTCACCCTTTTGACCGTCCTTAGCTCCGCGAGCCCGACGCGTCACAAACTCCTCGGCTAGCTCAGCGGCTCTAGCCACCGTACTAACGTCTGGCCTATCCAAGACCCAGTACCGCACGTTCTCAGGTAACCGACCATAAGACTGTTCCAGCCCGAAACACTGCAGAACTTTCTCGTGGTCACCAAACGCTTTCTCTTCTTTGAGCCACTCCTGCATGTTTGACATTAGCCTGTACGCAAACTCTGTATATGACTCACTTCTGCCTTTCTCATTTTCCCGAAACTTCCGACGGAACGCCTCCGCTGACAACCTGTACTTTTTTAGCAGACTCGATTTCACTTTGTCGAAATCCTCTGCCTCCTCTCTCTTCAAGCGAGCGACTACGTCGGCCGCCTCGCCGGGTAACAAAGTGAGCAAGCGCTGTGGCCACGTTTCCCGAGAGAACCCCTGCTTCTCGCACGTTCGCTCAAAGTTAGCCAGGAACAAACCAATGTCCTCTCCAAGCTTAAACGGCCGCATCAGGTAAGTCATTTTGAACGATACTCGTTCTCCTGCACCGTGTGCCTGACTTCCATTACGAGCGCGTTCCATCTCTACCTCGAGACGCTTCAATTCCAAAACGTGTTCGCGCTCTTCTTTTTCTTTCTGCTCTTTAAGTTCGCGCTCATGTCTTTTTGCCCGCTCCTCAATGGTCTGAAGGCATTCCGACAGCTCGTCATCCTCAGCTTCTAACTCAAGAATAGCCCTTAGCAGTTCTGGTTTTCTGAGTTTGTCTGAGACATCCAGACCCAACTCTCTTGCAAGCTCCAGCAATATCGGTTTGCGCAACGACTTCAAATCCATGGCTGCTCTGAATGCTGCTTTCTCTACTGCCTACTATTGTCTTGCCGCAAACTGACCCGGCAGCAACGACAACCACAATTACCAGCTCTGTTTCTGACACTAACAAAAGCCTGGCAAAACTCAGAAGAAGAAAGTCCCGCACTCACCAAACCTCGCAGCCAAGAATTCAGCGCAGTCGTTCCGCTGCAGGCAACCAGTCATCACACAGGGCTCGTTGCACTGCTCCCGGATGGTCGTTGTGCTGCTCAGCATACAGTCAACTGCATATCTTCGCTGCTGGCCTCCGTTGTCGCGATCTCACCGCTACCAGCAGTTGTTGGAATCTCAGCGCTGACGCCCGTTGTTGCAAATGGGTCGCAAGCCCCAAGGGTAGCGTTGGCCTGGCGGCCTGGGGCACAACTGGAAGCATCCGAAGGTCCCGGCAAAGCATGAGTCGACTGGTAACAGAACAACTTGTTTATTCTAGCATCGCAAAAGAGCGGGCGGTCAGGTCGACCGAAGTGGAGAGACGGGAGAGCACGTAACTCAACGGAAGAAATCGGAGCCTCTCCCTTGGTGTCCGGGGGCAGCTGCTCTTATACTCTCGGAGTCGAGGGCAAGAGGAAGGCCTCGTGACGAGGCCACGTGACGGCGGGGCACGGACAGGCTGAGAGACACGTTGAGACGAGTGGAGTGACGCATCCGCCGAGCCGGCGCCGGTCAGACCTCCTCGCTTCACACTTGGGGAGCTCCTCTCCCCGGCTGCCGCGCTTTGACAAGCGTGGGCACGAACATGCACACACACACACACGCACACTTGAAGACACGTAGCACTGAAACATGCCTGGACGCGCTTGGCGGGGAGGCGTATCGGCGGCGCTGAACGGGCCAAAATGTCCGCCGCTTTGAACGAAGCCCCGGCGTCCGTTGCATCCGCGCCGGCTATACCGCGCGTCGTAGGCGAAACGTAACAGGGGCGACCAAGACGCAAGTTTTTTTTTTTTTTCAAATTTTCGTAATTAATATTTATTGTGTATGGAACACAGTGGGTAAAATTTATGGCCCGGTCCTTTGTGAATCACTTAATAAAGTTTCAATGGGGGACGAAGGTCAAATCTAGGAAATGGGCCGTTAGGATGCTAACACATTTTCTTAACATTGCTGTCTGCAATGCGTAGGTCGAATACCGTCGCGACGCAATAGCTTAGCGCCTACAACAAAAAGAGGTGCCGTCTTTCCTGTCTTTCAAGCAGGATGTAGCCTAACCATTAGCCAGATCTACCCCAAATCGAAATGGTACCAGGGAATAAAGGTACAAAAGTAGAACAGCAGCTCTAGAGACCATACTAGCCTAGCTGCCTGACGGCGACACGAGAATATGGTTTTCACCACTTCCCAGAATTTTGTGAAACTGAAAATGCAATGTGATACAGGAACAAACATTGCAAAGCAAAATCGAGAGTTTGATGCATGAAATGCTATGGTAATTGTGCCCCCCCCCCCCCCCCCCCCCCGACAGCATTAAGGACCCCCCCTTCCCCAACAGATAGGCACTTGCATGAGCCCCTGTGCGCGCGACAGGAGATGGCGCGCTTCAGTCCCGCTTTCTTCGCTCGCACACGCGCGTGAGATTGAGCCGCGTTCGCCGGTTCACCCTCGCGTGCTTTCACTCTCAGATACAGCATACATCGCGCGGCGATGATTTTATCACCTTTGACTTTATACGGAACCTCTCACGGCGACGGCAGAAATGCGCCTGCAGAGTGTCCATATAATTGCTATCGCAATAAACCTATGATGGAGCTGTATTCTGCTGTGCTTTGAAGAAACTTGGAGGTAACACCGTCAATGTCGCACGACGACCGCTTTAGCTTGCTGGGTCGAGGGTGCATTAGGACAAAAGGGCCTGTCTGGCCTGTCACCGTGTTGATGTGCGTATGCGCATCGTAGCTGCGTCTCTCCGTTCACCGACACCGTGGCAGAAAGCTGGCTAGCTGCGTTTTCACATGTATGGGCGACGTGGACTGCGAACCGCTGACTCCTGATGTACCTGCACCCAGGGCTTGAAGTCTCCCTTCACTGAACAAAGGGGGTGCGGGGGGGGGGGGGGCTCATAAGGGCGGCGACCAGTATAGCGCACACACAACACAGTCAACTGATTAATCGACATTATTATCATCATCATCATTACTAATATCATTATTCGAGAAATCGGAGAATTTGAATTGCCCCGCAAGAAAGGAACTACTGGTAATAAAATAAATTCCAGCGTTTGTCGAATGGGTGCCGCAGTGCTACAGCTGACCTGCCAAGAGGGGGTCGAGCCCCTCCTTAAAAAATAAAAGGGGGGCTGAGCAAAATTGAAGGGAAGGTTGAGCATTATAATTGTCTTTCATGGCGCATCAAACTTTAACAGAATTATGGGGAGTTACGTCAGAACAGAACAGAATTATGGGGATAACCACGATCGGATTATGAGGCACGCCATAATGGCGGACTCCGGATTAATTTTGACAACCTGGTGGTCTTTAGTGCACCAAAATCTAAGTGCACTAGCGTTTTACAGCGAAGCTGTATATTTCTAGCCGATTCGTACGCCCGTCTGTCGCCCGTACGCCGATAACTCCTCCGGCGCAACCCCATGCGCATGCGCGAGAAAAAAAAAAAGGAGAAAGAGAGGCGGGCGATTGGCTGCAGTAGTGACGTCTTTGCTCTCCGTCGCAGTCCAGCGCGCTCAGCAGTTTCTCTCCGGCTCCGAAATGAGTAGGCAACGCGTCATACGTACTCCTGAGGAGCAGGCAGCTTTCGATCAGCAACGCCGCGAGAAGAACCGAGAACGAGCTCGTTTACGCCGTGCCGATGCTGCAGCCCGGGTACAAGAACAGGCTCGTGCAGCCGAGCGCAAGCAGTAACTGCGTACCGAGGATCCGGCAGCCCACCAAGCCGTCGTTTATGAACCGTCGGAATTAACGTAGTAATAAAGACAGGGACGGCACGTTTCAGCTTAGCTCGTTAACCATCTGTACTGAGTGCTTGGGCAGTGAATTTTGTATTTCACTCCCGTCGAAATGCGGCTACCACGGTCGGAAATGAAACCGCGACCTCGAGCAATGCCATAGCCGTCAAGCTACCGCAACAGGCACAGAAGTGTTGATTTGACGTGCGACCCCTTCCGTAGTGTCGCCTAGACTCTACGATGTTTTAATCCACTCTGCGTCTGCATGTCCTAGCTGCTTCAGTTGTCCGCTTGACAAATTTTCATGGTGCTTAATTTCCAGAAATAGCAGAAGCGTACCGTACCGTACCGCACCTTCAGTTTGCCCACAAATGCTGTTTCTTTGCATTCCCACGTCATCTTTTCCCTCTCCCCTCTTTCCCTGCATGGGAACTGCGAGAGTGGCGGTTCCACCTAAAGTCATTTAAACTTCGTAAAGTAGCGCCACGCTTTGAAGAATGCCGCCTCCTCCTCGCGCGCTCTGGCCGAGGCCGACTCCGCGTTGCTATTGGCCTAATGGCATCACGAGGGCCCTTGCGCCGGCTTCGTTTGTTTACAGTTGCGCTTCAGCGCCATTTTCACTTTAGAAGCGTCTACGGAGTGGCGAGGAGCGCATGTTGGCGACGTTGCTATTCTGTGTTTGGTCTGCGAACGCCTTGAACTGAGTTTCGTGGCAAGACGTCGCTTCACGGCATTTCCGATCACCATAACCTGCTGCGCCTTCGTATGCCAAAATATTTTCAGAAAAGACAAGAAGCTCTTGTCGATAGTGTCCGGTAAGCGCTGCGGGTTCAGAAAGACATGGACAGTGGGCACGGGAGAGCGGCAGACATGCGCTGGCCGCTAATTCCTCCGTTCAATTTCCTTGTGCTGTTTCTTCTGCTTGGCACATGGCTTCCTTCGACGACTGCGCGGTTGCCACTGGACCAGAAGGTCTCGGCGCCGACGGTGGATGACTGGTGCCTTCGTTATCGACGGAACCCGGGCACCATCTACAGTTTTTCTTCGGGCGAACCAGCGGCATCGACAACGACAGCACCATTACCGGCCTACTCCGGCAAATCAACCAACAAAACACGGTCCGCCAAACGTGGCCAGCCCTGCTGCCGTCGCCGATTCTGGGAAGAAGGCGCATGGTGGATTAACGCTGCTGTGGTCTCCAATTCTCGGAAGGAAGTCCATGGTCGGTTAGCGCGCTGCCGTCCTCGCCGGTTCTCTGAAGGGCGCCACCACCGCGGGTCGATCGAAGCACCTGCAGCGGACTGAGATAGCTTTGCAGAGCAGTACCCCTGCAGGCCGATCGTAACAGCGATCAAGAGGCGCCTGCTCGGGGCAAGACCTCTGTCGGCGAGAAACCTTTCACCTCAGTGTGTTCAGTGAAACAAAAAAAAAAGAACGGAAGTGAGTGTGTGAACCCTCAAAGGCGGGTCGGGTACGATGACTTTGGACGCTCCCATTAGTCGAAGGTTGAACGGCCGTTTTCCCTTACTTAGGGATCTAGGGAGGACAGAGTGTTTTTAGGAGCCGTTGTGCGGCTGCTGGGAGTGCATTCCCTTTCAGTTATGCTAGACTGATGAACTCTAACGTTATCCACTCTTCATGTAGGTAGATTGTAAATAAATCCCTTATTCCTCGTTCTCGATGAGAACAAGTCTCTCCCTTCAACAATGTTCTCAGCGTGGATGAGTTGGACGACGGCATGGGCCAGCTACCATTATTTCATGCCCGACCCCAATCATTACAACTGGCTGACAGCGGTGAGATGCACTTTCCGACGTGGTGCTGTGTCTGCGGTGGGAGCTTTGTTCTTGCTTTAACTCTCTAGGCTTCATTTTGTGGTTGTTCAGTTTAGAACAGTAGGGAAGCTGGGTTGTTGATTGTTAGCTAGGTTGTGTTTACCTATGTAGGTTAAACGAGCAGGATCAAGGCAGTAAAGCAGCAATCATGGAGTTAAGGACACTGCTGAGAGACGAATTGTTGATTATGGGTGAGGAACTAGGCCTAGAGGTACACAAGGAAATTCTAAAATGAGAATTATTGAAGCTGATTTTCGAACAGGCCAGTGAGGAGGACATTGAAATGGGGTTGGAACTTCTTAAGAAAAGAGAGAAACGGGACAGAGAAGAACGGGAAAGAGAAGAACGGGAAAGAGAGGAAGGCGAGTTAAGAAAAATGCAACTTGACCTCGAAAGCAAACGTTTGGAGTTGTCTCAAGGAAGTGAAGGGGCTCTGGGACGATCAGGTGAGGCAGAATCATACCGCATGGACAGGCTGTTAAAGCCATTAGAGGTCGGGAACCACATAGGCTTGTTCCTGGGAAATTTTGAAAGGACTTGCGAGAAGATGAACTTCGGTCCGAGTACATGGCCACAGCGGTTGCTGTCTATGTTGCCGTGTGAGGCTGCGGAAGTAATCGCCAGACTCAGTGCACAAGATGCATGTGATTATGCAAAGGTTAAGGCTAGTCTTTTGAAGAAGTACCGCCTTTCAGGCGAAGCTTTTCGGCAAAGGTTTAGAAGCACGGGCAAGAAGGACATTGAGGGGTATTCGGAGTTTGCATACTGCTTAAAGGCCAACCAAGTCGAGTGGTTGAAAAGCGCGGAAGCGTACGAGAGCAGAGACATGATTATTAAATGCATGTGTGTAGAGTACTTTTACAAAAGCATGCCCCAATCTGTGAAACTGTGGGTGCAAGACAGAGTAAATGTAAACACTGTGGAAAGGGCGGCTGAATTAGCCGAAGAGTACGCAACGCGTAGAAAGCTGAACGCCGAGGACGGAAAATTGGGACGGTCGAAATGGACCGCGGAAACCATTTCCGTCCAAGAAGAGTTCGCAAACTAGACTTCCGGAGCCTGTAGTCGTGGAGGAAAAGCCATCATAAAACAGCGAGGAGAAATCAAATAGGGAAGCCGTACAAAAAGAGCAGAAAAGAAAATTCGAATCTTTTAGACCGATCCGCTGCTATAAGTGCCACAACTCGGACATATCGCAGTAAACTGCGGGAAACCTAGCGTAGTTTTCTCCTACGTGGATGAAAAAGGCGAGAATATGGAACTTTTAAGCCCATATCTTCACGACCTGCAAGTTAATGGCAAACCATGCCGTGTGCTGCGAGGCAGTGCCGCCACTATGGACATTGTCCATTCGTCTTACGTGAGGGTAGATGACTTCACCGGAGAAGTAGCATGGATAAAACAGGTTGTAGAAGAACACAGCGTGTGTCTGCCCATGGCCAAAGTCAAAGTCAGTGGACAGTTCGGGGAGCTCGTGACCGAGGCTGCAGTTTCAAAATTTTTGTCGCTGCAGTACCCTTACATTTTTTTCCGAATAGGTCGGATCATTTACTGCGTGACAAAGGGCCTAAACTCGGAGAGGGCATAGTACAGGTGTTTACGCGAGGCCAAGTTCGTAAAATCGCGTCGCTTTCGGCTGAAAATGCAAAAGCTGCTCCAGCGGATGTAGCAAAAGAGGTAACTTAAGTAACCGAATCCGAGCTAGGCTCGAGGGACAAAAAACGGTTGAGGAAAGCCTGCCAGCTGACCAGCTCAATGAGAGCGGATCACTAGGGTGTCAAAGTTCACGCCTGCAGGAAGAGCCAGCTGACGCAATCGGAAGCGAGACAGGGTCGTTACTATAACTAGCCTCAAAGAACGTTGATCAGCTCTTACGTGTGGACAGAGAGTCACTGGCAGCGAAGCAAAGAAATGATGACAGCTTACCTCAATTGCATCACACAGCTAAAGAAGGCATTGCTAGGCGCAACGTGACGATACAAGAAAGAGGAGGATTGTTGTATCGGCACTACAGAGACCGAAAGGGTAGTATTCTAGATCAGTTAGTCGTACCTACTAAGTACAGGGAGGACCTTTTGAGTCTCTGTCATGGAAATGGGTGGTCTGGCCATTGTAATGGTTGGAGTCGGGCATGAAATAGATAGTAGCTGACCCACGCCGTCGTCCAACTTATCCACGCTGAGGACATTGTTGAAGAGAGCGACTTGTTCTCACCGAGAACGAGGAATATGGGATTTATTTACAGTATATACATGAGAACGTTACAGTTCATCAGTCTAACATGCTTGAAAGAGGAATGCACACTGAGGAGCAGCCAACGGCTCCTTAAATAAACTATGTCCTTCCTAGATCCCTAGGTGAGGGAAAACAGCAGTTCACCGTCGACCAATTCGGAGCGTCCAAAGTCATCGTAGCCGGCCCGCCTTTGAGGGGGAGGGATTACACACTCAGTTCCGCACAAGTTTCACTAACCCCACCAAGGTGAGTGGGTTCTCACAGACACGGTGCTGCCCCGAGCACGCGCCTCTTTATCCCACAGTCGACTCCGCAGTCAGTGGCCGCCGCGTCTGTCCATTGACTGACGACTTCTAAGCTGCGTGAGACGGCACCGCAAAATATCTTACAGGAGCTCCCCTGCTCCAAACAGACTGTGAAGGCGGCGGCGACTCCACTAACAATACATGATCCGCCGACTGCGTCCAGACCTACCAGCGCCGCCCGGCTGGAGACTGACGTATTGTCCTCCTTTCAAAGCGAGTCGGCGCAGCAAAACTGCCGGCGCCAACTGCCTGTTGACTCAGTGGTCGCTTCTCCGTAATTGCCAGCCCCGCAGCTGCGGTGGGCTGGGAGAATTTTGTAGGTCGGTACCTCTGCAGGCCATTCGTAACAGCTCCTCCATGACCCGGAAAATTTCGACTGGCCAGTGCTGGTGATTGCTGGACAGGAAGAGAATGGCTGGTGGCAATGGGGGGGGATGCCTTGGCTTGCAGCGACCAGCGGTGAAATGATGACACCGCCCCAAAACATCCAACAAGGACAGGCAACTGCAAAACGAACCCCACAACACGGCTCTGTGCCGAGATGACGTATTCTGGATCTCACTTTAGACCCGCTAGGCTTCAAAGAAAGCATAAGTGCAGAAACAAAAAATGCTGCATTTCGCTAATCGAATTTGGAAGAAGTTTCGTGCTGAGAAATTGAGCAATCATGGATGGAGTCCTGCTA